>NC_052626.1:77474557-77777587 GCF_016161935.1 Mauremys reevesii
GAACAGTCTAGCTACATCTGACCAATACTTAAATCTACAATACATGAATAAATGAAACAGCAACCTATGATTTACAAGTATACTAAATAATCAGCACAGAAATAATCAAAATTCCTAATATTTCCTAAATATTGTACCTATGTGCTTGTGAAGCAGTCCTTCTTAAAATATGTCCCTTGTGGTATACTCCAAATGTTAGCAGATCAGTGACATTATCTTTGTGCACACACCCCGTAAGCATTATAATTGTCCCATTTTACAGATGGCGAAACTGAGGAACAGAGATTAGGGACCTGACTGAAAGCCCATTGAAGTCAATCAAATGATTCCCAGTGACTCCATTAGGCTTTGGATTGTTCCCTAAATTACTTGGCTCAAAGTCAAGCAGGAGGCCTGTGGCAGAGTTTAGAATAGAACCCATATCTCCTAATACTGATTAAACAAAACAAAACAAAATGGCATCTTCTACTTTATGGCTCCAGTCCAGCAATTTGATCTACTAATGTGAACCCTTTTTCCTGTGCACAGCCCGGTTGGGGCTAGCTAGAATCCCTGCTTCCTAGTGAGACATACAACACTTGTTTGTATCCCTTGAAGGTTCTATTTCATCGGACTTCATGTTTGTGACATGTTGAGGTAAAAAAAATGCTTTTTGTAGGTCATTTTTGGAGGTAGTTATATAAATGTTTATATAGATCACTTCTCCTTCCAATTCCTTTATGCTCTTTTAACGGTGGGAGAATTTGAAGCTCATTAAAGCAAAGAGCTTATACCTAAAAGCAAGCATAGTAAAGACTTGCTGCTTTGCAAATTTCCCCCATGTTGTTCTGCCAAGAGAGCTAAAGCTCCAATGCTGCTCAATCAATGTGTTTTGAGTCCTGATCTACAGCTCCTCCTACTATTCTAGTCCTGAGCTGCTTCTAAGGAGGCACTTAGTATTGCAGCTGATTTCATGGTTGTTTAGTAATGCTGGCAAATATTCACTAGCTACAGAGTTGAGCCCCACCAAACTCATTTAATTCTTTCACACCAATTAAGCCATAAATTGAACCCGTATTTCCATAAATGAAAAATTTAAGCTGTTATTTTAGAAAAGGGAAAGAATTTGAGACCAAGCTGGTTACTTGCAAATGAAGTTTCAACCTGACATGTAGCCAAGCAATATACCTCTGAGAAATTGGGCTTATAATATATATCAAATGAACCTGAATTGTGTTAGCAATAATTAATGAAAGCCACATAAAGCCCTTGTGCTTCGTGCAAGGTCACAGAGTGAAAGCCCCCAATTTCTCACTTGTTTAAATCTTAGTTCTAATTAGCATGATTAAGGGTAAGTTTAGTTTTTGGTTTTTTTAATGTGTAATGTGTTTATAAAGTCATGTCAGCTAAGTGATGGCCTCTACTCCAACAGATCTACCATACCTGCTGTATGAGACACATGCAATTGTCTAAGGATTTCCACTTGAACTTTCTCCTGAACTCAAACCTTAACCTGAAACATTTCTGAGCTGACAGAAAATTTGGCAAACTTTTTTTTTAATATGCATAGACCTTGATATTTCCCAGAGTAAGAAGTGCCAGAATGCTGTCAGAAATGCTCTTCTGATGAGATTTCCAGCATCCTGGTTTTCAGCTTCATGAGGTTCATAACCAAAACAAGCTGAAATTAAGGACAATTGCATTTTACTTTGCTTTGTTTAGTGTTTGATTGTTTTTGTTTTAATTCAAACTGAACTATAGATAAAATAATGCAAAAATACTGTTGTTTGGGTAGGTGAAAAGTGAATCCCAACTTTGTGTGGGATTTAAGCTGGTATCATGGTGTTATAAACTGAGTTTCACAGTTATTTAGATATATTAGTAGAACACATTGATGTGCATCATCAGTTGCATTTTCAATGAATGTTTCCATCAGCTACCTTTGTTCAGGGATCTGGATGTGATGGAGAAGGGAAGATCCATATTTCCATGGCTTATCTCAATGGTTCTCAAGTAGGGGTCTGGCGCCCCCTCGGTGGCTGCAAGCAGGTTTGAGGGGGGCCACCAAGTAAGGCCAGCATTAGACTCACTGGGGCCAAGGGCACAAAGCTGAAGTCCTAGCGCATAGGGCTGAAGTCTGGGGCCCTGAGCCCTGCCACCTGGGGCTGAAGCCAAAGCCTAAGCCATGTAACTTTGTGGGGCACCCTGTGGCATGGGTGCCTGGACAGTTGCCCTGCTAGCTACCCCCTAATGCCAGTCCTGGCTTTTATATGCAGAAAACCAGTTATTGTGGCACAGGTGGACTGTGGAGTTTTTATAGCATGTTGGGGGTGGGGCGGGGGGAGGGCTCAGAAAGAAAAAGGTTGAGAACCCCTGGCTTATCTGACTGGCAAAAAGGTTCAAAGCTTTTGAGCCAAGGAAACAGGAAGCAGAGTTCCAATTGTTCTTTATTCTATCGTGTTCAGAAGTAACTCATTGAGAGAAGTAAACTTCTTTGGCCTGGTCTACACTAGGAAAGTAGGGCAGTATTCACACCCCTAAGCAACACAATTAAATGGACATAATCCCTGGCATAGGCGATGCTAGGTCAACAGAAGAGTTGTCCTGTCAACCTAACCACTTCCTCTTGTGGAGCTGGAGTACCTACACCAACGGAAGAACCTGTCCCATCAGTGTAGATCGGGGTCCCCAATGTGATGCCCGCCGAGATGTCTAAGTGCACCCACGTACTGGCCGGTGGACGGCCATCCGCCGAAATGCCGCCAACAAGCTGCGTCATCCAGAGGCATTGCTGCTGAAGTGCCGCCGATTTTCGCTATTTGTCGGCAGCATTTCGGCGGCAACACCTATTGACGTTGCTGCTTGTCGGCAGAATTTTGGCAGATGCTCATCTGCTGCCACGGTCCTCCGTGGCTCGTCGACTGGCGCCTGCCAGGCAAAAAAGGTTGGGGACCACTGATGTAGATAGTGTCTTCAGTGAAGCACTACAGTGGCACAGCTGTAGTGTTGCAGTGTGGTGTACTCTCTTGCTCCACCACCTGCACAATCGGCAGAGAAATGTCAAGTTAAAAGTAGTTAAAGCCAGGGAACAAGTAATAATTAAATCACGGATCATCCAATTTCCAGGCTTACATTAGCAACCTAACCTGTTTTTGTCTCTCTGAAATGCACCTCCAAATGTTTTCAGAGTGATTCATTACTCCTAAATTTTGGAGTCTTCAAAGGAGGCAAGAGGGAAATGAGACAAAACCCAAACCTCCTCGGGAACATGGGACTTGCCTACAAAGGGCATGATCTGAGGCCCGTTAATGCTGATGGAAAGACTCCTTTTGACTTTGCAGGGCTTTGGGCCAGCCCTGAGAAACAGACTGTTAGTGATTTGGGAAGATGTGTGAAGAAGTATTTCCTTGAATTTGCTTTATTCTCCTTATTCTCATATTTTCCCCTCACGATTACTAATGAAAAACTCTTTTGTGTGTGTATGTTAATTCCAATTTCACCCTCACATTTTAGTCTCATTTTCATAATGCTCAAGATCAAACATAATCTTCAAATGTATGAGAAATGTCTAAAAGGATGGGAAAAAGCACTCATTAGACCTAAAGGGAACATTATTACTATTATTATTATCTATTAATTAGTCATTCAAGACTTATATTCAAGGAAATATAAAAAATCTGATTCTGAAAAATGCTGAACATTCCCAACCCTTGCTGAAGTCAATGGAAATCCATGATTGATGAGGGTGCTAAGAACCTCCAGCATTACGCCCAGATTGTCACAAATGTACACAGTGATTTACAAGTAAATAGAGGAAAATTCACTCAAATAAATATATATAATATTCTCTTTCTGATGTGGGTGCCTATCTGCCAGTTATAATCATAACTCATGTTTTAACTCATATAATTTTAATTATAGTCTTAACTCCTGAACATGCTAGTAGGAAAGAGATCAAGCTGAAAGATTTTTTTCTGTAAACATAAAAAAATACCCTGTATGTTAAAATAAAGCAAACCAATATGGGATGCGGTTAGAAATCTTGACAGTATGTAAATTATTTTGAACTTTTAAGTTTATCCATTAGCTTCATGATTTTAACCTCTATTACTCCTAATGACAGAGGTATTTGTGCTTATCTCACTCATGTTATTCTAGGAGTCACCACTGTAATTAAAGGTGGAGTGTAGCATCCATTATAAACCGCATTTTCTCATAACTGTCTTCAGTAAATCCCATCAGGGTGGAAGTTTACCCTGCTTCTTCTCAACATAGTAGTAGGCATTATTTTATTCATTCATTCATTTATTTAATTTCAGCAAAATCTATTCACCATTGTGAGTTTTGTCCAAATTAAAAACTGAACACTTGTCCCATATTGTCTAATAAAAAATTCTGTACTCATAATTGTCAGTGGCTGAACTTGATTTGTTCCTTAGATCTCTTTGATTTTGTGACATTTCAGTGTGAGATTTTGCAGTAGTAACATCGTATTAAGCCTAATTCTTCATCATGGAATTTATCTTTGCGGGTGTCTCCATGCTAAGAAAAAAGCTGTTTTCATATCTCATGTTAAGTAGGCAAAATCCTAAAGAAGACAAGGCAGTTTGTCATTTTTACCTCTGTTAGCGCGTTGAGAGAGGAGGGAGAGCTCAGGGTTTAACCTGACCTGCTAACATGCATTAAAACTACAACTTTCTTGTCTTCTCTAGGATTTCACCTCATGTTAGTTAGCACGTTATACAGGATGTGGTTAAAAAAATCACCTTTTTTGTAGTAAAAACAAGGTGTGTATGCAGGTGTGTGCGCTGGTGTCAACCCTTATTTAGAGTGCCTAACATTTTCCATTTAAAATATCCTTGGGGCTTTCCTTGAGAAACTCTTAACACCTCCATTGCTTGCAGTAGGCCTTTAAAATTTGTCACGGCCTTCAAAAAGAAGAGTGAAGTGCCTTTTCTGTACTGCATGAAATTCCATTCAGGTTTGACTGAGTTATAAACTGTTAAAAATAGTCATTTCTCTTGCTTTGGAAGAGGACATTTTGGCAGCATGAACAATAACTAAACACAAACAGTCTGAAGAGCTAGGCTCATGCCAACACCAAAGAATCAGCAGCCCTGGGAATGTCTGGGAGCTGACTTAGAAGTGATAGTGCTGGGGGGAGGAGGAAGGTCAGGTCAAGATAGGCTCCTCCTTCTCCTCTCTGAGCACACCTCCCCAGACTTGGAACAGGTCCTAACATCCCATCCCTCCTTCTGGGGGCAGCAGATGAGGCAAGATCCCACTCACTGCCTGGAGGGTGGGGAAAGGAAAGAAAACCAGACTAAACTGGGTTTCTCCCATCCACCTCCTGGATATCCAGCACATGGTGCCAACAGTCCATCACCCTCTGGGATAACAGTCTTTTCTTGCTGTCAGCTCATATAGTTAGTCACAGAGGTCAAGTTGTAGACATCTGTACTACATTCCTGAATGTTCAGGGTTCAAACCCTGCTGATGATGCCTGATCGAGGGATTATTACAGTTATACATAACAGAATTTGCTTTAACATTTTTCTGGGAGGGCACCTTATGAAATGACCTAAAAAATCCTACAAGGCAGGGTTATTAAAAACATTATTTTAATTGCAAAAGGTCAAATACTTGAAAGGTAGGAATTCCCGTATTTGTCATTGTCTTGAAGTACATGATCACACAAACTAGTTGTTTTTGTTTTCCACAGGACCCTACCTCATTCAGTGCACATTTGCATAACGGAGCAGAATTATGGTTGCAGGAGCAATCTTAAATCTGACATTTCCCAACTTTTGAATGTTTGACTTTGCAACCTAAATAATATGTTTTAACTAAAAACTTCAACTTTCATCTGATACCCACAATGCAGATTCTTAACTCTGGAAATCCACTCCCTGTTCAGAAACAAAACTGCCCCCCCCCAGAAATAAATAGGAGATTCGGGCATCTAGAGACAGTAGAATATTGCACTGAGCTCTGGAGAGATGCTCAAAGTGGAACATTTTGCCCTACATCTGTATTTCCTCAGGTTGTGAGTACTGTGAGTTTTAAGGGATGGTGAGAGTGAAACATTCCCTATGCCTGAAGAGTGCAGTTAATTGCTTACCTTGTATTCCTTCAATCTCTCTTCCCAGAAGACACTTGTATGTACTTTTCCTATAATAGAATTTACCTCCTCCTCTATTTAAACCTGATATTATTTGTGAAAGTTAAAAGGAGAATTGATTAACCTTCCAATTGCTTACCCCCATCCAAAGTCTGAAGAGATGCTCTTGCTGTCCTTTGATGTATTCTTACTCCCTTCCCTGCACAGTTAATCAATGCTTCTGTATTTATTTGGACTTCTCTGCCCTTGCTAACTTCAAGAGCCTCGTCATACTTGTGTTCTTCTAAAACCCTCTTGGAAAACACTGAAAAACATTCTGCTTGGAAACAATTCTACTTACATCTCATTGACTCATTAGCATCAACTTGTGTGATCTTCTTTGTTGCGGCTGCTGATTCACCCTGTCCTTCTGTGCCTCAGATGTGTGTCCTGTCTCTGCTGACTCACTCTGTCTTTCAGACCTATGTCCTAGTCATGCTCTGACTCCTGGGCCTTCTCTTCCGCATACTCTCTGTCATCTATCCCCAAGCCTCATATCTTAATGCCACACCCGCTCCGCTCTCCTCTATAAATAAATTGTCTCCTCCACTTACTTTGTCCTCTAGTGACCCTTTCAGCATCCTGTCATTCTAAGGAGAAGCACAGTAATCAGTATCTATTTTCCTTTCAGTTGTACAGCAGCAATATTAATCTATTCATGAAGTTCATTAAGCAGTTCCAGTCAACTAGGCACAAGAAAGGTGCAGCATTCAGGAGTGAAATATAAGAGCCCATGGGCCAAAGCCTGGGTACACCACAAACATCAGAAAAGTGACTCCATAAAAATGCCACTTTCTTAGTATAATCTGTTCCCCATGGACCTCCTGATCAGGGTGAACGAATGCACTGACAAAGACCCATGTTTACTCAAACCCTGCTGAGCCAATGTGGCTATTGGGGAAGGAGCTGTCTTCTATTCTGCTGCAAGCACTGTCATTTTTATCAGTTCCATTCTGATTGCTGGCAGCTTCCCATCTGGTAATGATGTAAGAAGCAGAAAGCAAGCAGCTTGATTCTAAGGTGAAGTTTGTGATGCTGTCAGGAATTCATATATATTCAATGGCTTGTAACTGCAGCAAATTTGAAAAGGAAGTTGCTGAGAGAGACTAATCATGGAAGCCATTAGTGTAACTTCTCCCACTGCAACTGCACTTTAAGCTGGACTTAAATGAGAAACATTTAGCAAGGGAAAACTCTTACTTCCTGTCCTCTCCCAGATCTCTGTGGGCTCTACTGTGGCTTTTCATGTTGCAGCCTGTGTTAGGGCTGCTGCGCAGTGACAGGTCTTGAAGTATTCAAAGCAGCCAGAGTTCATGCCGGGAGAGTACATGCATTTTTTTAAGGGACACAGCATGCATTCCCTTCTAGTCCAACAGTGCTGCAAGGCCTCTTCTCCGTCAACCCATTTGTGCTGCAGGTTTATAATTGGGGTTGGGATTTAGCCTTCACTCTCCAAGGACCCAGTCTCCAGCTCTGGCTTGAACTAATTGGCAGTGGGAGGAAGAAGTCTTCCTGCATCCTCGCTCCCTCTGCCAGCTGTGTGCTCTTCATTTCAGCAAGAGGAGATGGCTCTCACTCTCACTTTGAGTCCTTTCCTGATTTCCCCCCTTAATCCTCTGTTAATCCCATTCTTGTTTTCTTCCAAATCCCTAGTAGAATGAGAGATGCACCAGTAATGGCCCCTACTCCCAGCACTGTAGCTCCTGCTCCTAGCAGCAAGCTGCTCTCAAAGCAGCTATTGCTTCTCTCCATTTGTTTCTCATCCCTGCTGGCACTGTTCTTTTTGCTGTTTTATGGTAACTTCGCTATTGAACTCCGCAGAGGAATATATCCTCAAACACTTCTCGAGCTTCATGTAAAGAAATATGAGATCTCTTCTCCCTTGGTCGCCAGCAGGAGCTTCTTGCTTGCTTTTTATGTTTCAGCTACTCTACACACACACACACACACACACACTTAGGTTTGACTGCATTGATAAGGGCCAACCTAATGATCTAGCACAGGGAGCGGCTAATGGCAATGCACCTGTAGCTCCTCTCTCTATAAGATTTCTCACCTGGTTGTAAAATCCAGCCCTCTCTTTTCTGCCTCAGACTTTTTAATTAATCATTAATTAAAATTTACGATTTTATTATTATTTTGAGCACTTATAAGGTATCCGGGTACTTGTGCACCAATCTTCTTGCCCATATTGCATTTGGATTCATACCACTGACAATTTGCTTCATCTCGAGGGTGGCTTAGGCTCTTTCTACAACCATTGATCTGAAACCTTAATTGTTACACATCTTTCAACACTTCCTTAGTGCCAGAGATGTCCCACATTTGAAAGCCAATGGGCCAAATCCTGACAAGAGAGTAGAACTGCAACAGTGAGGTCTGAGTTCAGCTTCTCCCTGGAGATGGTCCCAAATTGGCTCCATCTCAAACATGCCTGCTGTTATTGCTTGTCACTGTAAATGATTCCCATCAGAAATGCAAAGCTGCAACATCCTTTAGTATCAGAATGTGGTGTTGGCATGATATTGTAAAATGGGCTGCATTCACTTTTTTTTTAAAGTTTGTGGCCAGGTAAAATCTGATAATTACATGATGTGACTGTGACTTGATGTGGGCTATTATATGACTAATTCAGCCACGTAGTATTTGCCCTTGCCTTTAATGGAGAATTTGAGTATAGTTTTCTTTTATTATTTTATATATTTTGGTCCTGATGTTTTTGGTGTTTATTTGATTGTTGAGTGAAAGCCAAGGCTGTGCTCAAGGGGGTGGCCTGGGGGACACCGTGGGTGTTGGGGGACAGGACCCCAGCTGGTGCTGGGGAAGCGGGGGTTGGTGGGGCTGGCAGACTCCCTACTCAGCTCCGTGCCTTCCGGGAAGCAGCGACATCACTCAGCTCCTATGCGCAGGTGGAGGTGCAGCCACGCAGCTCTGTGTGCTGCCTGCCCCTCAAGCACTGGCTCCGCATCTCCCATTGGCTGGGAACCATGGCCAATGGGAGCTGCGGGGGCGGTGCCTGCAGACGTATGCAGCACGCAGAGCCCCCTGGCTGCGACTCCCCCAGAAGCCGAGGGATGTCACCGCTTCCAGGGAGCCCCCCTGATGTAAGCGCCACCCAGAGCCCTCACCCCCTTCTGTGCCCCAACCCCCAGCCCTGAGCCTCCCACCCAAATTCCTGCTTCTGCTGGGTGAGGGGCGGTGGGCCAAGACTGCCCCAGTAGTGGCTGGTGCAGCTGGTCACTTCAGAAGTCATGGAGGTCACGGAAAGTCATGGAATTCATGACTTCTGTGAGTTTGTCATGCAGGTCATAGCCTTAGTCATAACATATATTCATATAATATGTACTCCATGAACGCCATTAGGGTTTTTGCTATTGATTTTATGTGGAAGGTGCTCAGATACTTTAGTACTAGGCAGCAGAATAAAGCCCTAAGATAGACATACCTAGCTCTTAAATAGCACTTTTAATCAGAAGATCTCAAAGTATGTATGTGTAATCATGCCCTGTTTTACAGATGGGGAAACTGAGGCACTGAGTGGTAAAGTTACTTGCTGAAGGTCACCCTGTCAGGTCGAGGCAGAGCCAGAAATAGAACATAGTCTCTTGTGTCTGAGTCCAGTATCCTATATGCCTGTCATCTCTGCAAGGCAACTGCCACCCCAAAGTATCCCCAAACCTAAGTACAATTCTAGTTTAGTTCCATTAAGCAACTAAAATTTATCAGCCCCTTTAGCACTCACATAAGACAGTTTTTATTGCACCTATTTTTACTAAGATAGGTCTGATTCTTGAAGGGTCTGAACATCCTCAACTCCCGTTGGAGCTGATGAGATTTTAGGGTGTTCAGTACCTCTCAGCATCAGACACTGTAATGCTCTACATCAGAGCTGTCTGGTGGCTTACACTTGTTCTATTATCCAAATACACTTTATCTTGAAAGTGAGAGAGCAGCCAAGCTTTGAAATAGAAGTTGTTGAAAATACTTTATGTTAAAGTAATTGATTCCTGATCATTTTAACCTCTCTGCCCTCTTCTTGTTCTGGTGCCCATCATATTGTGTGTTCATGACACATCTGGACCTTGGCTTAATGGATTTGTTAATCGATAATGCCCCTTTTGTAGTGACTCTGCCAGTCAAAGAACTGGCTGTGATGGGAATTACATCTCCTATGCCAAAGGCATATAGCAGATGTCAAGGTCAATTATCAGGTAGAGGAGTTTGTATTGAAAAGGAGCTGCAGTAGTGCTACTAGGCTTTGCATTTATACACTGCTACTGGCACTCATGTTTCTGTGTGGGTCTTTAGAGATCAAAGGGTTCAGGACCAGAAGTGTGTAGAAGTTGCCACCAGAGCCCTATGCACAGAATTGACAGGCAAGAGTTGATGAGTGGGTATGTAAATTAAGGTGAGTTGGGACAGAACACAGATGGGGAAAGAGTAAGATGCTTCATAAAGAGCCCTGTGAAAGCTAGAACTGTCCCTGAGATTAGATTTTGAGAATTTTAAATTCCTATGTGCTTGTCTACTTGGAGCATTGAGTCAGTGCAACTGTATGTACAGTTGCAGCAAATGCATGTGCAGTTCACTAACTTTTAAACACACAACTGTGCATGCAAATTAGACACACAAATACACTTGCACAATTCTGAAAATTTGAATCATCACTCTTCCTGTTCACATTACACAGAGACCAGTGTTAAAAGAAACAGGCTGATTCTGATGAAACATGACCCCCCAATGTGCCTAACTATTTGAAAGTGTGTTTGACTGGCTGCTGTACTGATGACATTTTCTAATCCAATTTAATGATTCCATCATTTTCCCAAGCTGCTACGAAAATCTCCCATCGATTGCTACCCATGTTATCTTTTCATCTGCTTGTTTTTTTTATTTCTGTTATCATCTCCTACTCATTTTGTGCCTTTTGATCAGATGGGTCTCCAGCAAATGCCTACTATCAACTTAATCCCAATATTGCCTACAATTTCCCATAATGATTCTGCCCCACCTCTAGTTCACATTAGGTCTTCTCTCTCTCAGTTACTAACTAAACCTTGCATCACAGAAAAAGACTACTCATTTCCCCTCCATTCCTTTCAATCTCCAACTATTTCCTTACTCCTCCCTGAGCTTTGATTCCCTATAATGTATTATTTTAAATCCAGGATGATCAAAATCCTTTCTGCATGTACAGAATATATTTGCATTTTTCCATATTCTTCACTTTGTTTTTTGAAATATATATTTTACAGACAATAGTCAGTGTTGTCTAGTTGTCAGAGTACCAGGATTCTTCTTCTGCTACTGACTCACTATGTGCCCTTAAACAAGTCACTTAAATTCTCCGTGCCTCAGTTTCCCAATCTATAAAATGGATGCTATGATATCTAATTCAGAGGGTGTTTGTGTCTAATTAATGAACTATATGAAAAGTGCTTTGAAATGTTAATTTGAAAGGTGCTGTATATGTACATAATAATAATTTCCTTTAATTTCATGGGTTTCATCCCTGTTTCCTGAGGGTTTATTTTTCTCTCCCACACACACACTGCTTCATTTTTCTAGGTCATACTTATGTTATTTCACATCTTAGTTTTGCCACCAAATAATGACTGGGTATCGTGTATACATATATCAAAGAGGATTGTAAGGATTAATTATTCATGTTCCATATGAACCACTGGAAGTCTTAAATGATAAAATAAGCCTTTTGAAAAATGTAGTTTATTTTCTTTTCACCTTTGTCTACCTTTTGGAGGCATACGGTGATAATAACAATATCATAAATTAGGCTGTACGATACTACAGTGGTGGAGGAACTAGGAAAGATACTGCAATTTAAATTTTCAAGAGTGAAAACTGTAATTTTAACTTTCTCCGTTTCTGGGTGCCCAATTTGAAACATTTTAAAAAAGCCTAATTTTCAGAAGGTGAATGCCCAGCATTTTCTGAAAATGAGGGTTCTTTAAACTGTCTCAAATTGGGCATCAGAATCACTAGTCACATTTGAACTTCTAGGCCTGTGCCTTTTATCAGAAAGGTTTTACAAACTCTTACAGATACCCTGTAATCTCTGAAATGCAACCACAGCTAGAGCGTAATATGAAAGCTGTTTAACACAACAACACTGCACAAAATTCACGACAGGAAGTGAAGAAGAATATTGAATGCAATTGAAACTGTAGTTGGAATATTGGACTGGCAGCATATGGATTTGGGCAGGACTCTGAAGTTAAAGGTGCTATTTCCCATGTGCAAGATGCTGTGGGATCTTTAAAGATCACAAGTTGTGAATAATCAATTTTCAGTTTTCTATCTCATCCTAAAGACCTGGCTTTATTTTGTGTACACCAAGAGCCAAATACTAGAAACATTCATGTAAATAAATTTACTAAAAAAACAGGCAATTGCAGGTTCAGGACCCAAGACTTGGTATCCTCTTCGTATCTTGTAGCAAATGGCTCCATTTTATTTATGGCTTATATAGATGTATATATATTATTTTTTCCTTCATTTCAAATTATTCCATAAGCAAGAACATGGGAGTGAAGAAATGGGATGATTTCAAAGCTAAAGTGCTTTTCAGCAAATTATACCAGTTACTTGCATCATTCACAATTTGCTCCGTACCATTATACTTAACGTAAGATGACTAGCTTCAATAAAGCTTAAATATTAACTCGTGTGAGAGATGGCCAACTATGGACTAGCAATGACTCCATCCTCAATTGTTGCTTAATCATTTGTAATCATCAGGCAAAAATGCCTTCTCCAGAATAAAGAAAAAAATATATTTATGGATATAAAAATAGATGCCAACAATTACTGTGTAGCTGACAAAAGTAAAAGAACATCAGAGACTTTGAAAAGATTTTAGCACATTCTAATTAACATTAGAATTATGTGAGGATAGATAGTGAAATGGAAAAAAAGATGTTTGGAAAAGAAATAAGAGAAGGACAATTGTTATGATACCAAGATAATTATACTTTGCACTTCTGCAGCATCTTCCCTTCTGTACATTTACAAATATTAATTAACCCTCACAGCGCCCCTGTGAATTAAGTATTTTTAGTCCCATTTTACACACAAGATATACAGAGATGAAGTGAATTACCCATTATCACAAAGCCAGATGCTGGTACGGCCTTGTATAGAACTTAGAAATTCTGCCTACAGATTCTTTGTGGTAGCCCATAAAATATACCCTCTCTTTGTTATTTATTATATTACTTATATTTGAACTGGCAGAAGAAGTTCAAATATTTATTTTTGTATTTATAATAATCTCTGACTTTAAATGTTACAGAAAACTGAGACACCTGCTTGTGTTCCCTATGAAAATAACTAGCTGTACAGCAAACTGACTCTTATATTTAGCATATAACAAAAACTTATTAAGCATAAGACCACATTTTCAAATGTGGCCACCTACCTTTCAGTTACATAGTTTATCACAAATAACAATGCAGGTTTTCTATGAGCAAATGCGCAATTAACATAGATGTACAATACTCTAGATTTCCATGCACATGTACCTTCATTCACATACAAATATGTGTACTTTGAGTGTACAAGCAATGCTACAGTTACATTGCCAAGGACCACTTTGAATCTTCTTTGGTATATGGCTTCTCACAGCAAAAACAATGAATTAGGTATTGGATAAGTGATATAGCTATAGCAGCAGCATCTGGAGACGTGAAGTGCAGCCATCCACCATCAAGATGATAAAGAAGTCAGTCCGTAACCAGATGGCACACTGTTTGTGAGTTCCATGGGGGCAAGGGGCGGGGATAGCTCAGTGGTTTGAATATTCGCCTGCTAAACCCAGGATTGAGAGTTTAATCCTTGAGGGGGCAATTTGGGGATTGGTCCTGCTTTGAGCAGGGGGTTGGCTAGATGACCTCCTGAGGTCCCTTCCAACCCTAATAATCTATGATAATAGGAGCACAAGAAACCCCAAAGCTACAGATCTGAGTTAAATGATGCCCATGATGTATCCAATTGTAACTAAAAAGAATCTTTCAGTTTATATACTTGCTTTGAGGGACTTGCAAGAGCTGAACCAGAAAGAGTAGGACATGCAGATCTGAGTTGTCCATCTGCAAGAAATGCACCACCAATCCAAAATGCTGCCCCACACCTTCTGTTGTCACTCTTCCTTAGAAAGGTTGTGTCTGATATACTGTCAACTATTTCAGAAAAGGGACATCTTGACTTAAACCAGTGTTTCTGATGTAGTTTTGAAATACAATTGTCAAGTAAGCTGTCTTGACAGTTGGCTGCATGCAGTAATGCAGTGAAGACCCTGATTTGACACCTAATTGCTGGGAGAGCAATGCCAGCCAGGACTGGAAGGTTGCACACCTTATATATGTATATACAAAAGAGCATCAGAGTGAGTACAGATCCCTGTGGAAATCTTGTTCATATGATGTGGGTGAGATGATTTATATGATGTGGGCTATTTGAAGTATCTCCACACTTGGCGATCATTGTTCTGTTAGAAATCATCTGGATAGTAAACCATACAAGTTCTTGTCTGGGACAATGGACTAGTCCATGGTGCCACACTGTGTTGTATGCCCACAAAAAGGTCAACAAAAACAGTGCCAACCTTCTGTCCTGGCTCAAAGGCATCCTCAATTTTAAAAACAGTCTAATCACTTGATCCTCAGCACCATGGCCAAGTTGGAACCCTGCCTGGTAATGAGGTAACTGGGAGTCAATTAAAGAAAATAGTCATTTGCATACCAGTCTCTCAAGCAGCTTAAAAGTGATGCTGATCAAAGCGGTAGTTCTTCAGGTCATCCGCCTTCCTTCCAGGCTTAAGAAGAGCCACAATGTGTGACCTTCACCAGGGCTTTAGAACTGTACAACATTCCAGACAAGTATTATAGAGCCTTAGCAGAAAGTCACAACAGGATGAACTCATGGGATGCAGGAACTCCCCATGGATGTTGTCAAAACCAGGAGTCTTGTAAGGTTTTAAAAAGAAATAGCTGATTCCAGTTTCTCCCTAATGAATGACTGGGATAAGCTGGAGTTGGCTGTGGGGTTTAACAAATCCTTGTGAGAGCCGAGAATACTTCCAATCATGATCTCTGTTTGTGATTCCTGGTCAGCTGTTGGCCACAAGATGAACTGCTACAGCATTTGCTGAGACACATATAGGGCATTTAGGGGTCTCCTCTGCCTGAACTTGAGGAAGGAGGCCCCACACTGGATGGCTTGAGTGCTAGATGGCTTGAGTATGTGAAGTCAACACTTTCAATTCATGCCACCTTTCCTGCCTCTTAACACTAAGATGTTCCATTAACATATTAGCTGCTTGTTTGTCCCCTCAGGTGAAGCAGACTTTTTGATAGAGGTTGTCACAGACATCATCCCAGCAGAGGATAAATGCCCTATGAAAACCATATGGAATGAACTTTCTAGCTGCACTTAACAAAGTCTTACAGAAGACCATGTAAGCAAAGTTCACATCATTAGGCACATGTCGTGATTTCCTGACTATGAGGAATTTAAATATTTTTCTTCAATAGTGACAGGTTTCAGAGTGGTAGCTGTGTTAGTCTGTATCAGCAAAAACAACAAGGAGTCCTTGTGGCACCTTAGAGACTAACAAATTTATTTGGGCATAAGCTTTCTAGCCCACAAAAGTTTATGCCCAAATAAATGTGTTAGTCTCTAAGGTTCCACAAGGACTCCTCATTATTTTTCCTTCTATAGTATCCTGTAGTTTGGGAAACAAAAGAATTAAAGATGCCATGATTAAGGGCCTGATTCTTTGTTTCACCACTTCAATAATTGGCCTGATTTCCTAATGGGCTGAAAACCAGTGGTACCCTTTGAAGTTAGTGACTTATGAGCCTAAATTTGGGCACCCATTTCTGAAAATCTTTTTCTGTGGAAGTCTGTGGGGATCTGATATAAGCAATTGATTGCTTATTGATATAAACAATATCAGAGTCAGGACTCAGTCTTTAAAATTTCCTTTTTCCAGCAGTCATAGTATGAGCACAACTATTATGCAAAGGAATGATTTTTTAAAAAAATAGGTAAAAAACAGTTGTGGGAAACATATATTTTATTTTTAAAAAAGCGAATCAGAAAATACCATGAGAGTGATAGTTTAATTCCAAAACCTTTTTGTTCATTTTTTATTATTTTCTGTAGTAAAATATTAATAGAGATGGTTTCTCTTAACCAAAGTCATTTGTATCATCTCACTAACCTACATGGAATTAAAGAAGAATGAACTTCAGCTTTTTAAGAGAGCAGCAGATAACAATGCAGCATGACAGAGAAATGATTGAATTGCCAGCAGTATTTGTGCAATGCTTGCTAATTTACAAGGGCATTTTCAAGTGTTTCAGCGGCTGGCATTCCTCAGGGGCAGCTCACTTGGGCACTGAAACTGAATCAACGTTTAAACAATTTTATTTTTAGAGTGGCTTAAAAAAATCCAAAGTAAATAGATGTTTTCATAATTAATACAGTAACTGCAAATCATGCAAGGACCATTTGCCTTTGAGGGAGAGAGAGAAATACATTCTCATTTGGCTGGGTCTTGTGCACTGTGTTTGAGTAGAAGTACAAAGAGGAAAACACAGGTTGCTGGGTTAAGATCACTCAGTTGTTTACCAAAACTGGTCTGTATCTAGTGCCTCTCCTTTTATATATAATGCATCGCTAGTGGAGGCACAGTGGTCTGCTGGATAGGGTACGGCACTGAAAATCAGGAGACCTGGATTTCCTTCCCTGTTCTGCCATTGACATGCTGGATGACCTTGGGCAAATCACTTCATGCCTCTGTGCTTCATTTTCCAGATATGTAAAATAGGACTGGTAATGCTCTATTGTAAAGTATTGCACAAGGGCTAAGCATTAATATTATGTGTTATTGGTTCACACAGAGCCCGATACAGGCAGAACTGTTTCCACTTCACAGAGGACATCTATTCATCACATCGCTGGTTCATGCTGTGCTAGTTATGTGGGGCATTGTATCATTTATAGTCTTGCTGAATGTGTCAACATTCTAAGGGGTCAGTATGAGGGGAGCTTGCCTTGCTTTTGCCCCTACTGTATTTTCTCTGGGCATTTACGGAGAGTTGTTGTAGCCGTGTTGGTCCCAGGATGTGAGAGAGACAAGGTGGGTGAGGTAATATCTTTTATTGCACCAACTTCTGTTGGTGAGAGAGGCAAGCTTTCAAACTCACAGAGAGTTTTTCTTCAGGTCAGTTGGTGTCATTATTCACACTTGAGAGCAGCATCAATTTAAATCAGCTGAAGATCTGGCCCCAGAGCTAAAGTAAACTTGTTGGGTACCTCACAGCTGGGCTGCAGTCGGGCAAGGTGATTTCTGAATTCCACAGCTATGTTTGAATTTGGGTAACAGGGGGTAACTCCTGTCTCTAAATAAGCACTTCTCTTTGTTAGGCTAAGATCAATAGAAAACAGCTGGGAGACCTGTTATTTTGACACACTGAAACAGATGTGTTTGTTTATTTAATTTAACTCCAGATAACAGCTGTCAAGTTCAATTATTCTTAAAAAGTAACTTAGGTGAAGTACTGTGCCCAGTTTTGGGCACCACATTTTAGGAAAGATATGGACAAATTGGAGAGAGTCCAGAGAAGAGCAATACAAGTAATGAAAGGTTTAGAAAACCTCACCTATGTGGAAAGGTTGAAAGAACTGGATATGTCTAGTCTAGATTAGAGAAGAGAAGGCTGAGGGGGTCCTGGTAACAGTCTTCCAATATGTAAAAATCATTACAAAGAGGATGTTGATCAGTTGTTCTCCATGTCCGCTGAGAGTAGGACAAGAAGTAATCAGTTTCGTTTGCAGTAAGGGAGCTTTAAGTTAGTTATTAGGAAAACTTTCTAAGTATAAAGATAGTTAAGCGCTAGAAAAATTTACCTAGAGAGATAGTGGTGGTTTTTTGGGTTTTTTTTTTTGGTTTTTTTTTTTTTTTTTAGGACTGGTTAGACAAACATATCTCTAGGATGGTCTAGGTTTATCTAATACTACCTTTGGGCAGAGGAATGATCGAGATGATCATTTGAGAGTCTTTCCAGTCCTTCATTTCTATCATTCAGTGAAAGAAAGAAACAAATCAGTGTATCTGTCAGAGATTGAGTGGCACTGAGGATTAATGGCCTGGAATATGGCCTGTGAAAACTACAGGTCAAATGTGAAATTTGTTTGGTAATGCAAGTTTTACAGCTCAGTTCTGTCACACATACACACACACCTTTTAAGGTATTCTGAAATATTACCTAATATTTTAAATACTGTGTTGTAATAATTTGTTTGATGGAAATTTCTGATTTAAAAGAACGATACTGTGGTTGTCAGAGGCTGTAATAAAATCTCTACAATTTCTTCTCCAAGGGACCTGAAATTTCCCAGTAGCAAAGGTCCATACTGTTACATTATTGGAATAGTTGAGGTCTAGTAAATGACCCTGAGTTTGAGAGGAGACATAACCAGTTAGCAGAGTCCAGTCTGGTGACTGGACTTGCTGTTGGTGCTCCCGTCAGCTGGGACTCTCACTAGAGCCGTTGTGGCTGTCTCTGAGCCAAAGGGGACCTGGTAGTAACTATGCTGAGCTAATCTCAGTGGGAAGTTCTCTAAAAATAACTGAAGCTTCCCATAGAAAACAATGAGTTTACACAAGAAGCTATAAACTTATCATAGAGGGAAGGTTTGTGAGACCCAGATTCAGTGCAAACTTTGTGCAGGATAATACAGATCCATTTTTTTTATCTCCGTTCCTGTTTTCCCAGCAAAGCATAAAGCAAATATCCTTTGAGTCTCACTTTGGACCTATAAATTTTGAATGGGCTAGAAATTAGGCAAAATAAATTGCCTTATCCCTATTGACTGATGATGGGGGGTAGCTATGAGGCCTGTCCTTCTGTATCCATTATTTGGAAGTACTTGGGCACTATTGTCCACTGGATGTCGCTGTTGCTGTACAGACAAGTGACTGCAAGCCCATTTCACCGGCTGAAGATAAGCTCCTTGGTTTTTGCTTATTACTACACGTCTTTCATAGCTCATCAGCTGTCCAAAGACAGTGAAACACTCAAGGGATATGAAATGAGGGGGTTTAATGAGGAATATAGGTTAGAAAAAAGTGAAATAAAACCATGACAGGCTAAAGAGCAGTTTAAACATTGAGGCAATGCACAGTTGTTCTCTAACCAGGAACGATACCATGTTTGCAAGCTTTCTCTTCATCAGTAATCAGCTCGAATATTGTCCAGGGGTTAGATCAAGAAACAGTGCCACTGGTTTCGATTTCTGTGCTTGCCCCTGATTTTTTGGCATGGCATTAGGCAAGTCTCTTCAATTCTTTGTGCCTCCATTTCCCCACCTGTAAAATGACTCATTATGTTTTGCTTTAACCTACTGCAGGCACAACTGTGGCCTCCAGCTGCTACTGCTATGCAAATACGACTACAACTAACCATTAATAATTTAAAGTGGTTGACTCATTCTTGCATGAGTTATACTATAGTGCAAAATATGTATTATTGTTCATATTAATGCATTCGCTTTGCTTCAGTGAGTCGAGCATGTGGCTGTTCAGATGTCCCCAACAAAACTGCTATTCCTGGCTGTGACCAGCATTATTAATCACTGATTGCTAAATCCATTCCCAAATAATACAACACTTTTCATGTCATTATGTTTTGGTTTTTAATTTGGAGTGAAGGAAAATGTGTGTATGTTGTGGTACAGTAGGAATAGCTTGATCCCTGTTTTCCCTCCTTTAGCGCTAATCCCAGATATTAGCAGACACTGCTAAAGGCACTCAGGTCAGGTCATTGATTTTTTAATCTAAATTGTAGTTACCATACAGTAAGGTATAACACCTGGCAGGTTGTAGAGAAGAGTGATGGGATTAAGGTAGTTACTCATATCCAGTAGCAGCAACAGTTCATTGCCCTTAAACAGTAAGGAGAAGTGGTTTGTAATTTCTGGGAGACATCGTTATCCAGATTCCTGAGCAGGATTTATGGAACAACCAAGGAGACTGCCCGCTCAGAGAATCCTCCCCAAGTTTGGTTTTACACTGGACCTTGTGTATGCTGAGAAGTCTTTGAGGGGGGGGGGGTGTTAATGAGTACACTCATGCATTCCAGATATTATCAGTAAGCATAATGGCTTTAGATTAACATATGGGTTTAAGAGATATAAAAACTCACTCTCCTCTTTTAGGCTCCCTTGAAAATTCCAACCATAATGTAAATAAATAACATATTGAGACTCAGCAGTAGCTTGATTTAATGAGCTCCCAGTCACCTAGTATATGATTATCATTATTTATTTTATAGTAGTGTTTCTCAACAACCAGTCTGTGGACTGGTGCTGGTCCCTAAGATCTACCTGATACAGTTCAGGAAGGCAACAAGCCAGTCTGTACCAAAAAATTGAGAAACACTGAAAATTGAGAAACACTGTTTTAGAGTGTTTCCCCCTAAAGTGTGCAAGGCATCTCCTAATACAGACAAGAAGACACAGTCCCCTCTCTTTAGAGCTCACACTCTGATTGCAGACATGACACATGAATAAAATTATGGGATTACTCAGCAAAGACTATTGCACACCAGAAAGATATCTGTGTACCAATACCCATACAAATAACATTAAATGACATTGTTGGCTTGTGATAGAAACCAGCCTCCGTGAAGATGCATTTGCGTGCGGAGCACCATTAACTAATCAACTAACTCTTCATTCCCCTTGATGGCTACAATCTCATGCACCTAGCTAAATGATACACTGTGCTTTTGCATTGTAGCTTTGTTTTGATTAGGCACAGATGCATTTAATTAGCAGTTTGTCTGATCAATTAGAAAATGAACCCTAAAGTCACCTTCTTGCTTAGATCTGCTTTGAGCAAGGATTTTAATCACAGTGACAACTCCTAAAGAAAAGAAGGGGAAACAATATAATTAAACCATTAGCACATAGAAAAAAGCTTTACCTGACTATGCAGAATGGAAATAAAAATATTTTAACTCTAAAATGTAGAGATTACCAAACAAGACTGAAAGGCCAAAAGTTCAATGTATGGGTAATGGGAGTTCTTTTCACGTCTTTCATCATTAGTTTGGATCTCATCTAGGTCAATTATGATTATGGATGAAAATTTCAGCAATACTTACCATTCACCTAGATCTGCTCCTATTTCCATTGATTTTAATGGGAGCCAAGTTAGGTCAATGCTGAGTGCTTTTGAAAATCTAAAAAGTCACTATCATCAGAATGTTATTTGGCCAATGTGACATAAATTTGGTTGTGTCACTCAGCACTTAAGCATCTTTGAGAATGCCAGCCCTATTTCCTAGTGGAGAAAGTATAGGGATATAGTGGGGAGGTATGCTGGATATAGATTCATAGATTCTAGGGCTGGAAGGGACCTTGAGAGGTCATTGAGTCCAGTCCCCTGCCCTCATGGCAGGACCAAATACTGTCTAGACCATCCCTGATAGACATTTATTTAACCTACTCTTAAATATCTCCAGAGATGGAGATTCCACAACCTCCCTAGGCAGTTTATTCCAATGTTTAACCACCCTGACAGTTAGGAACTTTTTCCTAATGTCCAACCTAAACCTCCCTTGCTGCAATTTAAGCCCATTGCTTCTTGTTCTATCCTTAGAGGCTCAGATGAACAAGTTTTCTCCCTCCTTCTTATGACACCCTTTTAGATACCTGAAAACTGCTATCATGTCCCCTCTCAGTCTTCTCTTTTCCAAACTAAACAAACCCAATTCTTTCAGCCTTCCTTCACAGGTCATGTTCTCTAGACCTTTAATCATTCTTGTTGCTCATCTCTGTACTCCAATTTCTCCACATCTTTCTTGAAATGCAGTGCCCAGAACTGGACACAATACTCCAGTTGAGGCCTAACCAGCGCAGAGTAGAGCGGAAGAATGACTTCTCGTGTCTTGCTCACAATACATCTGTTAATGCATCCCAGAATCATGTTTGCTTTTTTTGCAACAGCATCACACTGTTGACTCATATTTAGCTTGTGGTCCACTATAACCCCTAGATCCCTTTCTGCCGTACTTGTTCCTATAAGGAACAGATCAACAGAGCCAGACATGTACCCAGAAGCCTCCTACTGCAAGAAAGAAGAAAGAAACCAACAGGACTCCACTGGCCATCACATACAGTCCCCAGCTAAAACCCCTCCAACGCATCATCAGGGATCTGCAACCCATCCTGGACAATGATCCCACACTTTCACAAGCCTTGAGTGGCAGGCCAGTCCTCGCCCACAGACAACCTGCCAACCTGAAGCATATTCTCACCAGTAACTGCACACCGCACCATAGTAACTCTAACTCAGGAACCAATCCATGCAACAAACCTCGATGCCAACTCTGCCCACATATCTGCACCAGCGACACCATCACAGGACCTAACCAGATCAGCCACACCATCACCGGTTCATTCACTTGCACGTCCACCAATGTAATATACGCCATCATATGCCAGCAATGCCCCTCTGCTATGTACATCGGCCAAACTGAACAGTCTCTACGGAAAAGGATAAATGGACACAAATCAGATATTAGGAATGGCAATATACAAAAACCTGTAGGAGAACACTTCAACCTCCCTGGCCACACAATAGCAGATCTTAAGGTGGCCATCCTACAGCAAAAAACTTCAGGACCAGACTTCAAAGAGAAACTGCTGAGCTTCAGTTCATCTGCAAATTTGACACCATCAGCTCAGGGTTAATCAAAGACTGTGAATGGCTTGCCAACTACAAAACCAGTTTCTCCTCCCTTGGTGTTCACACCTCAACTGCTAGAAGAGGGCCTCATCTTCCCTGATTGAACTAACCTCGTTATCTCTAGCCTGCTTCTTGCTTGCATATATATACCTGCCCCTGGAAATTTCCACTACATGCATCTGACGAAGTGGGTATTCACCCACGAAAGCTCATGCTCCAAAACATCTGTTAGTCTATAAGGTGCCACAGGACTCTTTGCTGCTTTTACAGATCCAGACTAACACGACTACCCCTCTGATACTTGTTCCTAGACAGTCTCTTCCCATTCTGTATGTGTGAAACTGATTGTTCCTTCCTAAGTGGAGCACTTTGCATTTGCCTTTATTAAACTTCATCCTGTTTACCTCAGACCATTTCTCCAATTTGTCTAGATCATTTTGAATTATGACCCTATCCTCCAAAGCAATTGCAATCCCTCCCAGTTTGGTATCATCTGCAAACTTAATAAGCATACTTCTATGCCAATATCTAAGTCGTTGATGAAGCTATTGAACAGAGCTGGTCTCAAAACAGACCCCTGCAGAACCCCACTTGTTATACCTTTCCAACAGGATTGGGAACGGTTAATAACTACTCTCTGAGTACGGTTATCCAGCCAGTTATGCACCCACCTTATAGTAGCCCCATCTAAGTTGTATTTGCCTAGTTTATTGATAAGAATATCATGCGAGACCATATTAAATGCCTTATTAAAGTCTAGGTACACCACATCCACCACTTCTCCCTTATTCACAAGACTCGTTATCCTATCAAAGAAAGCTATCAGATTGGTTTGACATGATTTGTTCTTTACAAATCCATGCTGGCTATTCCCTATCACCTTAGCTCCTTCCAAGTGTTTGCAGATGATTTCCTTAATTACTTGCTCTATTATCTTCCCTGGCACAGAAGTTAAACTAACTGGTCTATAGTTTTCTGGGTTGTTTTTATTTCTCTTTTTATAGATGGGCACTATATTTGCCTGTTTCTAGTCTTCTGGAATCTCTCCTGTCTCCCATGATTTTCCAAAGATAATAGCTAGAGGCTCTGATACCTCCTCTGTTAGCTCCTTGAGTATTTTAGGATGTATTTCATCAGGCCCTGGTGACTTGCAGACATCTAACTTTTCTAAGTGATTTTTAACTTGTTCTTTTTTTATTTTATCTTCTAAACCTATCCCCTTCCCATTAGCATTCACTATGTTAGGCATTCCTTCAGACTTCTCGGTGAAGACCGAAACAAAGAAGTCATTCAGCATCTCTGCCATTTCCAAGTTTCCTGTTACTGTTTCTCCCTCCTCACTGAGCAGTGGGCCTACCCTGTCCTTGGTCTTCCTCTTGCTTCTAATGTATTGATAAAAAGTCTTCTTGTTTCCCTTTATTCCTGTAGCTAGTTTGAGCTCATTTTGTGCTTTTGCCTTTCTAATCTTGCCCCTGCATTCCTGTGTTGTTTGCCTATATTCATCCTTTGTAATTTGTCCTAGTTTCCATTTTTTATATGACTCCTTTTTATTTTTTAGATCATGCAAGATCTTGTGATTAAGCCAAGCTGGTCTTTTGCCACATTTTCTATCTTTCCTATCCAGCGGAATAGTTTGCTTTTGGGCCCTTAACAGTGTCCCTTTGAATACTGCCAACTCTCTTCAGTTGTTTTTCCCCTCAGTCTTGATTCCCATGAGACCTTACCTATCAGCTCTCTGAGCTTACCAAAATCCGCCAGCCTGAAATCCATTCTCTATTTTGCTATACTCCCTTCTTCCCTTCCTTAGAATTGTGAACTCTATGATTTCATGATCACTTTCACCCAAGCTGCCTTCCACTTTCAAATTCTCAATGAGTTCCTCCCTATTTGTTAAAATCAAATCTAGAACAGCTTCCCCCCAGTAGCTTTTTCAACCTTCTGGAATAAAAAGTTGTCTGTAAATGCTTGCAACTAGGATGACCAGATGTCCAACTTTTATAGGGACTGTTCTGATATTCAGACTTTTTTCTTATATAGGTGCCTATTATGCCCCATTCTCTGTCCCAATTTTTCACACTTGCTATCTGGTCACCCTACTTGCAACAAACTAGAAACCATACAAAACTCTCCTTGTTTGGGTTTTAGTAGGAAGTGAGTAATCTAATCAGGCTTCCAAACCCTCCCAATAAACTGAAACTAGGTTTGAGTGGATGTGAGATCAATTAAAATTTTGCCAGAGAACCAGGAAAACCTCAGCAATTACAGTGTTTCTCAATGAATTGTTGAGTGTCAACTCCAAGGAAAACTCCATTCAGGGAATGGAAACAAAGGAAACACATGGAAACAAATGGACACTTGTGAACAGTGAGGTCCTCACAGCTCTAGTGATGAACTGGCATATTGCAGGAAACCACAGGCAATCCTAGGGGCATGCAAATGTATCACATGGCAGCTCCTCAGTGACCAAGGTGCAGTGTCTGACACGTGGGGGCATAAAGAAAATTATATTATTGTTGTTATATATGAATACAAAAAAGAGAGAAGGGGTGAGAGTGTTATTGGCAGAACAGCTAAGCCTTTGATGGCAGAGGGAATGAATGTGATTAATGAAACCAGTGGGCTGTTGCTGTTTATTATTATTCATTGGTATTAGTGTAGCACCTAGAAGCCCCAACTGAGACTGGAGCCACATTGCGCTAGCCACTGTATAAATAACTGGTGAGAAATAGTGTGAAATCTACACAAGACAGATAAAGGATGGTGGAAGGGAATATTATCTCCATTTTATAGAGGAGGAAGTGAGGCACAGAGATTTAGGCTTTGTTAGAAAGGGAAATTGACCAACATAGTTATTGCAGAATAAGCTATTCCTCAATAGCTCCTTGTGTGGAATTCTATTCTGGAATAAAAGTGATTTTATTGTGGAATAATTACTCCTCTTTGTGAGCTGAGTAACTATTCTGGGATAAAGTTACTTTTACCCTGGAATAGAGTGGCCACCTGGGGAGTTTATTCTGCAATAGCTATACCCATCAATTTCCTGGGTAAACAAGGCCTAAGTTATATGCCCAAAGGTCTACAGCAGAACCATGAACTGATTCGAGATGTTCTGAGTGCTAGTCCAGGGCCTTAACAAGATGATAATTCCTCTCTGAATATCCTATTCCTCTGGTGATTCTCACATTTTATCTGGCAATATGTAAGTCCAGCATAGATGGGAACCCTCTCTCCCCAGAATTGGTACACCATTAACTTCAATACTGTTGAACTTTTCTTAGGAAAGGAAAACATAATGTTTCTTGCTGTTTATCTGCACTGCCGGACCTTTGCAGTCACATCTGCAAAGTATTATGTATTAAACTTGTGTAATTTTATTTTCCTGAACATGAAACTAGCAGGCTCCAGAATTTCCTACTCACAGATCATCATCAAATATTTCCCTTTACTGCCACTGAAAGTTGGTCTAGAATAACAGTGTCTCCAGGCTTCTGTGGGAATGCTCTCAAACTGCAAGGAGGGAGGTAGGAAGCCCTCTGATCACAGAGAAAATATGGTAGGTAAATTCACTGTGGGAGAGGGAGATCCAAGCTGAAGGTGGAGTAACATGGTTTTACCGGGGTCTATCAGTTGAAACTGCAGTAGAAAACAAAGGTAATTAGTCAGATTGGAATTTGGTCAGTATACCAGGGCTAATATCCCTGCAGTTGGAAACATGCCATAGAATTTTTCACAGCCACACATGGTCAGCATCTCTGTTTGAGCGGTGGTGATACCTCCACTAGCGAACACACTGTCCCTTCACACCACACTTGAGCATTGATTCAGTTTACTCAGAGGGAAGAATGTCACCTTCTAAATCATTTATTTGCAGGTCTCACACCTCAGTACTGAATAAGGCTCGATCCTGCAAGTTGTTCTGCATGAGTAGACTCCGCACTAAAGTTGTTGAGGCTCCATTTAGGCATGGGAGTCTGATGCAGAGCTTATTGAAGAACTATGCTCCAAATCCTGCTAAGATAGTGAGATCTCAGAAGGTCACAGTCCAGTGGGAGGACCCTTATATATGCTGTATAGGAAAAATGAACAGTAGGGTTTCTGTGTGAAGAGAAGAAGAAAATACAAATTTTGAAGGACTCAGATTTATACCTACCTTCTTCAAGATTCATATTTTGTTCTGTTTCTATACATCTAAAGTGCCATTTCCAGCTGCTTGACAATCCAGAGGGTGCTTCCACTGGACCCTGCAGCTTGGGACATTAATAAGGGTTTGGACTGAATACAAAGGAAGTTGCTGTGGCAGACAGCCTGCTTTTTTCTTTTTTCAAATAGCTACAATTACTAAATCAAACACCAGATTGTCAAAGAGTAATAATCCCCTATTGTGCACCCAACGTTAGCCAAATAAATAAGAAAACAGGGCTCAGAAGAGAAATCTGAGTTATTTGAATTAATTTAAGAGGCAGAAACTTAATCCAAATAGAAGTTGGGAATCAAATAGTGTCAGATTTGTATACATATACTCATCAAAAAATCCTGGTGTCAAATACGCTTCCATCCACTGTGTTTCATGTCATCAAAGTTACTTGGAAGCTTATTTCCTGAAAGAAGACTAACCCTCCCCTTTTCACCTTTCTACATACTTTACTATGTGATATTGGTAGGATACGAACTGTTTAGCAATGGAAAAATAAAATTGCTTCTGTCACCCCATTGTGACTTAAATGTTTCACTCAAATGATAGTAGTGAATGGTGTGCTGAGAGGTACAGTTCCACTGAAGAAATTTGATTCAATCTCTCTTTCAAGGTCCTAACCTCCTATACAATGGGGATTTTTTTAAAATTATCTGTTAATGGAAAACATCAGCACTAATCAAAATCCACCTGAGCTCTCTCTTCCACCTTTGGTGTTTGAATTTAAAAATATAGTTTGTTGTAATAACATTTATAGAGGCACTTCTGAGATAAAAGAAAAAAAGAACTACTATTTGTTAGGAGATTCCTTATCTTTGTGTAACAGGTTGGTATTATTTACCTGAAATATCCCACCCAGTTACTGATGCAGGTATTGATGCAACTGAACAAAGGTTAAGAGGGTTCTGCTGACCCTCTTCCTCCCAATGCCAAGCATTCAAAAATCAGGAGTCAACCCCACCAAAATTATGAGATTTAAAAATAGGCACATTTGAGGAGAGTGGGATGCTTATTTTTTTCCATTTTCCTTATGGCTTTTGACCCTTTTACCAACTATTTGCCCCCACATTTGTGTGAGCATTTCGAGGTCAAAATTCAATCTGATATGCGTACGCAAAAATGCAGGCTTCTCCACTGGCTGCTAAGAGTGGACCTCCCTATACCTTCTCCTAGCCATTTGGTGGGAGAGCTGCCATTCTATCCCTCTCTGTCCTCCTCCCTTATTGCTACCCTGTCTCCTTCCTGAGCCCACCCGGGCTTCCCACAGTCTCCTGATCCCAGGCAACGCTCCATATTTCTCTCCCTTTCCCTTTACACTCTTGTATCAGTTGCATTTTCACTTGCATTCCTGCATTTTACTTGCATGTTTCTCAGCATCTCTTCACAGCTCCTCTTCAGGATGTCTCCTGCTTCTCACATACAGCTGTCTACTCTCAGTTTTCTATCCAGAATATTAACCATAGCACCCAGTAGATGTCCATCTTCCTTGAAGGCAACCTGCTTCACTCTCATTTAAAATAACAAAATGTAGTGGCCATCTTTACTAGCAGTCTCTTTTCTACAGTCAAAACCTGTATGAAGTGATGGCTATGAAGGCTGAGGGATGTTTGGCTTTAGCCCCATTTAAAATGATGGGTAATTGCAGTCATTTTGAATAAGGGAAATTTCTTTAGGTTTGGACCCAGGAATTGTCAGAATTAAAAAAAAATTAATGAGACATGATAAAATCATGAGTTGGCAACTGTGTTCTGAGGCAGATAGCTCATTACCTTGACATAGCTATAAGGAAAGTAGGAAGAGTTCTCTGTGGAGAGAGGATCTAGTATGTGGGCTGAGCAGTCCCAAGGAAGGAAACCTGAGAGCAACTAAGCCTGGGGAGATAGTCTGAACTATATGTTATATTATGGTATGTTGTTAGTTTCTGATATATAGTAAAGCCAAATTCCAGGAAAATTCCTGCACTCTGCACATTGTATGGACTTTGTTTTGGAGCAATCTGGGAAAGATGCCCGGGCATACTGTGTTGCTAATAATACCCTAAGTTATTAAAGCTGATAGAATTTTAAACAGACAATTCCCATTGAGCATTTGTGCTCTTTGCACTCTGCACTTCACTCAGCTTGGCAAGACTAGTCAGTTTTGCTTCCTATTTCTCATGCACTAAAACAATGTTGTGATTTGGGTTCACTGCAAGGCTGGCTCTACAGTTTCTGCCACCCCAAGCAGCGCGCCGAATTGCCACCCCAGGCGGAGGAGGTAGTCCGTGTGTCCTTAGGGCGGCAGGCGTGTTTCCGCGGCGGCAGCAATTCGGCAGCAGCTTCTATGTTTAGCTGAAGCCTCCCCGGACAGCTAAACATAGAAGCTGCTGCCGAATTGCCCTCCCGGCGGAAACGTGCCTGCTGCCCTAACGGCGCACGGACTGCCCCCGCCGCCCAGGGCAGCAATTCGGCACATGGCTTGGGGGCAAAACAACAGGGACTGCCGCCCCTTGCAGAATGCCACCACAAGCACCAGCTTGGAATGCTGGTGCCTGGAGCTTGCCCTGGTTCACTGCACTATGGGGGATTGTTAAAAATGTTTAAAACAACTGTTTGTTTAAATTAAGTTTCTGTTGACAATTAAATCTTGTAAAATCCCCTTCTTTAATACAAAACAAAATGTAATGTGGAAACTAATGACCTACCATCCTCATTCTTCTCAGTGTTTTTAATGAGGGAAACCCATTTGTATTTGTGTATTGTGGCAAACCCAGGCCAAATGGCTACAAAGGGGGGGGGTAGGAATTAGTCCCAGGGGGATTAAAAGGCTTCTCCCTATCCATTGAGGAGAAACAGCTGTGAGAAATTAGGTTCAGCTGGAACAGGGGTTATCAGGGAACTAATTTGGTTCAGCTGGCCCCAATTGCTGGTGACCTTTTTAAACCCTCCCTGGCAGGGAAACAGGAGGGGAGTGAGAGAAGCAGAGAAGCTGCCAGCAAATAGGTGCAGCAAGGCTCTGCCCTCTTCCAGCAAGGAAGACTGCACTCTGTCCCCAGAAGGGGAGTAAAACAGCAAGGGGCTGACTGAGAGGAGGATCAGCCAGACCCTGCGCGACTGGGAAGGCTTTTACTTTGCCCAAGCCTGTGTCTCCAAGGCAAAAAGGGACTGAGCCAGCTGAGGAGAAGCAGGTACTTTGCCACACGTGGTGTCAGGAGTGGGATGTGATAGCGAGTGTGGCTCTGTGGCAAGCCACCTCAGGGCAAGGTAAATCACAAAAAAAAGGAGGACGTAGTGAAGGCACTGTTACAGGCCACTGCGGCCCAGCAAGAGGCTACCAGGGTACAGGCGGCGGCCCAGCAAGAGGCAGTACGTGTCCAAAAGGAGACCAACCAGCTGCTGATGAACCAGGCGGCCCAAGATCGAGCCACCCTGAATGAAGTAGTGAACCAGCTGAAAGCCCTGGCCACGCTGACGCATGGGGCCCAGGGGACCCGGCTGCTACAGGCTAGCAACTATTTACAGAAAATGACTACAGATGACGATATAGAGGCATATCTCCTCGCATTCGAGAGGACGGCACTGCAGGAGTCCTGGCCCCAAGACCAGTGGGCAGGCCTCCTGGCCCCATTCCTGTGTGGGGAGGCCCAGAAGGCCTACTTTGACTTGACCACAGATGCAGCTATGGATTACCCCCAGCTGAAGGCGGAAATCCTGGCGAGGACAGGCGTGATGCCGGCCATAAGGGCCCACCGCTTCCATGAGTGGAAATACCGGGATGAAAGCACCAAGCACAAAGCACCAAGGTCCCAGCTATTTGACTTGATACACCTCGCCCGGAAGTGGCTTCGCCCTGAGACCCATGGGCCGGAGAAGGTAGTGGAAATCCTGGTATTGGACAGGTACATGAGGGATTTGCCGCCAGACATACGAGGGTGGGTCTGCTAAAATGATCCCTTCTCTTGTGATGAACTAGTTGCTCTCGTAGAGAGACACTTGGCAGCCCAAGAACTTTCTCGGACCACCGAGGAAGGGAGGCACCAGAACCGGAGACCAGTCTCTGCGCTGAGGCCCCGGTTTGCCCTAATGCCAGGCCGGACAATGGAGAGGAGGAAGGAGGCGGGAGAGCAGCCGGCAGTCCCAGAGGGGCTGGAGGACTGGGGGAGAAAGACTCGGGGGATAAATCCCAGCAGCCCGAAAAATAGGGGGCTGCCCCAAGCGGGGTACTGATGCTATGCCTGTGGTGAATTGGGGCATATTGCTGCCCAATGCCCAAATCTAGGAGAGCCTGTGCAATGTGAACTGGGAGATATAGGGGGACTATGTGATCTAATAAGTCTGGTTGGGGTTGCGATGGTCCCACATAGATACACTAGACCCGTTAAGATGAACGGTATAGAGATCACGGCATTAATTGACTAGGGAAGTGCAGTCACATTAGTCTTGGGGAAGCTGGTCAGGCAGGACCAACTATCCCGGGCCAAACGCTCGGGAATATCCTCTGTGCATGGGGATGTCAACTATTATCCAACCATCCCCGTAAGCATAGAAGTTCTCGGAAACCCCACTAAGTTGACAGTGGGAGTAGTTCCGAAACTCCCTTACCCTGTCCTTATCGGACGAGATTTCCCAGGGTTTGATGGCCTACTCCCCAGGGACCAGGTAGAAGAAAATAATGACCCTGGGACCCAAGGTGTGGTCCAGATAGATGACCCTTCCCCAGCCTTCCATGAGTTTAGCCAGGATTTGTCCTCCCTGCCGGGGAAGCCCAGGAAGACTCGGAGGGAACGGAGGGCGGATAAAAGGAGGGGGATGAGGATCCTGACCCAGTACCAGAAGTCTACGCTGGCCGGGGAAAGAAGGGGCTCGGCTGGCAGCGGGACTGGGTCGGCCATCAACAACCCTATCGTTGGGCTTGGTTCCCCAGGGGCTGTCCCCGAAGGGGAGACGGAGGTAGACCCCCCAGAATTTGGTCCAATGGGGACCGCACGCGGGAATTTTGGTCAGGATCAGGCCAATGATCCCATATACCACAATATTCATAAGGAAGTAGTCGAGGTAAATGGGGTCCCAGTGGAGGGGAGAGTTAAGGGCCCCGGGCCATATTACGTGATTAAGAAAGATCTGCTATATAGAGTAGTCCGGCTCCAAGAGCAAGTTATAGAACAACTCTTGGTCCCCCGAAAGCATCAGAGGGCGGTAATGGATCTGGCCCACAGTCATCTGTTCGGGGCCCATCTAGGGGTAGATAAGACCCTTGATTGGATCCTACAGAAGTTTTTTTGGCCTGGCATTTATGTGGCCGTCTGGCGATATTGTACCTCCTGTCCGGAATGCCAAATACATGGGTCCCGACCATACTTAAGGGCCCCTCTGGTACCTCTGCCAATTATCAAGGTTCCATTTGAGCGAATAGCTATGGACATTGTAGGGCCATTGGAGAAGTCAGCCTGGGGCCATCAGTACATTCTGGTAGTGCTAGATTATGCCATCCGGTACCCCAAGTCCGTACCCCTACAGAATACCATGTCCAAGACCATAGCCAAAGAATTGGTCCAAATTTTTTCCAGAGTAGGAATACCTAAGGAGATCCTGACGGACCAAGGGACCCCCTTTGTGTCTAAACTGATGAAGGACCTATGTACCATGCTCCATATATGAACCCTTAGAACGTCGGTCTATTATCCCCAGACCGACGGCCTTGTTGAACGTTTTAATAGGACATTGAAAAACATGTTACGGAAAGTGATTAGTCGTAACGGGAAAGACTGGGACGCCCTGCTGCCTTATGTACTGTTTGCTGTACGGGAGGTTCCTCAGGCTTCCACTGGATTCTCCCCCTTCGAGCTGTTATATGGTCGCCACCCCAGGGGCATACTGGACCTGGCTAAAGAAGACTCGGAAGAACAGCCGAACCCTGGGAGAAACGCTGTGGAACATGTGCTGGAGATGAAAGACAGAATAGCCCAAGTCACTCCCCTTGTGTGCGAACACATGGAGAAGGTCCAAGGAGCACAACGGACGTACTACAATAGTCAAGCGAGGACCCGGAAGTTCCAGGTAGGGGACCGGGTGATGGTGCTCATACCCACAGCAGAGAGCAAGCTCCTGGCCAGGTGGCAGGGACCATATGAGGTAATAGAAGCTATAGGAGAAGTCGACTATAAGGTCTGACAGCCAGGTCGCCGGAAGCTGGAGCAGATCTACCATGTAAATCTGTTGAAACCGTGGCAGGATAGGAAGCTCCGGTGGTTGCACTGGGGGCACCATCCCCTACAAGCAACCAGCCCGACCTGGTGGGAATATCCTCGGAGTTAACTCTGGAACAACGGTCAGAAGTGATCAGCCTGATAGAACGCAATCAGGACGTGTTCTCGGAAAAACCAGGCAGGACGACTGAGGTTCACCATCACATCTTCACAGAGCCCGGAGTGAAGGTGAACATCAAGCCATACCAGATCCCGGAGGCCAAAAGAGAAGAGATTAGGAGAGAGGTCAGGAAGATGCTGGCCTTAGGAGTCATCGAAGAATCTCATAGTCAATGGTCCAGTCCCGTGGTTTTAGTGCCTAAGCCGGATGGCAGCACGAGGTTCTGCAATGACTTCCGCAAGCTGAATGAGGTGTCCCGATTCGATGCATACCCTATACCCAGGATAGATGAGCTGATTGACCGATTGGGAAAAGCACGGTTTATGTCTACCCTTGACCTTACCAAGGGATATTGGCAGATCCCCCTGGCCAAGGCCGACAAGGAGAAGACGGCCTTTGCAGCTCCAGAAGGACTATATCAGTACACGGTTCTCCCCTTTGGGTTGCATGGGGCTCCCGCTACCTTCCAACGGCTAATGGACAAACTGTTACGACCCCATGGAAAGTACGTGGCAGCCTATCTCGACGACGTCATTATCTATAGCCCCGACTGGGAGACGCACGTGGAGAAGGTAGAAGCAGTCCTGGACACCCTGAGGAAGGCAGGACTGACTGCAAATCCGTCCAAATGTTCAATCGGGTTAGCTGAGGCCAAGTACCTTGGGTATATAGTGGGGAGGGGCGTGGTGAAGCCCCAACTCAACAAGTTAGAAGCTATACAGAAGTGGCCCCGACCACTCCGGAAAAAACATGTCAGAGCATTCCTGGGACTAGTGGGGTACTATAGACGGTTCATTCCCCACTTCGCCACCAGGGCATGCCCATTAACAGACCTAACCAAAGCTCGGGGCCCAGACATAGTAAAATGGTCTGCTGCAGCGGAAGCCACTTTTGCCGATCTGAGGACGGCCCTTTGCACAGACCCCGTACTAGTAGCTCCGGACTGGGGGAAGGAGTTTATCCTACAAACGGATGCCTCTGAAGTAGGGCTGGGGGCGGTGCTTTCACAAATGGTTGGAGATGACGAACACCCCATCCTCTTCCTCAGTAGGAAGCTCCTACCTAGGGAACGGAAATACGCCATAGTGGAGAAGGAATGCCTGGCAGTAAAGTGGGCCATAGAAAGCCTCTGCTACTATCTACTTGGGCGGCGGTTTACCCTGGTGACGGACCATGCCCCTTTGCAGTGGATGCACCAAAACAAGGACAAAAATGCGAGAGTAACAAGATGGTTTCTGTTGCTTCAACCCTTCCACTTCAAAGTACGACATAGGTCTGGAACCCAACATGGCAATGCAGATGGCCTGTCAAGGGTGCACTGCTTTCCGACCCAAGTAGCCCAACCCCGTAGTGTTGAGCGGGGGGGGGGGATATGTGGCAAACCCAGGCCAAATGGCTACAAAGGGGGGGGTAGGAATTAGTCCCAGGGGGATTAAAAGGCTTCTCCCTATCCATTGAGGAGAAACAGCTGTGAGAAATTAGGTTCAGCTGGAACGGGGGTTATCAGGGAACTAATCTGGTTCAGCTGGCCCCAATTGCTGGTGACCTTTTTAAACCCTCCCTGGCAGGGAAACAGGAGGGGAGTGAGAGAAGCAGCCAGCAAATAGGTGCAGCAAGGCTCTGCCCTCTTCCAGCAAGGAAGACTGCACTCTGTCCCCAGAAGGGGAGTAAAACAGCAAGGGGCTGACTGAGAGGAGGATCAGCCAGACCCTGCGCGACTGGGAAGGCTTTTACTTTGCCCAAGCCTGTGTCTCCAAGGCAAAAAGGGACTGAGCCAGCTGAGGAGAAGCAGGTACTTTGCCACAGTATGTAGGCAAAAGGTTAATTTCTATGGGCCTGTCATATTTTCAAAATGAGTTCCCCAGCACAGATATCTTTATGTGTGCAAGTGATTGGACACACCTTTTGCACACTGTCATTTGTGCACATGAACAATAACATTTAAAGATGCAAAACTGGTTTGTATTTGCAGATCTAGGGTAAATTGTTTTTTTGTAACACCTATAGTTGCATACACAAGTGATACTACATTAAAATTGTATGTGCACAAGTTGAACCCACTTGGTTAATTTAATGATATGATGTTTGATAACTGGGCATTGGTTTGTAATACAATCAGGCAGTTTGAACCTTTTTTTTTTTTTAATCAGGCAATTACAAGTAAGGCTGTTGGTATGATAAATCAGTCAGACTCACAGATATGGCAAAAAAAATAGAGCTCTGAAGTGAATCAGAGACATGGTTGGTTTCTGGCAAGAGGCTGATCTGAAGTAATTGGCAAACAAGGAACATATTGTTTACTACTTAAATTCCTTGGTGTTTTACTGAATATTTCCTGCTCTTTTCAAGAAATGATGCTGCTAGAAACGGGCTCTAATGTTCTTGTGCATGCTCTGGGAATGAGCTTTGTGTGCATTTGAGTTTGGAAATAAAGGTCATGTTTTTATTTTGGACTAAGCTCTTAGAGGCTGGTATCACTGCTGTTTGCCAAGAGATTCAGCATCACTTCATACTGTGGTATTACCACTTTGGGTCTATCTCTGTGTAAGTGAAGGCAGCTGCTCAGTGTTTCTGTGATAGGCAAGTTCAGACCATTTCATCAGGGAGCCCTATTCTCTCTCTACTTCCACCCCGTGGCAAGGTACAAGTAACTGTCAGTGAAGTCCATGATCTTTTTTCATATCCTGCTGAGGGAAGTCTCCACTGCACTCTGCAATAGCTAACATTTAAGAGACTCCTTCCGTGCAGAAAGCAGTAGCACTAGAAATGATTAAAACAAGTCCTAAAATGCTGTCTTAGCCTAATGAAATTCCATCATCAATCAACAGAGAGCTGGCACTTCTCTGAGACTTTTTAAAGCTCAAATGAAAAAGAAAGTTAAATTTAAAATGGGGAAAAAAACAAAAATAAAATTGCCTTTTTCTTGACAAGAGGTGACTGCAGGGTGTTGATGGTTCCCCATACAGTGAGCCTAAAGGAGCATAAAGAGCAGCTACTTGAACTACGTTAGGAGGTCAGTGGAGTATCTCTTATTGCAGTAAAAACACAGACCCCTGAACTTGTCAGTGTCTGATATGCAAGTGACAGGAGGAACTGATTTTTAAATACTGGATTTGGGGAGGGAGTGTTAAATGGAGATTTCAATGAGGGCTTAAAGGAATATATTTGAGGAAGGATCTCATTTCAGAGCCTACTGGAATAGTGACCCCTATCACAGAGAAATGCCCCTCTCTCCCCCTACCTTGGAATTGGTTTGTACTCTTATCTTTGAGCCATCTCGGAAGAGAGAGGAATTGTCATACTTGATAAGACTAGTGGTCTGTCTAGTCTAGTCTCCTATCTCTAAGGGTACGTCTACACTGCAGTCATGGGGTGTGACGGCAGTTTGCATAGACCTACTCGAGCTACAGGCACCAGACCAGTGGACGTGCAGAGTCCAAGCTTGTACAGCCCAACTGAAGGCCAAAGTGCTGAGGCTTCACTGCTCTGATAACTAAGCTAGCTAGCTAGAAACTAGCTTGACTATGTCTACATGAGCTTCAGTCATACCCCATGACTGCAGTGCAGGCATACCCTGAAAATGGCCAGTACCAGATGCTTCAGAGGAAGATAGAAAATCTGCGTAGCTTGTACCTTCTCTTGGATACAAAGCAGGATTTCAGTCTCCAACATGGGAACTCCAGCACCTTTGACCAGCACTAAATTCACAAAGAAGAACACACAGAAATATTTCTCTTTGTAATGCTCGTATCCTTGGGTCAGGATCCTGAACAGCTTTTAGGATCAAATGAAAACAACAGTACTGCTCTGAGAGTCCCTGCCCACCCCAGCATTTCTCTCTCAGCTGCTCAGGCTCTGCGTGTGAGAGTTCAGATGTAATTTTGCATTGGGCACCAAGCCAATCTGTGGAACACTGAGAGAAGTGATAGTTCAGGGCTGCTCTTTTACTTCTTTTCATCACTGCTGAATGTTGTTTTACTTTCTTCATTTCGGAAAGAAACTGATCATCCAGTGTGTGGGCTGTCAGCAGCTCCCTGGGTCTCTCATTTTTCCTGCAGCAGCCCAGGGGGAATTACCAGCAATTCAAATGTCTACACAACCTAGCTGATGCATTCCTCCATTCCCCGCACCCCACCACTGCCTGCAGTGCATACCCATAAATCCCCTAAGGCAGACATGCCATTACACGCAATATGATCACTAAGGCAGCAGCTGCAGTTACATAAAGAGATCTAGCAGCATGCTGCATAGGAGCACAGGTTTTACCATATTAGATCAGATCATCGGACCATTAAGTCCAGTAGCTTGCTTCCATGAAATAAAGCTGAAGGCACCATACTGGGTAACTAGGGAATTGTGCTATACTATATGTGTGAGGAACAGAGATTTGTTTCCTGAGTCCCTTAGCAATGAGCCAATGACCTGAAATTAAAGTACGATTACCCCTAGATCCAAGTAGTCAGAAGTCCCTTTGATGAATGCTGAGTCCATGCTAGGACATAAGGAGACCCTGTGTGATAATACCAGGCAGCACAGGCTGTGTGCACTAAGTCTGGCAACTAAATAGAGAGAGAGGGAGCCACAGAGTCTATGTATGTCCACCGGCCTCAGTAAAGAATCCCTTTTATATCCATTACGATCAAGTCTCTTCTGTATCAGGATGAAGTACACATGATGATATTGGTCATGAAATTATCCAGCCTTTTTAAAATCCTACCATGGTGCTTGACTCAATATACTCCTGAGGCAGTCAGTAAAATCTTACCCCTGCCCCGATCACAAGGAATGCTGTCTGTACTAGGGTGTTTTTTTTTTTCCCCTTTCAGGGTCAAAGGCCTGGAGCTGGCCAGCCTCTTACAATTAGCTCTTCCTGCCACAGCTGGGATGGGGTGTGTAATTTCATTAGTAGAATTAACTGGGTTTGGGACAGTTCAGTCTCCTATAAAGAGCAGTAGAAAGCTGAAGAGTGGAAGAGGGGAGTCTGGTTCCCCTTCCTCTTTCCAGCTATGCCAGGCAGGGCTGCAGGCCACTGACCCTGGAGGGGACATGCCACCCCATTACACTGCCCTCATCCTCTTCAAACCCAGCTACCCACCCACCCATCCCCCCAAAAATAAATATTCCATGGAATGTACTAGAAGATCCTATCTACTCTGAAGTACAGTTTCCACCGGGTTTCACTTGCTTTGTCTGTCTTGATTAAACTACCATTAACCAAAAGGTTGAGCAAAGCTCTTGATTGGTTTCATAATGTGGTCATTAGCACAGTTCTGCCATGTCACTGTTACTCCTGGGGGAATTCTGCAACAAAAAAATTAAAAATGTTGCGCACAATATTTTCAAATTCTGCATAATTTATTTGTCAAAATAACACAATAGAATCACACCAGTTTCACTTATTTTTGGACATTTATGTCAAAGTACCTGTCAACAAGTATGTCTGTAACAATAGAGACACCAAAAAAAGATTCAGGAAATGTTTTTTTGACAAATAGATTCCTTACTAGGCATAGTAATACAGAACTCTGAATAATAATTCATTTAAATTGCAATACAGAATCATATCTCCCACACCCCTGATAAGTAGTGCAAAGACTTGGGAGAGTCAGGGAGTAATAGAGGTTCGGAGGGAGAGGGAAGTAATTACTGGAAAAGACCCTGAGTGTGAACTTGGAGGGATGTTGAGTATGGGTGGGAAAAATATGGAACAGTTTTTTGTGGGGGTGGGGAGGGAGTGTTAGGAGGCTTCCACAATGCAGACCCTGGCTGACCTCTAGCCTCTCCCAGTCAGGCACATCTGCCCCCATCCCCATGTGTCTCTGTGCCCCCACTCAGCCACCTCCCTCTCCCCTGTGGCCCTGCAGCTTCACTCCCATTCAGGCCCTGCCCAAGTCTGTCCTCCCACACTAGCTCTTATGAGCCCCTATCTGTGACCCCCTCAGCAGCCCCACCAGTCTCCCCATAGCCCCTGTCTCCTGACTTGGCCCAACAGGTGCTGTGAAGAAGGCACTACAGGCTCTTTTTCTTCCGGAGTTGGCCGGGAGCTGCTGCTCTGTGCTATTGCCACATCACCCTCTGGTGGGCAAAAGGCAGAACTTCAGCAACTTTCTGGCAGAAGCTTTTTTCTGCACCAAAAAATTAAAAGTATGTCTGGCCCATTAATTATGCATGCATGCAGTGGCGCAGAATTCCCCTAGGAGTAGCCCATCCATAAAGCACAATGAGGTGCTTGAAGGTCTCTACACAGCGTATCTGAGCTATTAGGTATCTTGTCTGCCTCTGTCAATCTTACGTCTCTGGCCTTCCCCAGCATTGAACAGCTTAGCCTTATATTCCCCCCAAATTGCGGGGTTTAGGAGATTAGTTTCTATGCTGGTGGGAAGCTCTTTGCAGGTAATTTCTTCTTGGATAGGAGTGAAAGGATATCACTTTTTTAATGAGTCTTTTATGGTAATATTATAGATAATTGCAAAAGGAAAAAAGCACTCTATGCAAAAATTAATGGTTAATTTGCTTTTCAGCCACCTCAGGCAAATCTGATTGTGGTTGTAATCCAGTGTAATGACTGATTTAGGGAGAACTGTCCCATATTGAAATTCCTTTTTTTCCCCCCCTGTAATGTACAACTTTGTTTTCTTCCTAGTTGCTGTCAAACAGTCAGCACAGCCAAGTGATCTTGTGTATCCATCAAATGAAAGCCTGCAGCAGTGCAGTCTCAGAGTGAAGTTTAGGAGGGGGACACAACCTGGGAGAGCTGGAGCCAAGCTGAGCTCTGAGGCAGGCCATGTTCGGTGGAAGGCAGCGTTGTCAGGGGACTGCATGTCAAGGCAGCTAGCTTCTGTTCCCAGTTCTGCCACTGAGTTGCTGTGTGATTTTGGACAAGTCATTTAAGCTTTATGTGCCCTAGTTTCAATATACATCTCTGAAGTCCTCAGACGAAAGATGTTCCACAAATGCAAGCTATTGCCTTTATTTAGAAAGACAACCAAAGAACTGCATTCTTGAATACTAACTGCACCGATCAGGGGGCAAGGCTACAGTATGCACAACTTTTCAATCAGCAGAGGTGACCAAAGAATCCACTGACAAGCTACAGGTGCGTACTCACTGACACTTTTAGCAGGACTACAGTATACCCACTCAGCAAGTGGATGAGGTAAACCTAGAGCCGGGTTGCAGCAGTATGTGGGATCTTTACCCTCAGAGAGCAGCATAACTACATGCGTATCTCCAGATCAGGTAGAGTACTGCTTTAATGCTGTTGAATGTAGGAGGCAGGCACATCATACAGACAATTGGTTTCAATGAAACATTAACAGGGACCATGATATCACAGTGAGTTTAGTGAAGGACAGGCAGACAAATAATTAAAGCCTGTACCCTAAGGTAGAGGGGGAATTTTCTTGGACTTCTATTATAGAGGGTGAAGTTATAGCTGATTCATTTAAATGATCCTTTCTGGCATCCTGGCTCTTGTGCTAACTTAAGATATCATTCTAATTTGGACCCTCTTGTTCCTGTTTCTTTGGAAAGCAGCCTTACTCCTACATTTAAGGATTCTGAAAGGATAGATGCTTAAGTGTATATATACATGACCATCTGGGTAAAAAGTCTCTTCTGTAATTAGTGTCTTAGATAATTACACAATTACTTTACTGTGTAGCACCAACAATAAAAAATATTTGTATCAAATATTTGTATCAAATCTTAGTTTAAAAAAATAATTATTTGACTACAACTTTTTCACCAAATCAAGAGACCAGCCCACCCTGTAATATGGACAGAGTGAGTGGCTGCTCAGAGGTATGGGAAGACCTTGCTATTGACATACACATTCTCACAGTTACTCCTTGCATTCCCCCTCCCTATCCCCTGCCTGATATGGCCCTTCTGGAAATATCACATTCCTCCAAAACCTTTGTAGAGCAGAGAAGGCAGAGATGGATAGGCAGGGGAGTGCTGCTACTGCAGCTGATATAAATACAGTCTGGACAACTCTACTCTTCCCTGTATCTGTCTGTCCGGTATCCTGGCTAGTGCCTATTGCTGGAGGCCTGCCTACCTCACCATCCTTCCTACTAACTTAAGGGATGGCATCCTTGAAGACTGTCTTGCTTGAGCCTATCACACCCAACTATGTTTTGCTTTGGTAATCAGGTCAAGCGACGGAGAGACGAGAGACAAGATTGCACAAATCTTGATGGATAGGCACCCCAGGCTAGAGTCACCCAGCTACTAAAACCATCCCTAGACTTCATTGGTTTCTTGTTACTGTGTCTATATACAAAATGGAGACACACTAGTCCCTAGGTAATTTTACATGATGCCAGTTCTCCATTATAAGTTTTATGGGCCAGATTTTCAGATGATATAAAATGACATCCAGGGCCGGCTCTACAGTTTTCGCCGCCCCAAGCAGTGCGCCGAATTGCCCCCGCGGGTGGGGGGGGGTGCGGCAGTCCCTGCGCCCTTAGGGCGGCAGGCGCGTTTCTGCGGAGGCGGCAATTTGGCGGCAGCTTCTATGTTTAGCTGAAGCCTCCCAGGACAGCTAAACGTAGAAGCTGCGGCCAAATTGCCCTCACTGCGGAAACGCGCCTGCTACCCTAAGGGCACACGGACTGCCCCCGCCCTCTGTGGCAGCAATTCGACGCACTGCTTGGGGGCAAAATAACAGGGACTGCAGCCCCTTGCAGAATGCCGCCCGAAGCACCAGCTTGGAATGCTGGTGCCTGGAGCCGGCCCTGATGACATCAGCAGTAGAAGCAGCAAAGAATCCTGTGGCACCTTATAGACTAACAGACGTTTTGCAGCATGAGCTTTCGTGGGTGAATGCCCACTTCGTCGGATGCATCCGACGAAGTGGGTATTCACCCACGAAGGCTCATGCTGCAAAACGTCTGTTAGTCTATAAGGTGCCACAGGATTCTTTGCTGCTTTTACAGAACCAGACTAACATGGCTACCTCTCTGATAATCAGCAGTAGAGCAGCCCTGAATGTGTGCAATAATTGTGAGGCAAGTTATGACCTATAACTTACAAATTGACATCAGGGTTGGGAAGATGTAAAATTAGTTGTGTGTGTGTAGAGCAAAGGCTGAATGGAACAAAGAAAATATAAGCACACTTTTTTTTAAAGAACATATTGCCTTCCTGTATTACTGATATTAAAAATGAAATTATTTTTAAAATCATTTTTTGCTTGGTAGCATTGCTGGGTTCTTCACTCTTAAAAATCTATCACAGTTTGAGGAATGAAAACAGAAGTCAGTTTGATTTGGATTTATAGTCAATTTCACTCTCTGTTCTTTAAGCATTAATGCAATGCTGATGCCTTATGATTGGAAGGGCTACAGGGGGATGTTTAAATCCAAACAAGCAAAGGAACAACCAAATTAATTCTGTTTTTATATTTCAAAAGTATTTTGTTTTAGCTATAAAAACATTATTAACATTATTATATTTTGTAAAATATTTGCAATATTGCAAAAACATCACAAGATTTTAAAAAATAATAAATGTAGAGTTCTATTCATTTGATTGATCAGGTTTGGACCTTAAGGGGATCACATTTGCAAGCATTTCAACTTAATATCTCTTAAATAGAAGCCCAAATTTTCACATCATGACATGACTCTGGAGGTTTGGGCTTTGAGAAAAGTGAAAACAATCACAAGACTTGCAATGAAATCACAAGTGTTGAAAATATTACATTTACAAAATGGAAGAATGGATAGTAAAAAAACCCCTAACTTCTAGCTACAGCATCTTTAAACATAATTTAGATTTTAAGATGGCAAGCTGGAGGAATGAGTTATGAGCCAGACTATTCCACATTTTCTGATGTTTAGTACTTTACTCATTGTTTCATTGTAGGTGTGACAGAATCTGGCTCTTCACATACCACTTAAACAACTCATATTCAACAGAAAGAAAATACAGACAAGTTGGCAGTAAGAACTAGAAACTAGCCAAACTTATTGAATTATACTCTGCTTAAGCTGGGGCATTGTGCTATTAACGTAGTTTCATTATATTTTATTGCTGATTTCTGGGACACTGGTATGGAACATCGTGTTTTCAGATAAAGCTCATCTAAAGTGCCAATTTATCGAAACAGTGGAACCCTGATAGCAATGTGCAAGTTAAGATAGCTTAATGGGTTATAAATGCACTGTCCACCCTAAGGCTATTCTTGGAATCTGATAATATTTTCCTCATTCTAGCGATTGTAAAGTGATTGTGTGTTTTTTAGAAAATGGTGATCTTCATGGACTTTTTGAGTTGTTTTAATTTTGGTTGAAAAATGTGTGCTAATTGTGATTTTGTAACCATATTATCACAAGCTATGATCTCATTAACTAACCAGGATTGAGATGGGTCAATACATGGTGGGAGACTAAAATGTAAAATCTTAGGTGCTGTTGGTGTTGACTGTTCAGTAGGAGGCAGTCATACTTCTTTATACATTCCAAGACCAGGACTATTGTGATCATCTAGTCTGTATAGTACAAGTCATAGAACTTCCCCAAATTAATTAAACATCCAATCTTGTTTTTAAAATTACTAGTGATGGACAATCCACCACATCCCTTGGAAATTATTCCAATGTTTAATTACTTTCACTGTTAAAAATGTATGCCCTATTTCCAAACTGAATTTGTCTAGCTTCAACTTCCAGTCATTGGCTTGTGTTATAACTTTCTCGGCTATATTGAAGAGCCCATTATTAAATATTTCTTCTGCACGTACTTGTAGAGTGTAATCAAGTCACCCCTTAACCTTCTCTTTGTTAAGATAAATAGAGTAAGCAACTTAAGTCTATCACCAGAAGGCATGTTTTCTAATCCTTTAATCATTCTTGTGGCTCTTCTTTGAACCCTCTCCAATTTATCAACATCCTTCTTGAATTGTGTGCACCAGAACTGGATACAGTATTCCAGCAGTGGCTGTAGCAGTGCCAAATACATAGATAAAATAACCTCTCTACTCGTACCTGAAATTCCACTATTTATTCATCTCAGGATCATATTAGCTCTTTTGGCCACAGTGTCAAACTGGGAGCTCATGTTCAGCTGATTATCAACCACAACCCCCAAATCTTTTTTATAGTCACTGCTTCCCACGATAGAGTCCCCCATCCCTACATTCTTTGTTCTCAGACGTATACATTTACATTTAGCTGAATTAAAATGCATGTTGTTTGCTTGTGCCCAGTTTACCAAGCGATATAAATGGTTCTGAACCAGTGACCTGTCCTCTTCATCATTTACTACTTCCCAATCTTTGTTGCATCTGCAAACTTTATCAGTGATGATTTTATGTTTTCTGTATAAGATGTTAAATAGCACAGGGCCCAGAACCAATCCCTGCAGGACCCCACTGGAAACAGACCTGCTCAATAATGATTCCTATTTACAGTTACAATAAGTTTGAGACTTATTAGTTAGTATATTCTAAGTATATTACATCACCACTATTGCCTTTATCACCTTTTTTATGAGATTACAAATTTGGTTATCAAATTCACTTGACATAATCTGTCTCTCATAAATCCCTGCTAATTTGCATTAATTATATTACCTTCCATTAGTTCTTTACTACTTGAGTCCCGTACCAGTCCATACAAATTTATATCCCAGCTCAGTGTTAGGGGATGCTATTCTGCTGGAGATGTCATCTTTCAAATAAGACATGAAACCCAGAACATGATCATTTGTGGCCATTGAAGATCCCATGACACATTTCACAAAGGTAGTAATGTCTTACTTTACAAAATGAAGAAAGCCTCTCCAAGTGATTTGATACTATGAAGGCTGAGGTGAATATTAAAGTGAATGTGCAGAGTCTGTTTTTTTGGTTGACGGGCCTGTTTTCCAAGGCTACTCAGTCTGAAAGATAAACTGGGATTTGAAGACATTCATTAACTACAGTAACTAAAGGTTTGAGCTAACAGCCTCATTTTCTTAAAACATTTATTTTTCAATCCCTTAAGAACAAACATTAGACACATTTGATGAGGATTTTGATTGTACCCGGAGACTGAATGGAATTCTCCTTTTCTCTCTGGCTCTGTTCTGATGCAGCACACCACTAATTAGAAATATGTTCGTTTGGTTCACTGTACACAGATTAGCTTAATTTTGAAGGCATAATATTGGGTGATTGAATTAAAAATAGGTGCTGCATATGTTTCTCCAGAGCAAAGCACTTTGAAATATTTCCTTGGGTGTATAAGGTTCTGTGCATTTGTGCTTAGCAGTGGAGCATAATTAGATTTCAAATTAATGGGTTGCATATGACTACCCTGGAACAAAGATGAGCTATGGTGACTCAGTAGCTAAGTGACTTAATTTTCTCCTTTGAGGTCCTAATTCCAGTCCTTGACTCTTTGTGAGTATGTGTACATATGTGTTTTGTATGTACTCTGTATGTGTGCATTAACTCCTTAAACTAATCACATAATCTGCAATCAGTTGTGCTAATGCTCTCAGCAGGAAGAAACTGTGCATGTCAGATGTTGTGATGTGGTCTCCTGAAAAGTGTGGGAACTAGAAGAAGTTGCTAAGAACCAACATTAACAAAATGAGAGTATCTGGCCAAGGTACTCATTCTGCATTGTAAAATACTGTTGTTCTGGGACCCTCAGTCCCAGCTTTGGAAAGAAGCTGTTGCTAACAATGAGAGGAGCTAATACCAGCCAAACACATACAAGCAATGAGAGAAGCTAATACCAGCCAAATACATAGATAAAATAACCTCTCTACTCGTACCTCCTCCAGTATGTATCCATGAAGGGTGCTCTAGGGCAGTTCTGCAGCTTCCCACATCTTTCCAACTGGGGTGCACTGCAGTGCCTGGAGAAGAGAGGAAAGATTGGGGATAAGAGGGAAATTACTTATTGGAGGAAAAAAGAGGACTTCACAATCTCTCCAGGAAGTAAGATTTTTTTTTTAAAAAAGGTTTCAGGCATTACACCAGTCTCCAAAATGATTTTATCCTTCGGGTTATATGTTACTTCTATTGCCCTCAATATTTGTATTCTCCAAAGAGTCACTCAGCCCCTTTTCTCTCCATGTGTCTGTATATTTAGCTATGAACACAGTACAAGGAGGAAGTGGGGTGGGGAGAGGATGTCAGAGAGAGATGGAGTCTGTATCTCTGATGAAATCCTCTAGCTTTTCATAGGCATGGAAACATCATGGTTCTGTAGAAATTAAACAGGGTTCTACAGAAATTATTCTGAAACCACATCCTGGTCCTACTGAATCTAGAATTTTTTGAGAGGATCAACAAAAAAAGGGGTAAACAGTGAGGTGGCAAAGTTTGCAGATGATACAAAATTACTCAAAATAGTTAAGTCCTAAGCAGACTGCACAGAGTTACAATGGGATCTCACAAAACTGAGTGACTGGGCAACAACATGGCAGATGAAATTCAGTGCTGATAAATGCAAAGTAATGCACATTGGAAAACATAATCCCAACTATATATGCAAAATGATAGGGTCTAAGTTAGCTGTTACCACTCAAGAAAGAGATCTTGGAGTCATCATCATGGATAGTTCTCTGAAAACATCTGCTCAGTGTGCAGCAGCAGTCAAAATAAAAGCAACAGAATGTTAGGACCCATTAGGAAAGGGATAGGTAAGAAGGCAGTAAACATCATAATGCCACTATATAAATCCCCGGTACACCCATACCTTGCATACTGCATGTAGTTTTGGTCACCCCATCTCAAAAATGATATATTAGAAATGGAAAAGTTACAGAGAAGGGCAACAATACTGATTAAGGTACAGAACAGCTTCCATATGAGGGGAAATTAAAAATACTGGGACTATTCAGTTTGAGAAAGAGACAAATAAGGGGGGATATGGTAGAGGTCTATAAAATGATGAATGATGTGGAGAAAATGAATAGAGAAGTGTTATTTACCCCTTCACATAACAGAAGAACCAGAGGTCACCCAATGAAATTAATAGGCAGCAGATTTAAAACAAACATAGGGAAGTACTTCTTCACACAACATACAGTCAACCTGTGGAACTGGTTGTCAGGGGATGTTGTGAAGGCCAGAACTATTGCTGGATTCAAAAAAAAGAATTAGATAAGTTAGTGGAGGATTGGTCTATCAATGGCAATTAGCCAAGATGGTCAAGGATGCAATCTTATGCTCTAGGTGTCCCTAAGTTTCTGACTGCCAGATGCTGGGACTGCACAACAGGGGATGGATCACTTGATGATTGCCATGTTTTGTTCATTCCCTTTGAAGCATTTGGCATTGGCCACTGTCAGAAGACAGGATACTGGGCTAGATGATCCATTAGTCGGACCCAGTATGGCCGTTCTTATGAAGCCAGTGACAATTTTCCTTTTGATGTCATTGGGGGGTCAACATTTCAACCTTAGAATTTAATTGGGAATTTGAAATGCTCTTTTCTGTAGCATTGTTGAGTCGTCCTTAGAATTCTATAGCAAATTTATCATTCTCCATTAAAGCCTATGGAATAATATTTTAAATATAGTAACATTTTCATTTTCTATTAAATACTATAAGTCTTTTCACAAGGGGATGTGAAAAGTTTTTCCTGGCCTCTGTCCAGTTTATTATTACCAAAAGTATTGTGTATGTTGCATTGCGTTGTATAGCAGGCTATAGTTCAGTAGGTTTTGTTCGTGGTTTCTTTGGAGGGGAAAATGGGATGGAATAACAAAGAATTCAGAATCAAATAAGTATCAAGAAGACATAACTTATTGTCTACCTGCTTTGCTCTTAAATTATAGATAATTCAGGTGGGTTAAAGAGGTAATTAACAGTCAATCAAAGATTCCTCTTCATTCATAATTATGAAAGAGCATCTTTTCATTCAGTGTACTCAGTTGGTGTGGAACCTTTTCAGTTCTGATTTTGCACCACATGAGTCAATGGTACTAATGAGCTGGTTTTGGCTATAGTAATTAACTCTGATCATCAGCTGTTTTTTTTTTTTAATATTCAGCTGAGCCTTTATAGAGGAGGACCATTTAACTCCATGATCTAGAGGCAGGAAGCTTCTCTGCTGAACTTCAAAATCAAATCTGTTTCATCACAGTTTGTGTAATGACCCCCAGCATGTTTTTTTCAGAAGGGTTTGAATCTGCGGTCTTTATCTCTGCCACACAGACTTTCGCTACTTGTACTAAAGGAGTAACTCCTTTAGCTGTAGCAAGTGGTAAGTTGTTTTCTCCTCTGTAGAGCTCCCACTAGAGGGTGATGTGAGATACACTATTCAGGTGTGTTATGTCTGAGCAAACAGTGGGGAAATTATTCACAACAATGTTTTCAAAATCCAACTCATCATTCCATCCAACCACATTTGTGCACTACTGTGTTTACATCATAGCAAAAATAATTGATCATATTTGTTTGTTGGGGGGTGAGATTTTTATCTTTGCAAATCCACGACTGTGTGCAGCTGCATGAGAAGCACTCTCTTGAGTTCATCCAAGTATGGAACAGACACCATACCAGGTGACTGTTGACCAGTCATACAGATCATGTGATGAATACTTAAAACTTAATATTATAGTTATGTGAATAGTGGTGAAAAACCCATAGGCCTGAATATGGTTTGTATATTAGAAATAATGAATAAGATGTTCATTTGGGAAACTCACCATAGGTTTGTAGATAATTAGGAAACAAAAATAGGGCCAAATTCAATCCAAACAACTCTAGTTCTGTCCCATAATAGTGTTTTTAGAATCTGACTCTTTCTTTTTATTCAATATTTGTCCTCTTCTTCAATGCCCTGGATAATTCCACGCTGCATACATATCTGACTTAATCTCTTCTGGTATCACCTTTTTTCTTAAATGTAAATGTGACCAGTCTCATTTGTCCACTTCCCCACAATGAACCTCTTGTTTGTCTTCCAATCTGACCCATAGTTTTGGAATTTCTCCCATTTGCATTCTTCTAAGCCACTACTCACTACTTTATTTAAATCCCCCTTAAGCCTGATATCTCCCATAAAGCCTACAAGACACTAGGCAATAATATCTATAGATAGAGATATAGGCTAGGCAATTCAAAGCAGTCTCAGGGAGTTGGCGCCTACATCCCACTGGAATCCAATGGGAGTTGAACATATAACCACACTACAAACTGTGATTGACTCAAGTTACATTGGTGCCAAAGTTTATATATCACTTGGGCACACGCATACCTGGCTGCTTGGGTCAGTGTTGCCTGTCCTCACCATAAGTATGTATTCCAGTGTGCCATGCACCACTATCTGGCACAGTCTGTTTCTGGAAATCTTCTCCCAGTGCTCTCGCTGTTGATGTGCTCACCAAGGTGGGCAATCAGGGAAAGGCAGGGGATGGCTTCCCATCTTTGTGACCCCAGGACTCTAAAGTTTAAAATAGTGACTGCAGTGGTTACTGTCATAGGGAATGGGGCATTGTGGGACAGCTGCTGTTGGACTCTTACGGTTGACACAGATCATGGAGTGTCCATACTTGTATTGCATCAACCTCAGTAGAACAAGCAAGGCTCCATACTGTTTGAGGAGGTGGTTTTACTGTGTCGCTGGAAGGGAGCTTACATCATCAGACAAATCTGAGTGTAGACATGTGCAAACATAGGTCAATGAAAAGCACTTATGCCGACCTAACTGTAGGGTAGACCAGGCCTAACTCCCATATGCTCCTTTGAGAATCCCAGCCAAAAAAAATATTTGTATTACTAAAATATCTGCATAGCTACTGAGCAGCTACATGAACTTTTTACCACATCCATCTTCACCCCCATCCCTCCCCTACAGCTTGTTAAACCCATTTATTGCATCACATCTACAATTAGATTGCAGTCTCTTGGGGGCAAGAATGTCATCCTTTTAGTTGTGCTGTCAAATGTCTAGCACACATTATAGCAATGATTAGTATCTTATATACTAGGAGTAGATATGCAGGGGTGCCTGAAACAACCACAGGGAGCACCAATATGGAAGGGACATTCTACAGCAGGTTCCAGTATATGGTGCACCTATTCCTTCCATCCACACCCCCATAACTTCCCATAGTCACTGTGCCTATCTCTGACCAAGGATCTAAACACATTTAATCACATGGAAGCCATAATTTAGGTTGCCTTCCATATGCAGACAAGTCAATGGCATTATTAACATCTCTGTCTGATCAACGTGAGAAGCAGAGAATGGGCTTTTATTAGCATCCAGTTCTTCTGAAGTGAAGCAAAAATCTAAGCTTTCATTTTGTTAATGAAATCCCCTGCTGCTATAAAAATCCCTCCCCACACTAATCCCATAGGAGATGTTATCTGCTTTCATCTGTGGCAACAGAACTTTAGCTCACCTTGTGACAGTGCATATTTGGCCAGAACAATTAAAACCATTTATACATAAAATAGGAATTGATTTACAATTTATGTGTAGTCTTCATATCTTTTTTAGGCCTTGCTGAAATTTGTGCATTGTGCAAGAATTTTTATTATTATTACATAGTCACTTAAGCAATCTGTGAGTAAAAAGACTTTCCTGGCTCTATTTAAAAAAGAGGAACCAGAGTGTGGCATTATCAAAAGGCTTGCCTAGCTCTGTTAAAAAATTTAAAAGGCCTTATGTAAGCCTCAAGGCTCTACTCTGCATTTTTTAAGAGAATAGCAGATTGAATAATGGAAACATTTATTTGTGAACAGTTTATTCAATGATTGATGGGAAAAAAATGTTCGCCTACTATAATGTGATCATCAAAAAGGTGCTCAAATAATGAAAAAATGCATTGATGCATATTTCTTCCCCATCCACTCCTTTTGGGCACATATGTAATCCCTAAGGGTTAAACACCACCCGTTTTTAGATAGTACAGTTAGAAACACTAAACATAGATACAGTTGAAGGGATTGAGGCATAAGTATAGCAACAGCAACAAAAAAGGGTGGGTAGGGGGACCAGGGCCGCCCAGAGGATTCCGGGGGCCGAAGTGCAGCCCGGTCTTCGGCGGTAATTCGGCGGGGGGGCCCGCCGCGGGTCTTCGGGGCACTTCGGCGGCGGGTTCCGGAAGGGAAGGGCCCCCCGCCGCCGAATTACCGCCGAAGACCGGGCTGCACGTCGTCGGCGGGTCCCGCTCCGTCTTTGGCGGTAATTCGCCAGCGGGGGTCCTTCCGCCCCAAAGCAGAAGGACCCCCCCCGCCGGTGAAGACCGGGAGCAGAAGAAGCTCCTGCGCCCGCCCCACAAGAGTTTTCCGGGGCCCCCGGAGCGAGTGAAGGGCCCCACTCCAGGGGCCCCAAAAAACTCTGGTGGGGGCCCCTGTGGGACTCGGGGCCTGGGGCAAATTGCCCCTCTTGCCCCCCCCCGGGCGGCCCTGAGGGGGACAAAGAATGGTTTATTTGGACATGTGCCATTTTCCTGTCCAGAAACACTAGAACTCTACCCTTTTACATGAATATGAATCATTTCCCCTCTGCTTAAATGTTGTGAATGACACTGTAACTCTAGCAAATCATACTTTTAAATATGGTTTTTGACAATAAACTGCAGGCCTTCAATCAACCTTAGGTTAATTTCTAAGCTACCGTCTCTTGGCAAAATGCTTTTGTAGTTTCCAGATTTTTCAGCCTGCTGCTTTGAATAACAGAAAAAATTCTATTAGCTCACACTTGCCTTTGTCTGAATAAAAAAGGAATCAAAACATCAAAGATTGTGGTTACCTTTTTTTAATACAGCCCTGATATTTTTGCACACTTTGTTCTAACTCGTTTGATGTGCAGTCAGACCCTATTAAGATCAAACATTCAAGATAATGGAAGACTGTGATCTTCTCCAGTATGTATTGTTAACTCATGTTTAAAACTAATCTGCAACTTTAAACAAGATTAAAGGTTTCTGTATATCACACAAGAGAATGTGATATTGGTAAGGCGTATGGCATTGCTTGGGGGCAATATGGTAGGCAGCAGCTTAATAGGAACATGTGAAAGGAGCAATTATAATTTCTGTTCTGGACTGTCCTTAATCGGGCTCTTGATAAATGGCCCATCAGTTACCCTTGAGTAAAGTGACTAGGGAAACGGGAAATAGAATCAGTTCATTTCTTTTCAGTGCCTCTAAACAATTGAAAAATGTCACATCTGCTTGTGAAGAGTAAACTGCGTGATTGGTGTGGTATTCGATAGGGGTCATTGGTGGTTAGAGGAGAAGACTTGGATTTAGGACCTATGAGTACTGTTCCTGAGTTTGTCACTTACTCACCAAGCAACTTTGGCAAGCCATAGTGAGTCAGTAGAAGAGTGTAGAATGGCATTCAAGTGTCCTGATTCTGAATGTCTTGTTCTAACTGCTCCCACTGGGGAGACAGCACCCTCACCAGTTCCAAAAACCTGGCCCTTTGTGACCTATTCCACAGAACCCCAAAACCTCGTGTTGCTGATTCTTGTGATACAAATCCAACAATCAATCCAAAGGACTATGGAAAAGTACCATGGAGGTTTGCAGGATAATTGTATTGGTCATTCTGTGGGCTGAAGATCAGTAATTTTGAGAACCACTGCACTAGATAAGACTATCCCAAATACAATGAACTGAATACTAGCTAGTTAAGTATTAGGGGGACTATTACATCAGAGGATTAATTTACATTGATATTTAATAAATAAGGACATTAAACTTGAATGAATAAAAAAAGTAGAGAGGAAAAATATAAACCAAACCAAACCAAAAAGCCAACAATTCCCAGAAATGAGCACTATGGGACAAAGAAAAGGACAATGGACACTGGGGTTTTTTTTTTTCGTATTTCCATCTGCTCCCAATTGTCCTTAGTCAGCATACGAATTAAAACACGAGAGGATATGACTGGACAGTGTGAGTGAGAGGCTGTCTGAGTCCTATATGGAGCCAGGTCCTCTGCCAGTATGATCTGGCATAGATCCATTGACTTCAGTGAAGCTGCATCAATTTACACAATCTGAAGATTTGCCTCATGAGCTGTATCTTTGACAGTAACTGTGACTACAGCAATGTCAGGACTTTTTACAATCATTGTTCGTATCACAAAGCATTAGACCTGCATCCATAGCCCCAATAACGGTTGTGTTGCTTCTTCTATACATGCACCAGAGGTCTGATAGCTCTATTCTCTTTCAATTGACTTCAATGGAAAATTCTCATTGAGACAGGGACCTGAAATGTCCCCAAACATTGTAATCCCAAGTGGATACTAAGGGGGAAAATACATCATAATATTGTCTCATAAAATATATAATACAATCTTCTTACAATTGTTCTTTTATTTTCTATATTCTGAGGGATTAAGGGTCAGATTATCCCAAGTGGGGTGGCACAGGAAAGTCTGAACCCAAGGAGTTTCAGGTAACTTATCCGATTAGGGTTTGGCCCACTGTGGAATGGAGAGAGTGGCATGGCCTCAAACAGTGCATGGAGTATTCCATGGGATCCCTTTGCAAACTCACACAGCTGCAGGGAGAAAGAAGGGATGGGATACTCTATGGACTCCCAGATCACCTTTCACAGATGTCTCTGGAATTTGTGTCCAGATCCATATTGCCCATTCTCAGATAAGGGTGTGTGTGTGGGGGTGGGGGGGGATTTCTTACTCTTTTACTGCAGATAGTTTTATGATAGATCAGCATTGTTCCTTTGCAAGTTATGACGGAGATGATGCAAGACCCCACTCAGAGTCCACAGATTCCTAAAGCATAGAGGGTGCTTGAATGGCTTCAGGGGGAGGAGAATAGTGCAGTTTCCCCACCCTAAACCCTTGTAGAAGTATCAGCTACTGCTTATGTCTCTCAGTCCATGTTACCTTCTTCCTTTACTTCTCTACTTTATTTTCCTGGTTTTACTGAGGAGTGAAGTGTGATCAAATTCAGTCTAGCAAGCGCCTTTCTCACACTTAATTGCTGTTGGTTTAATTTTTGAAAAATGAAGCCGTTATTCCTGAGAGTGTGAGGGGGTTTGGCAAGGGGGAAAAAAAAAGCCCCTAAACCATTTAAAAAGCTGTGCTTTTTGGTGCTATGTAATTTTCAAATGACTAAGCAATTTGCCCTGTGTTTGAGGGGAAAAAATAAATTGCAACTGAACTGACAACTTGGATGCCAAACTGCAAGGAAATGCGCTTTTAAAGGTAATATTTAGAATCCCTTTGGAGAAAAAAGAACGAGATTTTGGATTAGAAATGCTTGACAAACCCTTAAAGTGAAAGGTGCATTGTTGTGCTGCTGTAATATTTTAGGGAGAGACCATTAAGATGGCCTCTCTGGTTACAGGATACTGCAGTCTTGCAGTTTTCACTGATGGGCTGCAGCCCAGGGTGGCATCCAGAGGCCAGAGAACTTCGCCATTTTAGACAGCATTAAATGGTTAGAGCCAAATGTTGCTGTGGTTGTATTCTCTTGTTCTTGTGCCTGCCCATAGTGAGGAATTTAAAACCCAGTATTTCTCATTGCACAATGCTATAGAGTCACCCATTTTCAGCATAGGGCGATACAGTAGCTACCACAGGTACCCAAGGAAGTGAATATTGAATTTTAATGGCACCACCTAGATGACAGTTGACTTCTTACACTGTTTACACTTCTTCATTTGTAAGGAGAGAGAGAATAACAAATGGCTAAACAGTTCTCAAATAATCCCTCATCTTCTGGATTATGAAGATAGATATCAGAGACCAGCTAGTCCATATCTTTGTAGTGTCTGAGCAATAGATTGGGTACCAATATGTATATGTTATTATTGTTTCCACCAAGTAATAAAATTGTGCTCAGACCCCATTGGATAGTTAGTTTACTGTAAAAAAAAAAAAACAGGAGTACTTGTGGCACCTTAAAGACTAACAAATTTATTTTAGCATGAGCTTTCGTGAGCTAAAGCTCACTTCTTTGATGCATAGAATGGAACACACAGACAGGAGATATTTATACATACAGAGAACATGAAAAGGTGGAAGTATGCATACCAACAGGCAGAGTCTAATCAATTGAGATGAGCTATCGTTAGCAGGAGGAAAAAAACTTTTTGAAGTGATAATTAAGATGGCCCATAGAAGGTGTGAGGAGAACTTAACATAGGGAAATAGATTCAATTGGTGTAATGACCCAACCATTCCCAGTCTTTGTTTAGACCACAGTTAATAGTATCTAGTTTGCATATTAATTCAAGTTCAGCAGTCTCTCTTTGGAGTCTGTTTTTGAAGTTTTTTTGTTGCAAAATTGCCACCTTCAAGTCTGTCACTGAGTGGTTAGAAAGGTTGAAGTGTTCTCCCACTGGTTTTTGATGTGTTGATTCCTGATGTCAGATTTGTGTCCATTTATTCTTTTGCGTAGACTGTGTCCGGTTTGGCCAATGTATGGCAGAGGGGGCATTGCTGGCACATGATGGCATATATCACGTTGGTAGATGTGCAGGTGTACGAGCCCCTGATGGTGTGTCTGATGTGATTAGGTCCTGTGATGGTGTCACTTGAATGGATATATGTGGACAGAGCTGGCATTGGGCTTTATTGCAGGATAGGTTCCCTGTTAGTGTTTATGTTGTGTATGTGCGGGGGTTGCTGGTGAGTATTTGCTTCAGGTTGGGAGGCTGTCTATAAGCGAGGACTGGCCTGTCTCCCAAGATCTGTGAGAGTGAGGGATCATCTTTAAGGATAGGTTGTAAATCTTTGATGATGCGCTGGATAGGTTTTAGTTGGGGGCTGTAGGTGATGGGTGTTGTGTGTCTATTATTTTTTTTTTTCTGTCCTGTAGTAGGTGTGGCTTCTGGGTACTCTCTGGCTCTGTCAATGTTGGGGGCTGTGGGTGATGGCGAGTGTGTGTCTGTTATTTTTTTTTTAGGCCTGTCCTGTAGTAGTGGGTTCTGGGTCTTCTCTCTTCTGTGTGGGGGCTGTAGGTGATGCGAGTGGTGTTCTGTTATTTTTTTTTTAGGCCTGTCCTGTAGTAGGTGGCTTCTGGGTACTCTTCTGGCTCTGTCAATCTGTTTTTTCACTTCAGCAGGTGGGTATTGTAGGTTTAAGAATGCTTGATAGAGATCTTGTAGGTGTTTATCTCTGTCCGAGGGATTGGAGCAAATACGGATGTATCTTAGAGCTTGGCTGTAGACAATGGATCGTGTGGTGTGTCCGGGATGGAAGCTGGAGGCATGTAAGTAAGTATAGCGGTCAGTGGGTTTCCGGTATAGGGTGGTATTTATGTGACCATCGTTTATTAGCAGAGTAGTGTCTAGGAAATGGACCGCTTGTGTGGATTGGTCTAGGCTGAGGTTGATGGTGGGATGGAAATTGTTAAAATCTCGGTGGAATTCCTCGAGGGCTTCTTTTAGTTTACTGTGTATCCTAAACTGAGCAACATTGTGTTTGCTCAGCATTTTCATGGGAGACATCCAAGGAAAACACAGAGAGTTGCAAGAAGTGAATTTGGTGACAATAGGAGGGAGTCTTTCCCTTTTAGCTAGTTTAGAGACAGTACTCCAATACTGTGCTATTGGAGATACTATCTTTCAAACGAGATATAAGAGAGATGTCCTTTCCACTTTGGTCATTAAAGCTTCTATTACACTTTCCACAGTGGCAGCGATGTTAATCCTATTGCCTTGGCTGAATTTCAAAATATAATTACATTGTTGTGATGGGTTTGGTCACAGAGACCCCCTTGGGACTCACCCGATGTGCTGAGACTACATCTGAGCCCATTTTCTCCGCCAATTTGGGGCTTCAGAACCGTGCCTCGTCAAGCCAGACATGCAAGCCTGCTGCAACACAGACCCAGGGTCTGAACTACGACCCCCCAAAGCTGCAGACTTAACTGAGAACAGCGTAGCAAGTGCTCCTGTCTCCAGTACCCAGACACACCTAGTTCCCAATGGGGTCCAAACCCCAAATAAATCCGTTTTCTCTGTATAAAGCTTATATGCGTAAACTGATAAATTGTCCACCTTCTATAACATTGATAGAGAGATATGCACAGCTGTTTGCTCCCCCAGGTGTTAATCACTTACTCTGGGATAATTAATAAGCAAAAGTGATTTTATTAAGTATACAAAGTAGGATTTAAGTGGTTCCAAGTAATAACACACAGAACAAAATAAGTTACCAAGGAAAATAAAACAAAACACGCAAGTCTTAGCCTAATACATTAAGAAACTGATTACAGATAAAATCTCACCCTCAGAGATGTTCCAATAAGCTTCTTTCACAGACTGGAATCCTTCCTAGTCTGGGCCCAATCCTTTCCCCTGGTACAGTCCTTGTTAGCTCCAGCTCAGGTGGTAACTAGGGGATTTCTCATGACTGGGACCTCCTTTGTTCTGTTCCATCCCTCCCCCAGTTATCTAGCTTTGGCACAAGGCAGGATCTTTTGTCTCTCTGGGTCCCCACCCCTCCTTCTAAATGGAAAAGCACCAGGTTTAAGATGAAGTCCAGTACCAGGTGACATGGTCACATGTTCTGTGAGACCCCCAAGCCTTCATTCTTCCTGGCCTGACTCACAAGGAGGCTTGCAAGTAAACAGAGCCATTTACAACCAATTGCCCTCGTTGATGGGAGCCATCAAGATTCCAAACCACCATTAATGGCCCACACTTTGCATAATTACAGCAGAATCTCAAAGTTATATTTCAGATTTCTAGTTTCAGATACAAGAATGATACATTTATACAAATAGGATGACCACACTTAATAGATTATCAGCTTTGTAATGATACCTTACAGGAGACCTTTTGCATGAAGCATGTTCCAGTTACATTACATTCACACTTATTAGCATGTTTTCATGAAATCACATGAAGTGCAACGTCACAATTGTATCTCCCTAATTTCCCTTTGCAGTTTGAATTTAATATGTTTGCCATAACAGATAGTTAAGGGTTAACAAGCTCAGTAACCTGATGAACACCTGACCAGAGGACCAATCAGGGGACAAGATAATTTCAAATCTCTGTGTTCCTTGTTGGGTCTTTGTTCTCTTTTTGGATCTAAGAGAGGCCAGACATATTCTTCAAGTTCTCCAAGTTTCCTGAAGTATTTTCTTCTATTCAGTCTAGTGAGTATTAGAAAGGCGGACTAGTCTTATAATTTGATTTCTACATTTGCAATTGTGTGTTTGCTGAAGGAATATCTTTATTTCTGTTTGCTGTTACTTTGATTATTCTGAGGAGGGAGGGGAAGTCTCTCCAGTTTTTATAAGTTAGACCCTGTAAATTTTTCCATTCTGGTATTACAGAGATAATGTACTTTCTTTCTTTCTTTTAATAAAATCTTTTCTTTTTAGAACTTGATTGATTTCTTCCCTTGTTTGGATTTTCAGGGGAAGGGGCAGGGGGAAAAGTGAATCCCTCTTTGTTTTAATTCAAGGAATTTGAATCCAGGTATCTCTCCTAAGCACTAGGAGAGGGGAGGGGGGAAATGGGTTGTTTCCCTTTGTGTTGAGATTCACGTTTGAATCTGTGTTCCCCAGGGAGAGTTTTGGGGGACAGGGAGTGTGTCAGACACTTAAAACTTGACTGGTGGCAGCAAGAACCAGATCTAAACTAGGATTTTAGTTTAGAGGAGTCCATGCAGGTCCCCATCTTGTGAACGCTAAAGTTCAAAGTGGGGAATAAACCTATGACAATGTTATTCTTCATCTCTTCCTGCCGTGTTGTGGTGCACTGTTAACAGGTGCTGTATTTCTGCCCAGAATGGCTGCATTTCAGTGGGGGATAGGGTGTTCTTGGTACAATATGTATGTTGTTTATCAATGCATTTTTAAAGCCCACAGGGATCCTTCATGATGAAAGATGCTATATAAATGTAAGCAATTATGACCTACTAGTCAATTTAAAGCCTCCTAAATCCCTTGCACACCAGACATAACACGTTATAAAGGCTGTAGATAAAGACCTCTCTTGATTCATCATAGTGCATGCCTGTCGTATATTATTTTGCAGCTGCCGTTGCAAAGAGGCATCTCATGTTAATAAGGAGTGGGAGGAAGGGGGTTGCTTATCATTTGAGAAAAAAACTAGTTTTCAAAGTTTATTTTTACAAACTAAAAATAAATGCAGCCTTCTGATGTGTTATTATCCCCCTTCCAGCATTTTAGCAATCTGAATGCAGATCTCTTTAATTAAACACAATTAAAACAAAAGTGTTTATATCATCTTTAACAGTACCAGCCTATTTTTATAAAGGGTGCTTCATATTAGTAATTTGTTATCTAAACTTCTCAGTTTTAATTAAGGATGAGTGAACCCAGTGCAGAAAATAATAAGGGGCCCAAACCTCAGCTGCTGTATATTGGTATAGTTTGTTGACTTCAGTGCAGCAGTGTCAATTTCCACCAGCTAAGCAGTGGCCCAATATTCATAGAATCATGGGGGAAAAGATTCCCTTGCACTTCCTGGAGTGGAAGGGGGGAACCCAAGTGATGTCTCTGTGACATTCTTCTCCACAGAACCAGGGAATGGGGGTTGGGGAGAGGGGGAAGGGAGAGGCTCATGTGTAAAGGGTTAATTCTTTTTCAGGTTATGCAAGAAAAAAATAAGCCTAAAGAATTAGAGCAATTGTCTTACTAGTACGTCAGGTTCCTTTGGCTATGCCTGTTCCTTATCTGACACCCAGAAAACCTCCTGCCTTTGCTGAAATCCATCTTAGAGATTTAGGTCCCAGTCCAACAGTCAGGTCCATTACAGACCTTTCCATTGGTTATAGGTACTATTGTCATATCATATCGAACTGATCCAAGTTGGGGGGAGGGATAGCTCAGTGGTTTGAGTATTGGCCTGCTAAACCCAGGGTTGTGAGTTTAATCCTTGAAGGGGCCATTTAGGGAACTAAGGTAAAAAGTCTGTTTGGAGTTTGGTCCTGCTTTAAGTAGGGGGTTGGGCTAGATGACCTTCTGAGGTCCCTTCCAACCCTGATATTCTACAATTCTATAAAAAAAATGTCAGTTCCTGGGCTTTCTTGGGTTGTGGTGGCATGAGGAAAGCAATACATAGTTGGAAGTAACAAGGAGGAAAAGACAGTAATTTTGCAAAGTTTCTATAACTCAGGCTTTGAGACTGCTCTGTCAGGGTGTGGCTGGACAACCATTGCCGCTTGGTAATAATCATCACTGTATATGTGTGCACAAGTACATATTCCTGGGGATGCCAGGTGCATGGTGAAAGAGACCCTAGATTTAAATGAACAAATTTCAGTGCCATCGAGGATGGGCTGCAAACAGCAGCTCCAGTGCTGATGATCCATATACCAGCCCCTGTAAAGTGCTGACATTCCATGTATTCAACTGTACAGGCCACATTGGGAAATGAAATATTTCCTCTACATAATAATATCATAATTTTATGGTCCCATATCTTACAATCTACCAGAACATGAAATAAGTGTCTTATCTCACTGGTAAAGGCATTCATTGATTCCTAGTCAGATACAATTCTCATTTTTAGTCTTTGTAAGTCCCAAGATATTGGAACTTAATCAAGTCCTGGGTCCAAGGGTAAATTTTGCTCTTCCTAAGTCTCACACCATTACTGATTTGGAGTACAATTCTGCATTTGGGAGAAAGAAGGAAACATTTTATAGTCAGACTCTTCTTCTTCTAACAGTGCAGTTTAAAACTGCTAAGAGCTATGTAATGATAACAGTAGTCCCTGGAAGAAAGAGTAATGGGCAGAATACAGCTGATATGATCAAAGTTGCATGATGAATGTAGTAGTCAAATGTCTTTGTCATTTGTCAGGCAGATTTAACCATGCTGGGTGGCATAGATTTGAAAAATATTTAGCAAAATCTCTGGCCAGCAGAGTTAAAGACAATACAAAGGAGAAGTTGTATGTAAATTAAGACCAAAAAAATCTTCCTCAGTTGTATAAATCCATTACTAGATGGAAATGGTAGAATTGTCAAAAAGGCAGAAGTGTTCAATAAATATTTCTAGTCTGTGTTTAGGAAAACTATTAAACAAAAAAATAGATGATGTTGTCATATCATATCATATATGATGAAACACTTTCCTTCACAATAGTAATTCAAGAGGATGTTAAATAGCATCTACCAAACTTCGATATTTTTAAATCAGCAGCTTGCATAACTTGCATCCAAGAATTTTAAAAGAGATGGCTCAGGATGTTGCTGGATCACTAATGCTGATTTTCATTAAGTCTTGGAACACTGGGGAAGTTTCAGAAGACTGGAAGAAAGCAAATGATGCTTCTATTTTTCACTTCCTTGGAGTTGTCTGAATAATTATCTATGCTTCAATCCTCAACTGCGCCCAATAATTTCTGGGTGCAGTGGAGGACATGGTAGAGGATGGTCTCTCTGATCCTGGGGCGAGTTCAGCCTTCTGCTCTAAACTATGTCCATTTAAGGCCATCCATCAGCCAGAGATTTCTGGAGTTCATTGGCATTCCAGCCACATGCATGCACACACGCAGACAGACACAGGGGAATCCTCAGTTAAAAGATCTTGATGTTCTGTTTTGGAATGACTCAGTATTGAGGTCTGATTAAATGGTAAAGCCCCCAAAATCTCAGTGTTGGCTATCATCCTTATATTTAAATAATTCTGGGATATAACGTTGGATTACATTCTAAAAATTACTTTAAAATCCCAGTATAGATATAAATAAATTATACACACAAACCTATGTGAAAAGAACATTATTTATGTTTCAAAGTCAAACACTCACAATTTAGGAAATGCCAGGCCCCCTTGTGCATATGGATTATTATTATACAGTCTAATTATATGAGCATATGCTATTTTTCCCCACAGGATCCCATCCATTCAGTGTGCAGCATACATGGGCAACTTTAATTCTGGCATCTCCTGACTTTTGAAAGTGTGACTTAGCAAACCCAATAATGCTCTTTTAGCAATGTTTTTGGTGTAGGGTTTTTGTTTTGTTTGTGTGTGATTTCTTAGCTGTTTGAAAAAGCAAACTGAAGAAATAGAAATTCCAAATCATAGCATTAATTGACACCCACATGAATCAGCAGCAGGATTGGAATCTTTAGATCCACAACACAAACCTGTGCCACTTGAGCTAATAGATAGCTGTAGTAGGTTGTCATCCTCTGAGTGGACCAGCACTAGGGGGGAACTGAGATTTTGCCAGTGAGTTTCACAGATATTTGCTGACAGCAGAGGGATGGTGAGGCTCAAGAATCTTGGGTTCTATTACAGGCTCTGGAGGGGAGTGTGTTCTAGTGGGCACAGACTCACCCATTCCTCCCAAGCTTGACCCTTTCTGCCCCATCCCCTCCCTGTCCCAGTCCTCTCCCTTCTTCACCCCTGGCTCCTCATCCCAGGCCCATTCGCCTCACATAGTCAGTCCCAGTCTCCTATCCTTGTGATTCTCATCCCAGACCTATTCTCCTTACCCAGCAAGTTCTAATATCACCTCTCCAAAGCCCCATCCCACTTCCCCCTTTCTCCCACTCCGTCTCTTTGACAAACCATTCCCAATCTCCCCCATCCACCCCAGCTCCTTGTTCCCAGTCCCCTTGCCCCACCAGCCCAAGTCTACTCCCAATCCCTCATCCAATCTGTCTCTTTCACCCCTAGCCTGCAGGCACCCTGCCTGCCCAAGTTCTCTTTACCCATTGGCTCCATTCCCAATCTCTTTCCCCAGGCTCCTTGTCCATTTTCCTTGTCCATTATCATAGTCTCTTTGCCCATTTCTCCCCTGTACCGCTGCTCCTCGTTAGATTTGTTTTTATTCCCCTTTCATCTCCTTGCCTCTGCCCACTAGTTCTCAGTCCCAGTTTTCTTGCCCTGCCAATCTCAGTCTCCCCCTACCTACTAGTTCCCATTTCTCCCATTTCACTCCATGACCCATAGCTCTAGGTTGGGTCCATACTATCATGAATTAGTGGGGAGGTGGCCAGAAGAAAACCTACCTATTACATGGTCCACATTATGTGAACATTTGAGAACCACTTATCTAGTCCATTTCCTTTTAGTGCAGGAGTTTTTCAAGCAGTATGAGATACTGCTCTCTGTGAGAGAGGTGGCAAGCTTCTGAGGAATGCATTAGAATGATTTAAGTCTTTCCTGTGGACGCATCCAAAGAGTAATGATGTGAAACTGCACCTGCACCACTAGACCTCTCACTTAGAGGCCCACAGGATCAATTCTCTGTCTGGTTCTATTTAACATCTACATGCAGCCACTAGCTGAACTGGTAAAATGACATGGTCTCAAATGCCAGCATCATTATGCAGATGACACACGGCTATATTTATCTTTCACCACATATGAACATACCCAACCACCAAAATGGCCCAGAACTTGGATGAGATCAGCTCACAGATGAAGAACAGCTGACTGAAGCAAAACCCAAGCAAGACAAGATATTACACTGGTGGGAAAAGGAAGAGTTTGAAGAATTTGCAGTGACAGTGTAGTCTTCTTTGGTTGAAGGTTCACACTCACAACTAGTCAGTTCAGTCTGTAGCTTGGGAGTTCTCCTAGATTCCTCACTGATGCTAAGCTTTCATATCCATGAGTAGCACTTTCTACCACATCTGGTTGGCTAGAAAACTCTGTCCCATGTTGGCAGATGGTGACCTGGTGGATGGATGATCAGTTACTCACACCTTCATCACCTCTCAGATAGACTACAGCAATGTGACAAACCAGAGCCTGAAACCATCAGCTCTTACGAAACTCTAGCTAGTACAGAACAGTGCAGCACACTGTATTACGAGCACATGAGACCTGCCCTCTACAGTGGCTTCACATAGACTATTGAGTCAAGTACATGCTCTTGGCATGTATTTTCGAGGCACTCAATGGCCTGGGCCCAGAATATCTAAAAAATTGTCAGGCTCTATAATGAATACTTCATTCCTTGAGCACAACAGAACTTTCTACCATTAAGGTGAAACTTGTCAACGTTTTCTCAGGGGCTGGTCCAAGAATATGGAATGAACTTCCAGAGGAACTAAGAACTATCACAAATCTCAACACGTTCCACTCCAAGTGCGAGGCACACTCCTTCAATCTTGCCTTGTCTGACATAAACGCATAGCAGCATGTACGTACAAACAAACAACAATTAATAAAAACTACCAAAACAAAACACTCCACTGCATATGCAATTCTTCTCTGGGGAGAGGATTAAAGACAGAACAAATTACATGGGACATATTTTAGTCACGTCATTTAATGCACTACTGGAAGGTGCTCAAATGCTACGGTGATGAGGATAGCATAAGAACCTATATAAAATAGAACAGAATACAATATATTTTCTAATGCTTTTACCAAAGTAATTTTAAATGTCATAAGAAAATGACAGAACTTCACTGAGAAGATCATTTGGCAGCCTAATATGGATGAAGTATGTTCTTGTAGGAGTAAGAATCAGTAGATGTAGGTTTTATTCCCACCTTTTTCACTGACCCCAAATCATTTAATCTCTCCGTGCCTCAGTTTCTCCAGCTATAAAATAGGGATAATATTACTTTCCTCCTTTACAGGGGTATTGTGACGCTATATTAAAGCATGTTATCTCATTAATGTCCTCTGGTCAAGGGCACTATGGAACGCAAATAATAATTTTAATATCTTACCACTAGACAGTTGTTTCTGATACTAAATGCATCCTCCTTTTGAGCCTTAAACAATTCCTTTCCTGGTGCCTAAGCTTATAATCCTTGTGCAGCCAAAGAGAGAATGTAGTATCAGGTCAAAGTTTATTGTTCACACCCATGAAATACTTGTAGGCAGTTGTTGTATTTACCCTGAGTCATCACAGAGCTTCACTCTTAATTTTATTTCACTTGCTGTCTCCTACATTGACTTGAAATGTTTTCTTGGTTGTAATATTCAAACCTGTACAATTATTGTGTGCAGGAGCTTTTGTGACCTATTCATTGGTCAGCAATGATAGATCTGGTAATAATGTGCTTGCTATTCTAGCTGTGCTGCACTTTACTAACACCAAGGGTTTAACTGAAAATACAATCTGACCTTGGTTTTGTTCACTGGGCACAGAAAGGATGTAATTGCTATGTATCTGCTGAAGGATGCTATTGAGAAATGTCACATTGCTAATTTTGGCTTCTCGTACACCTTCAAAATCTCAGATCCCAGTAAAAAACAATGTGTTGCAATTGCATAAAACTCCAATAAAACTAGTAATTTTCCAAAAAATTAACTTCTTATTTCTCTGTAGCTATTCGTTGTATCCAAAATTCTATCACAGTATGATAATTGCATTGTCCCTAACAGTCTCATATTCAATCATAATTAAATAAACAGCTTGTAAATTGCAGACCATAAAATATCTGTGTTCCATTCTTACCTTAAGGGGTTTCCATAGTTACCAAGGACAAGAAGTTTAACCATCATTTGTTGGACTCCAGGCTATTCACCGCATTAACTTTTCTCTCTTGTCACCCTTTTCTCCCTATCTCTTTGTTTATTAACAGAACAAGGGAGTAATTTGGACTCCGTTAGTAACTGCAAATGCAATAATGCAAAATGGACTCTCATGCTTCAGTGTCATTTCATTATTAGCTGGATATGTTGCTCCAATATATGTGGGAAAGAAGTTTTCTCAGAAGAAAACATGCCAGGTGGATGCAGCCTGTAGTAACTAAGGTTATGTAATACTGTTATTCAGCAACAATCCAGGTCAACACAGTATATTGAGACCTTGCTATTATAATACAGTGGTGAGGGCCATATAAGTACACCTTTTAATTCACATCCCAGAATGCTGACTTATGCCTATGTCTCAGTAAAGGTTTGATACAAGATCATTGCAGTGAGACCTCATGTTACTAGGCAGGCCGTCATTATTTTTTCAAAATATTCTATTTTGCACATTATCAAATACTCTTCTTGTCAAAGTAAATGATCATCCATATCACTGCAATAGACTTTCCACCTTAACTTCAGCTGAACCAAGTCCTCTGTCTGGTTTATCTTAAGACAATGGGAAGAAAGGAAATGGTCTTCCTCCACCATCTCAAAGTTTGGTCAGAACATATCTGTTGCATCACATATGTAAGATGCTACTAATTCATGACCGCAATGCACATTCATCACTCTGAAATATCAGGCTTCAATATTTTTGTCTCCTTTTTAAGTTTATTGTGAACAGGAGCAGGGTTTATATCAGGGGTAGGCAACCTATGGCATGGGTGCCGAAGGCGGCACGCGAGCTGATTTTCAGTGGCACTCACACTGCCTGGGTCCTGGCCACTGGTCCAGGGGGCTCTGTATTTTAATTTAATGTTAAATGAAGCTTCTTAAACATTTTAAAAACCTTATTTACTTTACATACAACAATAGTTTAGTTCTATATTATAGACTTATGGAAAGAGACTTCTAAAAACATTAAAATGTATGACTGTCACGTGAAACCTTAAATTAGAGTGAATAAATGAAGACTCGGCACATCACTTCCAAAAGGTTGCTGACCCCTGGTTTATATAATACATTGAGTTCAAGAGCTCAGCAAGTTTCCTAAAAGGATTGGACCTTTATATAGATAGCAAGAATATCCAGCGTTATAATAGTAAATAAATAAATAGCATTTGGAAGGGATATAATTCCTCATATTTTAGGACATAAGATAACCTCTAACTTTTGGAGGTTAGGAAGAAGCTTTCTTTAGGGACAGAGTATCCCATAACTGTCTTCTTTCCCCGGACAAAAACACTCCTTCTGAGATACAACTTTATACACCTATACAAACAAGTTACGTATCGTCCTTGACATATCAGGGTGCCACCCTCTGACGTATTAGGGTGCCACTCATTGCCTTGTACTTGTAGGTTTGATCAAAACATCTCTATTTATCGTGCTGTCATCCTGACCTTATCCTTAGGATGGGTTATCATGTTCCTGTTATCTTTGGGGAATGTGTTTATCAGGGTGTTCTGGTACTATCCTTCTGGAATATGCTTTCGAGTGTTTTGTGCCTAGCACGTCTTAGGAATATGTGTTTTTGCAATATCAACCCTATCCTTGCCAAATTCTGTGAGCAGGGTCTGCCTCTTGCTCACAAATTAACTTTGCTTTATATCAGCAAGGTTTTGAGTAATTTAGCCCAGGCCTCAGATACAAGGGCTCATGTCTCAGGCTCTCTTCCTACTACAGACACGTGTCAGAGTGCACTAGCATATAAAAGCCTTACAAAGTTTTCCAGTGTCCTAACCTGATATCGCTGTCAGAACATGCATGTACTGACCGTCCCACTTGGAAGAATATGTACTTGGGCATCATTTGATTTAATTGAGACTGTGAGGGGAAACTACATAAGAAATTAGGAAGATGTAAGGGAGAAAACAAGAAACCCTGTTGGAAAAGACAATTAAATAAACCTATTTACTGTAAAACAAACTGAGAAACATGATCAGAAAGAGATAATAAACCAAATTCATCCCTAGAGGATTCAGTGGGGATTCAACAGGGATCAACTTGGCCCATTGAATTCAGATCTTTTAGGGGAGTATCCTACCACAAGTGGCTGGGCTGAGTGCTGAAGATAGGGTAAGAAGAGGAAGGGATTTGTGGAACTGAAGTATTTGCTGTAGTTCCTGTACTCATGCTCCGTGAGAGTCCATGGTGTCATGAAGCATAGCAGTGGATCTCCACACTTGCTTCTCTCTTATGCCATTCCTGTCCCCTGCATAACAGAGATACTAAAGAACTAGGATCTGAAGCATGCAAGATTTAGATTCCTTTGTAGATGACTCCAATGCTGGATTTACTCCTAGGCAAATGAGCATTAATAAATAAACCACAAAAGTAATGTGGGATCCCCTGATTTCTATTATGAGGGAGAAGGAGTTGTGTGGGAAATACAGGGACTGCATCCTCCGAGGCTCACAGGGAACATAAATCACCCCAAAGATGGCACCATGGCCCCTCTCTCACATGGGCTGGCTAGTGCTGTTTGGTGAAACAGGCTGCACTATCAAGAGGTGGTATATTGTGTGCACATTCCTCTCATGCTGTGTCACTCAGGGAATGACTGTGAAGCATAATCTCCTCTCTGAGATTCATCTGAGGCTGAACACTTCCACTCTGCTCTTAACTCAGGGCTCTGCTTACCCCATGCTATGTAAAGTCCTTGTTTTTATGGTCTTCTGATTAAAGAAACTGAATATATTTGATACGTTTTGATGGATAGATTTTCAAAAGTGCAAAGGGTAGCAAAGTGCCTATTTCCCGTTTGTGCCTTTGAAAATCTGCCACTGAATTTGTAGCCACAGAGATCATTCTCAGGGTGCCCAAGAACTTGCAGAGCTTAAAAAATGCAGATACCTTTGGAATGTTTTGTCTTGCTAAGCTCTTCAAGAAGGCTGTGCTGTACATGGACGCGTGGTGTGAAAAGTACACTGAAGGTGCCTTTCCCTGATGCATACATGTTTGGTTAACTTTGTCAAAAGTGAACTTGTATGGCATCAGGGAGGGATACTGCCTTTGGATACGTACCTTAATGACTTGATCTCATGCTATTACACAAATAACACAGGATATACAGTTTCTCTACAGCCTGCATATGGGTAGCAGCTTAGAGTATCACATGCTGCTTTTTTGTGTGCCAGGTGCACAGCATCCACCAAAGTGGGCAAGAAGTAACAGAGTAAATTGTATTAAACAACTACTACAGATTAAGACCTAGAAACTTGGCAATGGCTGAGCTTGAGGAGTGTTCAGCACATCTGAGGAGGTTGGCACATAAATGTGCACTGGGCATTCCCATGCTTTTTTCATAGATTCATAGATTCTAGGACTGGAAGGGACCTCGAGAGGTCATCGAGTCTAGTTCCCTGCCCTCATGGGAGGACCAAATACTATCTAGACCATCTCTGATAGGCATTTATCTAACCTACTCTTAAATATCTCCAGAGATGGAGATTCCACACCCTCCCTAGGCAATTTATTCCAGTGTTTAACTACCCTTAGAGTTAGGAACTTTTTCCTAATGTCCAACCTAAACCTCCTTTGCTGCAGTTTAAGCCTATTGCTTCTTGTTCTATCCTTAGCGGCTAAGGTGAACAAGTTTTCTCCCTCCTCCTTATGACATCCTTTTAGATACCTGAAAACTGCAATAATGTATCAGTCTTCTCTTTTCCAAACTAAACAAACCCAATTCTTCAGTCTTCCTTTATAGGTTAGGTTATGTTATCAAGACCGTTAATCATTCTTGTTGCTCTTCTCTGTACTCCAATTTCTCCACATCTTTCTTGAAATGCGGTGCCCAGAACTGGACACAATACTCCAGTTGAGGCCTAACCAGCACAGAGTAGAGCGGAAGAATGACTTCTCGTGTCTTGCTCACAACACACCTGTTAATGCATCCCAGAATCACGTTTGCTTTTTTTGCAACAGCATCACACTGTTGACTCATATTTAGCTTGTGGTCCACTATAACCCCTAGATCCCTTTCTGCCATACTCCTTCCTACACAGTCTCTTCCCATTTTGTATGTGTGAAACTGATTTTACCTTCCTAAGTGGAGCACTTTGCATTTGTCTTTATTAAACTTCATCCTGTTTACCTCAGACCATTTCTCCAATTTGTCTAGATCATTTTGAATTATGACCCTGTCCTCCAAAGCAGTTGCAATCCCTCCCAGTTTGGTGTCATCTGCAAACTTAATAAGCGTACTTTCTATGCCAATATCTAAGTCTTTGATGAAGATATTGAACAAAGCCAGTCCCAGAACAGACCCCTGCAGAACCCCACTTGTTATGCCTTTCCAACAGGATTGGGAACCATTAATAACTACTCTCTGAGTACGGTTATCCAGCCAGTTATGCACCCACCTTGTAGTAGCCCCATCTAAACTGTATTTGCCTAGTTTATCGATAAGAATATCATGCAAGACTGTATCAAATGCCTTACTAAAGTCTAGGTATACCACATCCACCGCTTCTCCCTTATCCACAAGACTCGTTATCCTATCAAAGAAAGCTATCAGATTGGTTTGACATGATTTTTTCTTTACAAATCCATGCTGGCTATTCCCTATCACCTTAGCTCCTTCCAAGTGTTTGCAGATGATTTCCTTAATTACTTGCTCCATTATCTTCCCTGGCACGGAAGTTAAACTAATTGGTCTGTAGTTTCCTGGGTTGTTTTTATTTCCCTTTTTCACAAGGCCTGTCCCCAGACTTATATTAGAGCACCCTGCATTAGCTGCTAATGCCCGCATCTGGCAGCTAGGAATCACCAGTATTGGGGAAATCACAACTACACTCCCTTGCTTCCTTCATCTTCAGTGGAATGGTGGAAGGACCTTGAGTGAGGTATAGGGGAATTCCTACCCCACTCCTTGTGTTGGCTGCCAGTGTCAAAGGTGTGGCTGGAAGCAGACCTTTGACACTGGCAGCCAGGAGAAGGAGTCGGGTAAGAGTTCCCTTATACCACTCAAGGTTCCTTTCCCCACTCCCCTGAGGACGAGGATCCTTCAAGTCTTCGATTTGCTAGATTCATGGTCACGGTGCGCTGGGAGAGTCGTACAAAGAAATCAAAGTGCAGCCCAGGATTGGGGTCTAATTACACATGACTGAGTAACAGTGAAAATTTAGCAATTTAGAGGCCACCTACATTTATGGTTAAATTACTGTTATAGTTAACTGCCTTTTATTAGAGAGACAGGGTAGGTGAGGTAATATCTTTTATTGGACCTACTTCTATTGGTGAGAAAGACAAGCTTTCAAACTTACATAGAGCGTTTCTTCAGGTCCGAGAAACTTACTCAGAGTATGTTACATCTGAGATACTGTGTTCTGCATGTATGTGCAGGTAGGTTAGCTTTGCAATTACTGTAACTCCTTCATCCCATGAGTTGCACCTAGGGAAAGCTTAGCTAAGGAAAGCTAGCTTCATCTTTAATTGTTCCGTCCCCTGTTTTGCAACTAAAGAAGGCTGTGCTGGCAGCTGAAAAGAAAACGTAAAGTGCACAGGACCTGACTGAATTATTAACGTAGATTCCTCAGAGAGAAGAACACTTGTGTAAAAAAGTCTATTTCAGTAAAGTTCTTTAGAATAATTGACAATGAAAATAATATAAACAGTCATGAATGAAACAAAATATTACAAGGTATGTGTGTATCTAAGGCTGCAGAATAAATATTATGGCATTATAATGCATTATTTAACATGTAGCATGTGATCCTATAATTAGAGCAGTATCACAAGTCATATACTCAAGGGACAGCATTGAAGTTACTCATGCAAACTTAATTCAGCAATTTCCTAGCTGCTGTGGGGGTTAACTGTGTAACAAGAAAATTCTCAGCATTTTAATGGAGTTTTAAATATATACAGCAGAGGGCAGCAGTGTTATTGAATTGACCATAGAGTTTGTACCTTTGTTACTAGGAAAGAGACAAAGAAAACTGAGAGTTTAAAGGGGGATCAAGAAGAACTGGAGAAACCAGTTGACTGTCCATGAATGCTGTTCCTGCCTGGATTTATAAAGCCAAACCTTTATATATCTCTAGCACAACTGAGGGAGATACGGAATAGCAAATTGCTAAAATACAAATTTGCAGTTGGGTCTTTATGTGAACCCTGTTAAAAATATCACCACAATATTTTTTAATGCTTTAAATGAATTTTCCACATTTTTTATAGTGCCATATATTTTTCAGTATCTTATTAAGATGAAATTGAGCCTGACCTGCACGAAAACTTCCAAACTGCTTAAGTCCTGAGGTGAAGGAGCCACCAGCAAAACAGGGAGGACCATTTGTAACCCATATGCACTGCAGGGGTAATCTTTGTGCTAGCACATAGCCTGGTGCAAAGGCAGCAGGGGCCAGGGATGAGGATAGACCAGAGGAGATTGCAGATAACCGTGGCTGTTACACAACATACAAGTGTGTTGGCATGACTACTGCTATTCCCTTCTCCCTCTTAGTGGCCACAGGGGCTGTTCTGTGGCATCAGACCCCAGTCTGGGGAGACTAGATTTGACCTTCCCAACCCTCCCACCCCGGTACTTCAGCAGCCTGATTAATGGCCTTATGCTGATGAAATGAATTTCACCTCATGTACTTGAAAGAGAAAAAATATTGAGTTATATAAACAAGTCCAAAAATAAAATCAAACAGTAGCTACAATAGCTAAGATCCCTTCACCCCTGAAATAAGATGCTTGTTATATAGATCTTTAACACTTGCATGCTAAAAAAATCCAGAATAGGATCTAGAAATATTGAGAGAGCGAGAGAGAGAGACAAAATGAACAAATACCCATGATATGTGTTAAAACAATTGCACATCTTTCCTCCTCTTTATCTTCTCATTATGGACAGTTTGCAAAAAGTATCTGGCTTTGAAAAATTAAAGTACCCATTTAGTTGGCCAAACTATATAGGTTGTGATGCAATTGTGCATGCATTTGAAGGGTGCAGAGCAATTGCTGAAGGTGCTTTCCGAGAGCGTGGTCTTGGTGCTTGGGTGTGGATTATATATGTTTAGCACAGGACCCAAGGGGGAAAGGTAAAGATGGCTGCAAGCCCGGGCACTTCCTTGAGCAGGTTTGCATTCAATGAAAATTTGAGCAGTTCTTGGCAGCACCACATGTGAGGCTTCTTATGAATTAGTCGCCAATTCCTTAGTTCCTGAGCAGTGGCTATTCTTCCATATTCACGTGAAACAGATGATGGGAGAGCCCCTAAGCATGCACACAGACCCTGTTTATAGGACAATAGAAGAGGCAGCTAGAGGAGGTCTTGCCTCTCGCATGGGTGAAAAGGAGTACATGGAGCAGGGTTTTTGCTGAGGGAGGGAAAAGTGTTCTTGGTGCAACTGTCTAGGGGAGGATTTGGTAGTGGAATTCGTGGGAAATGCCTTTTGTAGCTTGAAGGTCTTGTCTAGGGCAGCTGGGGGCATGATTTAAGATGCCTATGGAAGTTGGGTGTGTGGGAATTAGTGGAAGAGTGTATGAAAGTGGGAATGGATGTTGGCAATGCCAGTATTCTTTCCCAGCCTTGTCTTGCTCTTGCTGCTCCCTCTTGTACTACTGCCACTGCCTCCCTGCTTTTGCAAGCTGCCCAGGACTGAGGAGAGAGCTGAGTAGCAAAAACAGTGACAAAAAGGGCACTTGGCAACCTGCAGACCAGCCACTGCAAAGTAGGCCCTCGAGGAGTAACCACAGAGCTATCCCTACAGCTTTTGTGGATGCATGAGGGAGTTCCTGAGTGCATGCCATGCCAGATGCACAATGACCCATGAGAGCTCTTATGTTAAATATAGTGGGCCAAGTTCTCTTCTCAGCTACACTGAAGTCCATGGAATTGCACCAAAGCAATTCAGGGGGGGGGAAAATGGTTCTGTTTCTTTGTTTCATTGTTTGCTGATGTGATTCATTATTGAAGCCAAGATGTTTTGGGATAAGACAATAAAAAAAATCACAATACTAAAAACACAAACAACAAAAACTTAATAAAATCTTGCCCAAAAAATATAATTATAGCATGCAATTCAATAGCAAAATCTATCCAACAATATCAATTCATCTTATAAACAATAATGGTCTGATTATGGTGTCATACCAGTTTTACACTAGTGTAATCTATTGATTTCAGCAGAGTCACTCCTGTTTTTACAACAATGTAGGAAAAATCAGAATCAGGTCCTGATTAATTAAACCTTATCACTTCTCTCTGAGGTTGTTAATATTGACCTTTGTTTTAAAGTTGAAGAAATTAAGACATGGAGAGCAAATGGGACATGGAGAAAGAGAGACAAGTGACTTATGCAAGGTTGCAAGCACATTGGTGTCAGTTTCATCAATAGATACTACAGTGATTGGTGTCTATAAATAACAAAAATAGACTAGATAAAGCAGATAGATACAGCCCAGATCTCCTGATTCCTAGTCCTGTGTTTTAGCTGTTGGACTATGATAGTCAAGTTTTAAGAGTGCAAAAGAAAGCCCTTGGTAATTCTGAGATATTGTTGCAAATTACTACCAGGCATGCATAATTAAATTCATAAATATATATTGTCAGAACATATGATTATGAAAATTGTCTTTCTTTAAATGGACTGCTCTGATGTACAACATATTTTTTTTAACTAAGATGGCTTTTTACTACAAAATGAAACAATTTGAGGTCTAAAGTGAAAAACCTTTAGCTGATAGTTTTTTGTTCTGCTGAATACATGTATTATGCATCAGGGTGCTCGGGGTTATAAATGTGCTTTGAGCTTGCTGTAATTTATAAGACTTCACTTGTGGCTGATTTATAGGAAATTTCATTAATCTCTACAGTGGAGGGACCTTGCAGATAGCAGCAGATTGAAAATGAACCCAAGGCTGGGGGCTTTAGGAACTACCACAAATGAATCAGCACTGAAAAACTTTGAATAGTGATGATCATTTGCAGAGTGTAAAGGTCTCTTCCCCCCCCCCCCACCCCTTATACTAAGATCTGAAGGAAAATTTTTGGAGGTAACAGTGAAATTACCAACCCTGCAGCTACCAAGATATATATATTTTTAAATTTAAACAGCTATTCTTTATTTCTGTGTTCAGCACACATTTACTAATGAGTGTTTCTCTGCTGTTGCTGCTGCTACTAAACCATAGAATGGAGGAGGAAATATGAAATTGAATGAGTCTGTTTAATGATGGGGGAGAGCTGATGCTCAGCAGTTCTCATAAAGCTTTTTTTTTAACTGCTCCCCTGAAATAAGCAAAATGTTTTACTAGCATTTTTGTGACCTTCTACATCCAGTTGTAAAAACTTTGCTTGCAATAAAATCCCCGTCTTGTTGTCACATTTGCAGTGGTGTACGGGTTCACATATGCAGTTCTGATTTAAAACAGGGAGTTGGGACTTTCGCTTGCACCTGCCAGTGTGTCTTTTTAACAGTTCTTTTATTTAGAATGTGCCCAGCAAGTTTAAAACCATGCATAATTTGGAGGTTCCTATCCTAACCATTATTACCTGTACTGGCTTTTCAGGTTCTTGTCACTGGAACTCTGGGCTTCCCTTCTGTATCTTAAGGATGAGTCTCTCTGCTAAGCACTGTTGTGCTGGTACTGGCTATCTGTCATCCAGTTATACACATTATAAACTAAAATGAAGTATGGACTGAGAGTCTAGTTTCTGGAATGGCCCAAGCTCCATTGCAAGTTAGAGCATGCAGAGTTGCAAACATTAAAATCTGTGCCTAATAGAATAGGTAGAGGTACCTAATAGGTAGAGGTTGACTGAAAAGTGTGGAGAAAAATTGATCTATAACACTGTAACTTTTAATATTTAGAGTTAATTTAATGTTATTTTTCCCCTCTTCCTTTCTTTCTTTCAGACGATTCAAATTCCAGAAGGACCAACACCAAATAAATTATGAATGTTGAACAAGATGACCTTACATCCACAGCAGATAATGATAGGTCCTAGGTTTAACAGGGCCCTATTTGACCCCCTGCTTGTGGTGCTACTGGCTCTTCAACTTCTTGTGGTGGCTGGTCTAGTCAGGGCTCAAACTTGCCCTTCTGTCTGCTCCTGCAGCAACCAGTTCAGCAAAGTGATCTGTGTGCGGAAGAATCTGAGAGAGGTTCCAGACGGCATCTCCACCAACACACGGTTATTGAATCTCCATGAGAACCAGATCCAAATAATTAAAGTGAATAGCTTCAAACATTTGAGACACCTGGAAATCTTGCAGTTGAGTAGAAATCACATTAGAACCATTGAAATAGGGGCCTTCAATGGTCTGGCCAATCTCAACACTCTGGAACTTTTTGACAATCGTCTTACCACCATCCCTAATGGGGCTTTTGTATACCTGTCAAAACTGAAGGAGCTTTGGTTGAGAAACAATCCTATAGAGAGCATCCCTTCTTATGCTTTTAACAGAATCCCTTCCCTACGTAGATTGGATTTGGGGGAATTAAAAAGGCTTTCATACATCTCAGAAGGTGCCTTTGAAGGTCTATCCAATTTGAGGTATTTGAACCTTGCCATGTGCAACCTTCGAGAGATCCCTAACCTCACACCACTCATAAAACTGGATGAGTTAGATCTTTCTGGGAACCATCTGACAGCCATCAGGCCGGGGTCCTTCCAAGGGTTAATGCATCTTCAAAAATTGTGGATGATACAGTCCCAGATTCAAGTGATTGAAAGGAATGCCTTTGATAACCTTCAGTCACTGGTGGAAATCAACCTGGCACACAACAACCTAACACTACTGCCTCATGATCTCTTCACACCACTCCGCCTAGAAAGGATCCACCTGCACCACAATCCTTGGAACTGCAACTGTGACATTCTTTGGCTCAGCTGGTGGATTAAGGACAAAGCACCCTCCAACACTGCATGCTGTGCTCGCTGCAACACACCCCCCAGTTTGAAAGGAAGGTACATCGGTGAGCTGGACCTGAATTATTTCACGTGTTATGCTCCGGTGATAGTGGAGCCACCAGCAGACCTCAACGTCACAGAAGGCATGGCTGCAGAACTGAAATGCCGAGCATCGACCTCCCTGACCTCTGTATCTTGGATTACTCCAAATGGATCGGTTATGACGCATGGGGCATACCGAGTTCGGATTGCTGTGCTCAGTGATGGCACATTAAATTTTACAAAGGTGACCGTGCAAGACACGGGCTTGTATACCTGCATGGTGAGTAACTCTGTTGGGAATACTACAGCTTCTGCCACACTGAACGTCACTGCACTGGACAATGGTTACACATACTTTTCAACTGTCACGGTAGAGACTATGGAACCTTCTCAGGATGAGGCACGGACCACAGAGCAGATTGGGCCCACACCAGTTATTGACTGGGAGACCACTAATGTGACAACTTCTCTTACTCCACAGAGCACAAGGTCGACAGAGAAAACATTTACCATCCCAGTGACAGATGCAAGCAATGGGATCCCAGGAATAGATGAGGTTATGAAGACTACCAAAATCATAATTGGTTGTTTTGTGGCTATCACTCTCATGGCCGCTGTGATGCTGGTAATTTTCTACAAAATGAGGAAACAGCATCACCGGCAGAACCACCATGCTCCAACACGGACTGTAGAGATCATTAACGTGGATGATGAGCTTACAGGTGATACACCCATAGAGAGTCACTTGCCCATGCCAGCGATAGAGCATGAGCACCTAAATCATTATAACTCTTATAAGTCTCCTTTCAACCACACAACAACAGTTAACACAATAAATTCAATACACAGTTCAGTGCATGAACCGTTATTGATCAGAATGAACTCAAAAGACAATGTACAAGAGACTCAGATCTAAAATATTTACAAAATTGGGGGGAGGGGAAATACAAAAAAGACGGTTTATAAAACAAATGACACAAATGACTGGGCTAAATCTACTGTTTCAAAAAAAGTGTCTTTACAAAAAAAAAGAAATTTATTTATTAAAAATTCTATTGTGATCTAAAGCAGACAAAATTATGTGTATTCCTCAAAACCTCTTTTTGCTGCACTTATTTACCCCTCTTCCTCCTTTCTCCCTCCCCTACCTGCCCCAACCCCATTTGCCATATTTTTCATAGGAGATCTTGATTCCCTAAAAGAACTGGTCTAGGAAATTTTGTAAGAATTCTGTCATACTTTGGGAATTTTTATGGTGAACTCTAGTGGTGAGAGTCAGTCGATTTTGTCTCTTTTTTCTGTTTTATTTTTTTCTTTTCTCATACCCTTCTTGAAATGGTTCTACAGGGAATGGAGCATTAGCAGTAGATTTGTAAGTGAGAAACAAGGAACAAGCAACAATAACAACAAAAAAGCAAAGTCTTTTTTTTTCATGTAATGACCTGTTCTGTATTTGCCAAGAGGACCATTCTGTGGAAGAAGAAACAAAAATCTAAGAAATTAATTTACTTGTGAACATCTACAAAAATCATGATCTTTTAAACAATTATAGAACCAGAATTTGTAGTTCAATCACTAAAATAAGATTATAAATAAAATATTGTTGTTTTTTTTCTGTACTCGGATACAGCTTATTTTCAGTGTGGCTTTAAAAAATTAAAAGTTTCTTAGAAATTTTACAGTATTCTGCTGTGATGGTCTAAAACACGACAGCTTAAGAGTATTCCTGCTGTATTTTGGATCATTACTGAAGAATAGCATTGTTTTTATTTTAGTATATATAACAGCGTACTAGATAATAAAAATACCTGACTTTTAATGCAAAATTATAATGACTCAGTGTAAGGGAACTTTCAATTGTCTCCATTGTATTCAAAGAAGTATTCTTCAGTCTGCGAAAGATATCTACACAGAGTTCAGGTACAAAAGGGCTGACTAGACAATGGTGGAAGTTTTGTTCTTATTTTAAATGTTACTTGTACATGGGGGGAAGGGTTGTCAAAAATAATATTGCTTTTAATCTTCAAATCCAGACATTTTGATTGCCTTGGAAGGTCTCCTACTTGTAAATATGAAATCTGTTTAGATATCCAAGATACATCTCTGAGTCCATATTCCTGATGGTTGCAAAATGAAATCAAGGTGCTTTGAAAGCAGTGGATTAACCCAGAAGAAAAATCAGTCTAACACACCTTTTTAGCCAAATTCACAGATGAGTCCAAGTTGCTGTAACCTGCACCTTCTTTTGGTCCCCTTTACATATATGTGATTCCCTGACTGAAAGGATAAATGCTCTAGCGAATATTACAGCAGAAAGTCTAATCTAAAGAGGAAATCGGAGAGAGGTGACGCTGAATAACAATATGCAGGAAGCATAAGTATAGTGCAGAGGGAAACCCAAAGTCCTATAATAATCTCAGAAAAATATTTGGAGACATTATCCTTCAATGTATTACATGAAAAATAATATATACTCTAAGGGAATTTTAATAGGGAATGAAGAAAGATCTGGATTAGACATACTGAAATACTGGGGAGAAGGTTGTTTTATGACTACTTTGCTTGCTAGTCCTCCACTTGAAATGCACTGCTCCATTTTAGTAGTGTTCCTACTGAATTCCATATAGACATTGTGGCATAGTCTATCCAGAAACATTGCAGATGCATTTTGTTCAGGGTAAGGTGTTCAGATATTATGGTGATGAGAGTGGTATAAGAATCTATGTAGAACAGAGTCTCTAGTCTATACAGGAGGTGCATTTTGCCTAAGGTGTCTGCTCCATCCAGTAGTACTGGAGGTGTATTAAATTTTTGTCTCTTGTGCCTTGGCCATCTGGAAGCAGCAGATTGGCTGTTGGGGAGCTTTCCATTACAAAAATTGTGTCCACTTTTTTATTAAAATGCTGCTGAGCACTATTTTTTTAAAGCATAAAATGTTAATTGAGCTATAGCTTGACCCTATTCATAATCAAAGATTTTAAAGAAATAAATAAAAATGCATAAAAAATTGTAAAATACTCCCTCTCCCTCCCTCCCCCCATGGATATCCTTAGCTGCTCATTATAAGGTTAAGGAAAAGACCCCTATTGGCATTATCTTGGGGGAGGAGAAGAGGAGAGGATGGTGGCTTATGCATATTAATGCAGAAAGGGGTTGGAAAGGCTTAGATGGCTCCTCCACGCAGAGTTTATTTAAGTTTAAAGTAACTATAGGTGATCTCTGAAGCTTACTTGGATAGAAAAGATGTTACTAAAAGTCTGGCTATGATGTGCATTAATTTAAAAGAGCCCTGCAATTTCAGCTTCTGATGTTTGCATACTGTTGGGAGATGTCCCACAAATGGAAAGGAGACTAACGGAGTACACCTGACTCTATGGAAAATCCCCCTCCCCTCGAGATTAACAGACACTATCACCTAGATTAAGGTGCAACATTTTGATCATGCACAGGAAGCAGGAAGTGAAACTAACTGGTCTAATTTTACTTGTCAAATGAAATGCAAAAAAAAAAATAAACATCAACAAGGAACAGTAAATCAGTATTTTAAATGCTCTTGATTTGAATAAATAAGGTGTTCTTAGTTATATGGTAGTGGATTCTCTCTAACCATGGTTTATTACAGCTGACCAAAAAAATGGCAATTATTTTTCCAGGATATTTGGGGAGGGGAGAGGAGTTTTGTTTGTTTGTTTGTTTGTTTTTTGGTCAAAATGTCCCGAGAGAATTTTTTGGTTTTTCGAAAAATAACTGTAACCGAAATTGTGGATGAGAGGGTGGGGAGAGGAAGTTTTCAAAAACGGTTTTTGATCATTATTTTTGTACTGAACAGTTTTTGGTTCTGATTGTTCATCAAAATTATTTTTTGTGAAAAAAATTAATCAGCCAGCTCTACTGATCCATTTGAAACCACACCAATGCTGACACCCACGGGGGGGCTCTGCATTCTTGTTAGCCCCTGGGGATTCCTTTTGTTTTTCCCTACTTCTCTGCTACCCAGCTGTGGCACTGTCATTGCCTTTCCAACCCAGAATAACTGCACAGGGTCCTCCCCAGAGCTAGTCAACACCATACCTTTAACGCCAGCGGGGATGTGGAATAACGTGAGAGATGTCACTAGCTGCGGCAGCTCTGCCACTTCAGAGTTAGAAGCTGAGAATGAAACCTATATGTCCTGTATGGCAGAGGACAGCTACCAGGTTGCTATAATGAATTTGCTCGTATTGGTGACACTCTAGATGAGCTATGAAATATTATTTCTTGCACAGGAGCAACAAATGTAATCTTGATTATGAAGTGTCATTTTTTTTTTAGTGTACACATGGGAAAAGGTAAAATAATTTTCAATTCACCTGATCAAGTTGTACAGAGTTAGCTGCTTTCTTCTACAAATACAAATTGCAGAGGATTTTTTCTCAGGAATAGTCTTCAAGTGCACAAAAAGAGGTATGATTATAGGGCTTGAAGTATGCAGGAGCGTGAGAAAAAAAAATAGGTTGCATAACATGAGCATGTTATATTACTCTGAAACACGCTAAATGTACAAAAATTGTTATGTTGCTGGATTTCTCTTTCTACAGAAAATAGTCTGTGCATTAAAAAAATAATGTGGAAGGGTTTCCAGATGCCATTTTACATAGATGACACTGTGGGTCAGGTGCAGTATAAGAAAAAGGGGAAAACTAAACTGATGTATTTGGAATCTGACAGTCTAGATTTGATGTGGTGTGTGAAGGCTTCACTGGTGTGAGATATGAGTATGATTTACCACAGTCCTTTGGACAAGAAGGATGAAGAATTCCATAAAGCTGTTTTCCCCTTCCCTTAAGTGCATATTCCCATATATTCATGTCTTAAGGATAGCATTTTTTATTAATTAATTAAGGCTTGCTTTTCTTTTTGAGATCCAAAAGATAAAGGTCCAGGAAACATTAGAAGCGGAAGGGGCAGAACCTGTACAATTTCACTGCAAATAAATACATAAAACCAAGTTTTAGTCTATACTCCATGATATAGTAAGAACCACATATATTACCAGTTTTCTCAAATGTCTCTGTTCCTCCTCGGTATAAATATGCATGTATGACCAAAGATGCACTTAATCCAGTGGCACACAGCTCTAGCAGCTCCATTTACAGTTGTTCTAGTAATAACCAGGAGATTAATGAGTTCCAGTGATTACAGTCTCTGTATTGGCATTAACTGGCAAAAGCCGCCACTTCTGCTGCTATTCAGATAGTGCAGAACTGATGAGGGGATTATGGGCATGCATAGCTTTGGGCAGATACTGGAGAGCCTACCCAGGGGGGCTGCAGTGCCTGGGCACCATGAAGCCTGTCTTTGTGGTGGTTCCCTGTGCATGGCCACACAGCAAGGATCCGGATGGGAAGAGTATTGTTGTAGGGATGTAGTTTCACTGGCTGCTCCCCACCTCGGAGGACAGATGCAGTAGTTAGTAAGGACTAAAGTAATGCAGCATCCAGTGCATAGTGACTGGAAATAGGAGGGTGGGATTTCCTTCTTTCCGGTCTCTGGTTAACTCCGCTACACCAAACCAAGCTCCAAGTCTTTAATTCAAGCAATAAGATGTAAGCCTTAGTCAATATGGCTGAATCCCATACATTGACCTACATTGTGAATTTTGCATCAGTGGCAAAGTCATCATATTTTCATAAATGTTGCTCTGGAGCAGTCTGGCCTAGTGGGTAATGCACTGGAATGCGACTCCGGACACCTGGGGTCTTTTCCTGGCTCTGCTATTGTCCTGCTGGGTGAGCTTGAACAAAGTCTTTGCCTCTGGGTGGGGCAGGGTTCCTCTTACAATGTCTTTGCTTCTCCTGGCTCCCTGGTCAGGAGTCCTGTGGAGGTTTTGGCTGGCTCTCAGTTGCAGATGCCAGGCTGGATCTCTGCCTCTCTGGCATCTGTAGAGCTGGAATTGCCATCACCCACACACTAGATCCCACAGCACATCAAAGACTCCCTTTGTGGGGAGTAGGAGTTAATTAGACTCCCTGAGCTCTTCCGCTTCTTGCTGAGCTCCAACTCAAAACTGAAATTAAACTTAGTCTCTGTGTTTCTCAATCATACTGTCCCCTCCCACTGACTCATCATTGGCCCAGCAAACTCATCCCATGCAGAAGCCTCCATAGTGGCCTCTGCAGGAATTGCTAGTTCATACTGTCCCCACTCCTGACTCCAAGCATGCTGGAAATGGTGTCGGAGGGTGCTAGTAGCCATTATTGCTCCAGAAGCTGGAAAATTCCAAGATGAGGTTATACCTAAGTGATTTACATCAAGCAGGATTTGGCCTGTGGCAGTCAGCAACCTACCAGAGCACGTGTATTCTTGCTTTCATTCCTTTATAGCTTACATTTATACGGTATGGTGTATCCTGAAAGCTCCCAAAATGCTTTACAAATGGCTGGGTAAGTGAACCTATTTTAAATTCTATCTGAGGTTCACGAATGTTCCAACCCTATTCCAGTACTTTATTTTGGCTGAATGAGGAAACACTGAAGTACCCAGAGAAGTGACTATGGTTATTTTATATAGACAAGGATAGGAAAAAATCTATATTTTTTGCAACTTTGAAGAATTTCATGTTAAAAATATGGTAGAAGATCATTACATTTTTTCTGACATGAAGAAGGAATTTCTATAGTGATTAAAGCATGTACTGGTAGTCATGACTCCTCTGGGGGTTCTGAGAAAACATATGCCTCATGTCAGCCCTAACACACTCTAGTACTAATGAAAACATTTCTCCATACTCAGGGACTGCAAATACAAGGATTCTGGCTGCCCTCTGTCTACTGCTGATGTGTGTGGACTTCCTGGACCTTCTAATTTGCTTGCACACTCATACAGCAGCATCCAGAATCTGATCTTTCAGCTCTGGAATACTCTCCCAGGGAGAGCAGATGCAGAAAACCTCTGTTAGGTCATCTAGTTTCTCTCCCCATGTTCCCCAGCCAGCACAGGTTCACTCACTGTGATCTCCAGGGGTTGCTTGTGTCTGGGTCTAAAGGGCTCAACAATGAAGTTTCCTGCATTTTCTCTGATTCTGTATTTCAGTAACAATATTTTGTTATGTATCCAGGGCTTCAGAAGGCTGTTTTGGATCTGGTTACCAATCAAAAGAGTAAGGGTAAGTTATAGTGGTAGTTTAATAATTAGATTATTATTAATACAAATGTCCTTTAGTTCCCTGTCAGGGGGAGGCAGTAATAAATTATAAATAATTTATTATGATACCAAAGAGCAAGCAAGAGAGTTCACATACTATGAAAAAAATGCATGTGTGTGCATGTGTGCACACACACACACACGCACATATATGTGCAGTGTGGTATTATTTAAGAGTGGTATACTACAGATGGGATTAGAGAAATGAAAAAGGAAACATACCTATGGAGAAAGAGAGAAAGTAATGGATGAGTTGTGGTGGATGTCCAGGAGAACTGAACTGAGGTGTCTGCAAAAGAGATTTGGTCACTTAAGTACTTATCTCCAGTAATCGAATCCCCCTCCTTCTCTCCCCCCACCCCCAAAGGAAAGCTGTGGTTTAGTTGTTTCAGCATAGAGATGGATTTTTCTTTTGCCTCTGCCACTAACTTGCTGTGTAGTTTTAAGTCTTTGTCTTAACTAGAGCTGGTCTGAATTTTTTTCACAAAATGGTTTTTCATCAGAAAATGACAATTCACTGAAACCTGTATTTTTTTTGTGGGACCATACCAGTTTCAATAAAACTGTTGTTGGGAAAAACTCGTCCGGTCCAGGATAGAATTGTGGGGCAAAGAGACAGAGAACCCCCACAATAGCCAATAGCCAAGAACATGCACCTGGGACATGGGAGACCCACAATTCACATTCTTTCTCTGCTTGATATGTGTCACGGACTGGCACCCAGGTCTCACACCTCCCAGGAGAAAATGCCAGTCACAAGTTATTGGATATTGTGGGGGAGACTCTAACAAGTCTCTCTTGTTAGAGCTGTTCCACTGTGTATACATAATTAAATGAATATTAATTGAGTCAGAGATTGACGCAGTAGACTGGTGGTTAGGTCACTCACCTGGGAAGTAGGAGAGTCAGCTTCAAGTCCCTCCTCTGATTCAGATAGAGCAGCAACTTGAATCTGGTGTCACATTTCCTAGGTGTGTACCCTTACCACTAGTAGCTATTCTGGGCTGCCTTTCTCTCTTTCTGGTTTATTATAAAAAATGTCAAAAGTTTCATATCATTGCAGACTGGTAAAATATTTGAAATCATGGAAATTTTCACAGCTCTAGTCTTAACTTCTCTATAAGAAACTGGGATACAGAGCTGGCTCCAGGGTTTTTGCCACCCCAAGCAGAAAAAAGGAAAAAAAAAAAAAGCTGCGATCGCGATCTGCAGCTCTATTGCCGCCGCTTCAGTCTTCGGAGGCAATTTGCTGACTGGTCCTTTGCTCCAAGAGGGAGTGAGAGACCCAGCGCCGAATTGCCACCAAAGACCCGGACGTGCCGCCCCTCACAGTTGGCCGCCCCAAGCAGCTGCTTGCTGGGCTGGTGCCTGGAGCCGGCCCTGCTGGGATAACAGTATTTTGATCTCAAAGGAGAGTAAACTCTCCTTTGAGATCTTAGGGTACGTCTACACTACGGGACTAATCCGAATTTGCATAAACCGGTTTTGTAAAACAGATTGTATAAAATCGAGTGCGCGCGGCCACACTAAACACATTAAATCGGTGGTGTGCATCCACGGTCCGAGGCTAGCATCGACTTCTGGAGCGTTGCACTGTGGGTAGCTATTCCGTAGCTATCCCATAGTTCCAGCCTCCCCGCCCCTTGGAATTTCCGGGTTGAGATCCCAGTGCCTGATGGGGCAATAATCATTGTCGCGGGTGGTTCTGGGTAAATGTCGTCAGTCACTCCTTCCTCTGGGAAAGCAACGGCAGACAAGCATTTCGCGGCTTTTTTCCCTGGATTGCCCTGGCAGATGACATAGCATGGCAATCATGGAGCCTGTTTTGCCTTTTGTGACTGTCACCGTATGTGTACTAGATGCTGCTGACAGAGGCGATTCAGCAGCGCTACACAGCAGCATGCTTTTGCTTTTGCATGACAGCAGAGATGGTTATCAGCCATACTGTACCATCTACCAATCCATAAATTGGTAATAAGATGATCGTGGCTACCAGTCCTTTTGCACTGTTCCATTTGCTGCTGTCATAAGTGCCCCTGGCTGCTCTTAGCCAGGGGCACAAAAGCCAAAATTGGGAATGACTCCCTGAGTCAATCCCTCCTTTTTGGTATCTAAAAATAGAATCAGTCCTGCCTAGAATATGGGCAAGTGTACTAGAGAACCACTGTATCAGAGAACCAGAGAGCACAGCTGCTCTGTGTCAGATCCTGCAGAAATTATGAGCTGTATGCTATTCACAGGGGGTGCTCCTGCAACAACCCCACCTGTTCATTCCATTCTTCCCCCAGCCTTCCTGGGCTACCGTAGCATTGTCCCCCCACTTGTGTGATGAAGTAATAAAGAATGCAGGAATAAGACACAGTGACTTGTTAGTGAGATATGAGTGGAAGGCAGCCTCCAGCTGCTATGATAGTCCAGACAGGACAGTAAGGAGTGTGTAGGAGAGGAGCCCAGCATCCCTCTGCTAGTTCAGGGGCACTTGAATCTTTTCTTTACACATGAAGGGTGGGGGCTGATGGAGCTCAGCCCCCTGTTGCTATGACGACGATGGTTATCAGCCATACTGTACCATCTACCAGGAAAAATTAGGACCAGGCACCCTTGATCGACCTGACAGATGCTAGTCAGCATGGTTACCAGTCCTTTTGCACTGCCCCATGTGCCAATAGGCTGATGATGAGGACGGATACCAGTCATATTGTACCATCAGCCAGCCATAGCGTGGGGGGAGCAAGGATGTTGGTGTTGAGTGCTGCACCATCGCGTCTATCTGCAGCATTCAGTAAAGATAGGGTGACGTAAAAGAGTCAAGAGAGGATTGTTTTCCCTTTCACTTCTGGTGGTGGGTGGTGGGGTGCGTAAATTGCCAAGCTATGCCCTGACCCACCGCGGACACTGTTTTTGACCCTAGAAGCATTTGGAGCTCAGCCAAGAATGCAAATGCTTTTCAGAGACTGCAGGAACTGTGGGATAGCTTGAGTCCTCCAGTCCATGAGCGTCCATTTGATTCTTTGGCTTTCCGTTACGCTTGTCACGCAGCAGTGCGCTGAGTCCCTGCTATGGCATCTGTCTGGAGATATTTAAAAAATGATTTTGAATTTCATCTTCTGTAATGGAGCGCTGATAGAACAGATTTGCCTGCCCTTACAGCGATCACGTCCGCATCGTCCATGCGGGAGCTCTTTCTTTATTTTCATTTTTAACTGCATCACCACCCGTGCTGATCAGAGCGCCACGCTGGGCAAACAGGAAATATTCAAAAGTTCGCAGGGCTTTTCCTGTCTACCTGGCCACTGCATCCGAGTTCAGATTGCTGTCCAGAGTGGTCAGTGGTGCACTGTGGGATACCGCCCAGAGGCCAATACCGTCGATCTGCGGCCACACTAACCCCAATCCGATATGGTAATACCGATATTAGCGCTACTCCTCTCGTTAGGGAGGAGTACAGAAACCGGTTTAAAGAGCCCTTTATACCGATATAAAGGGCCTCTTAGTGTGGACGGGTGTGGCGTTAAATCGGTTTTACGCTCCTAAAACCGGTTTAAACACGTAGTGTAGACCAGGCTTTAGATGAAATGGGCTATAAGTACTAAAAGATGGAACTCAGATACCTATCAGGTAAGCATATTACTTAGTTGGGAGGACTCTAAGAAGAGGATTTTACCATCCATTGTGTAACTCTGTTCAGGAGTAGTGTTCTTTGATCCAGCAGCAGAGGCCATCACAATGTGAACAGTGTGTGTTTTTTAATAATGGGACTATACTCAGTACTATGTGCTATGCACACATGAATTCCTCATTATTCCTTCAGTTGAATGAACCAGTTTTATGTTTGTCACCAAGACTTCTAAAATCAGTAGTCAGTTTTCTGAGTGCCTCAATTTTGGGGGGCTCAACCTAAGCCACAGTAAAGGGCCCGAATTTTCAGAAACTGCTGAACTCTTTGAAAATCAGAACCTTTTAAGGCATCTCAAGTTGGGTAATTCAAAAATCAAGGAACTTAAAATCACTTGTCTCTGTTAAAAATCTCAGCATATGCCACTTTGGAGCAACTGATCATTTTAAACACCACAGACATGGGCAGATTTTATTTTGGATGCCTATTCATTTTGCCGTGGACCTGTCATTTTCGTATGCTACACTGCTTGTAATCCACATTAACCCAATATGGGTCTTTGACTGCTTTTAAAGATGTATTTGCTACTAATGGACCTTATCCTTTACCTCAAGCAATAGAGGCAAATGGTTTTAAATCTGGAGGTCCTAGGTTCAGTCCTCATAGAAAAGCCAATTAGATGCATTGGCTAAAATGTCCAAAAGTACCTACGTCATTTTTAGAGCTGAAACCCAAGCGACTTAGGTACCTGGGAGTCTAAGTCCCATTGGCTTTTATGAGACTTAGAGTTCTAAATGCCAATGTCGCTTTTGAAAATGGAACTTAGGTTCTTAAGGCACTTATGACTAGATCAAAAAAGGACTTAAGTATTAAAACACTTAACTCCTAGGTGTACTGCCACCTAGTGTAATCCTTGGGCCTGAGTTAGCTGCCCCGGCTGCTCATACACTGCATGAGGGAAATTAAGCATTTAAAAAACAGTCATCATAAACCAGTAAGCATGAGGGTGGGATTTAGGGCCCAGATTCACAAGGCACTTAGGAGTCTAACTTCCTTTGATCTAGGCCTTAGGCACCTCATTGACAGGTTGGAGGGAGGTGCCTATCTTTGTTCAGGATTCGCAGCTGTGAATTCGCTCCTCAAGTTGGGTGTCTAAACCAGGTCACCCTTTCTCACAAAGGATACGTCTGCACAACCTCTGGATGTGAGCCTCCCAGCTGGGACTGACAGACTCAGGCTAACAGGCCTTGTGCTAGTGCTCTAAAAATAGCTGTCTAGACAGCACTTTCAAGTTGTGACTTGGGCTGGAGCTCAGGCTCTGAAGCCTAGGAGCTGGAGACGAGGGAAGGGTTTCGGAACCTGAACTTCAGCCTGAGTCTCAGGTTCAAAGCACTGTCATCACAGCTATTTTTGGAGCACTTGCATGAGCCCTATTAGCCCATGTCTGTCAAGCCATGGTTTTGAGAATGTTAGTGGCACCTAAATGTTGGACTTAGGCACTTAGAACCTCTCTGGATCTAGCTCTTAGGCACTTTTAAAATGCTATGCATTGTTACACTTGGGTAACAACCCTCCTCATGTCCTTGCAGCTAGTGTCTCCGTCTCTTTCTCTGGTACCCTACATGTTTTTGTATTCAAGTCTGCCATTTCTAAACAAATTGGCTCTGAGAGACAAGTTTATGGAATGCTGTTTAATTTTTCCAGTGCTACACATCTCTTTCCTTATAATCAAGTATGCTGTAATGCCATGGGTTTGAAAACAAGAATTATCTTCTCTGGGCATCTGAAATGTTAAAGCTTGCAAATCATGTCTAGGCTCATCTTCTAAAAAACGAGCAAATAAAAGTCCTCTAAAGTTGTTCAAAACTAATTGCATGAACAAGTGATGCTTTTTCCCTCTTTTTCTCCCGTCTTTTCTCTTTCCTCAACAGCTGCTTCTCTTTTGACTCTGCATCCAGCTCATCAAGGCCCCTGTCAAACTGGCATCAAGTCTAAGACTGTCAGTCACCATGGCCTGCATGTAGGGCTTCAGCAGCCTCACAAAGATCTTTTCTTCCATTATAAATGTCATTGCCTAGTTCCAGAGTGTTCAGCACAGAATGGATGTGGGCATTATTGGCAGTCATCTCTTATTTCTTCTGCCTGGAAAATATTGGCTCAGGGGAGTTTCCCTTTCTATATCCCTGCTGATTTCTGACACTGCAATGGGGAGACAATCAATTCTTTACCAAAAAAGGTACCTTAGCTCACCCAGAGCTTTCATTAATGAGACAAAGTGGCTGCCTGCTCAGAGAAAGAAGAATGGAGTAGAAGGTACAGTGGGTGGGGAGAAAAGAGAAGGGTGAAATGAGCACTATTGAGAGAGAAGACTATGATGAACAGAGAAGGGGGATGTAAAGAAGAGAGAGAGAGAGAGGGTAATAGTAATAATTGGAGATATACCAATCTCCTAGAACTGGAAGGGACCTTGAAAGGTCATCAAGTCCAGCCCCTTGCCTTCACTAGCAGGACCAATTTTTGCCCCAGATCCCTAAGTGGCCCCCTCAAGGATTGAACTCACAACCCTGGGTTTAGCAGGCCAATGCTCAAACCACTGAACTCATCCCCCCTTTCATGCCCCTCCTTGTCTTCTCTCATTCTTTTTTTTTTTTTTTGCATTCCATCTTGTCTCCTCCTTGATGCAAGAAGATCCCACAGTGGTTGGCATATTATAGAGAGATTAAATTGAAAACTCTCAGAAGGACCATTTAAAAAAAGGTAATGTAAAACTAACACATAGGATTGAGTACAGGTGTCTAATCAGGTGTGGGTCACACCCATCTCAGATGATTTTTTAGGGTGTTCTGATGTTATACAGCTAAGAGAAATGGGATGAGAGTAAACATGTGAAAAATTAGGCTGAATGGTTGGAAAATATTCCAAACAGATTTGTTAGACTGGAAAACAGCCTCCCAAGGGAAGTAATGGAAAATTTTATACTGGGGTGGCAAATCCGTGGCTCGAGAGCCACATGTGGCTCTTTTACAGTTAAAGTGCAGCTAGTAGAGTTCCCACCCCCCATTCTCTGCCTACCAGACTTGTGGGCATGTGTTTTATTGCATTACCCTTCAGGTGCTTTTTGACTTTACTCTTTATATTTTGTTTGTCTCCTGTGTATGTTCCCTTCTTTGCCTGTCCACTTCCCCCCAATACACATCCTTTTCACCCAGTCACTCTGTGGTGCAGTTGTAAAATTTAAATCCAGGATGCATCCAATTAAAAAAGAAAAAATAATAATTTTATTAATGAAACCTAATGTCAGATAATATATCCCTCCAACACATCAACTTCCAGTTCTGACCACTACCAAGGCTCCTGACTTTCAAGAAAGATGAGGATTCACATAGTAGATATGGTCTCTATAATTGCCTTGTCACCACCAAATTGCATAGATTGGGAACACCCTTTTATAGGATCCTTTCCCAGAATGCTTTTCTTGGTAGCTGCTCCTTTAAATTAGGCAGAGACAAGCAGCTACAGACTTAAAATGACCCTTGTCCATGTGATTGTTGCAGTCTACTCCTCCCTGCCTTTCAGCTGGTAAGTATTTTAAGTTCCTGTTATGTTTTCTTCTAGTGTTCCATTTTCTCTTAATAGTGAGGAAGTAATTTCCTCTCCTGCTCTTCCATCTTCTCTCTTTCCCATCCTTTCCACTTCTCCCATCCCCATTATTTTCTGCCCACCATTTTCCTTTTGGAATTATACTTGCCTTCCCATCAGTCTTGTTCCTTTCATAAACCTGGTCTGCAGTTTGGGTGTACACTCTTAAACAGCTATTCTATTTCACCCCAGAGGAAGGAACTTTTAAATGATAAATGAATCTATCCATCCTTAAAGTTTGCATAATAGTTTATATGACTTTGAAAATGCTTTGGCATCCTTTGGTGCAAATCTGAGGCCATGATTTTTCAGCTCTCTCTCACTGTCTTGCCTCTTTTCTGTGCCCTCCATGACTTTTTTCAGATTTATTTGTCTTGGGTTAGAATTTCTTTTATCTACCCTGTCTGGCACAATCTGTGCGTATATTGTTTTAAAAATATTATTCTGGTTAGTAGTATTAATACAAATAGTTGGATTAACAGGCCTGAAGACTGAAGTCTTCTATCTATATACCCACCGCACAAATACAGCATGGCAACTACCAAATTCCTCACACTGCTCCACCAATGTAGGGTCCTTCAACTTTAACCATGTGTGAGAGAGGAATTTAGGTCCAGATCTTCAAAGGTATTTAGGCATCTAACTCCCATTTATTTCAGTGGGAATTAGGCACCTAAATATCTCTGAGGAGGATGTGGCCTCCAGTTTCCATATCTTCTCTGCTGTGAGTGTAATCAAATGTGAAAATTGTTGGCAAATGTGGTGGTGGTCTTTTGTATGTGAACACACATTTGCTAAGAACAAACTGAGAGCACCAAGTTCATTTCAAATAGGTCTGCACGTATCCATCAGTTTGTAAGAAATTTAATTCTTCATCCCTGTTTGGTCTGATGCAGTGGTTAAATGTTCTGTATCCCAATACCAATCCAAAGAACTAGGAAGTCCTCAGTATCAGCACAGTTAGAAGGGGATCTCAGACTTCAGCTTCTGAAGGGAAGATATTTAGACATACCACCATGTATAAGTCAGCCAAATACAAGCCACTCTCTATGCACCTGCATAGAGAAACTGCTGCCTCACAAGCAGGGGTTAAAGAAAACCTGTGGGTTCAGCTAGCCCCTCCCTGCTGTACCTGCAGCCAATGCCAGGCCTGGAGTGGGGAGAAAAGGGTAGCCTGGCTCATCTGGTGCTGACTGGCAAGGAGGCAAGAGCTTGCTGTTTGCCTGCCTGAAGGGACGCAGCAGCAACCTGCCACCCAATGCAGCCACTGGAGACAAGTAAGTCTTCCCCTTGCCAAAGGGAGCCTTCAAATAAGCCCCAACTGTGGGCTAACTAGACTAGAGGAGCCATGCCCCAAACTAATGAGACTTTAGTAGGAAGTAGCCCAGGGAAAGATCCCACTGAAGGCTCTATCACAACACTGTTCACTATAGTCACTTCCTATAGCTACATTTCTTTGCATTCTTAATTGAGAAGATTAAATTTCTTTCTTCCATTTAACCTCTTTGGGTGCTTCAGAGAAATGAGACAGGAACTTCTTTTATGAAATATGACAAAAAAGTGCTGGTGACTTTGTTTCAAGGGTATATATCAACACAACAAATGTTTGCTTGGAGAGCCTATGCAAGCAGCTATTATAAGAGAGAGATCAACTCAAATGCGAATGCCCCAAAGCAAGTGTAAATTTCTTCCTTTCCTCCATTGTCTTCCTTTATGTGTAATGGTATTTGGCACATGTATATTGTAAACCAGTGGTGACTCACAACTGATAGATAACTGATCCTAGAGATTTAGCCTTCTCTCTGGGAAGCAACGTGATTCAGCAGTTAGGGCACTAGACTCGGAGACCTTGGCTTTATTCTTGGCTCCGGCAAATCTACAGTGTGATCATGGCCAAGTCAGTTAATCCCCGTGCCTCAGTTTCCCCATCTGTAAAATGAGGATAATGCTAATTTCCCTTATTTGTAAAATGCTTGAGAACTATAGATCCAAAATACAATGCAAGTGCTAAATGTTGTTGTTCTTGCAGAACTAACAGTTTCTTCGAGTTCACTTTTGGTTCAAAATTATTTAGCACTTTTCTTTGAGAATTTCAAATCTAGGGATTGATCATGAAGAGTTCTGTAAGTACAATCAGTGCACTATTGGAACTGTCTTGGTTTACTTGTCAGATAAATCACATGGTGTTTCTGTTTCTGATTAGATGCACAAACAAGTGTTTCTGCAACAGATAATGGCATGTGCAAATTCTGGCTGGTCCTAACACAGCCTCATAAGGTATGTCTACACAGTATTATAAACCGAGCTGTCTGAGAGACCAGGTCTTGTAGACTTGGTGTTCCCAAGCCCACCCTTCAGCATCCACGCTGCATTATAAGCCTGGGTTTACAATTGCTGGACACAGGTCTCACAGCCATGCTAAGACATCCATACTGCACTATGCAAAGCTTCTGACTCTGGTCTGCAGCATGAACTGTATCCACACTGCAAAATGACAGAACTTGCATCTGAGTCATAGAGTGAGGTTCTGACCCACCCTCATAGCAGTGTTCTAGGACTTGGAGCCTGAGTGCTTGTTGACCAGAGTCAGACTAATTTGTGTGTGGACAGAAGTGGGGCTTAAACCAGAAACTGGGTTTAGTGTTCAATGTAGACATACCCTTAGGCACATAAAAGGGAGTAAGATGCTTCTCCCCAATTCCCTGTGTAGCCTCCTCAGACTTTGACTTTTGATGCAGAGGTGTAGCAGACTGCACACAGCTGATAGTCCCTACCCTCAGCAAGGAGGTGGAGAGAAGCAGTAAATGGGAAGAACCTTGACTCTCTTCCCCCAAAATACCAGTCAGAAGAGATGAACGAGCATGAGTGAGAGTAATGTGCCACACTTGGTAAGGGGCTGTATCACATTACACTCGCTCCTCCCCAAAGCTGGGCTGCTCTTGGGGCAGGGCTGCTGTATGCCATCACTGGCCCTTACACAGGGCTGTGCCAAAGAGCACACTCTAGCCCTTCATTTTGATTTTAGAATTTGCTGTCTACAAACATCTGTGCAGAGTAAAATGCAGGAAATGTTTATGGAAAGGGAATACAAGAGGTTGGAGCATCAGTGAAGCAACTATATTGAAAAAATAAATGAATATTCATAGTTTTTTTTTAATTAAGCATTCAAGAATCTTTCTACAGAACCATTCAATAAGGGGTTTCAAAACCCTTTACAAATATTTACTCAAAGCCTCTTCACACCACTGTGCAGTAGGTATTTTACAGAGTTGTGTATATATAGAGCAGGGTTTCTCAAACAGGGGTAGCCGCTTGTGTAAGGAAAGCCCCTGGCGGGCCGGTGTGTTTACCTGCCCCATCCGCAGGTCCGGCTGATCGCGGCTCCCACTGGCCATGGATTGCTGCTCCGGGCCAATAGGAGCTGCTGGAAGGAACAAGTTTACTTTCCATGTTTTCAGCTCAAACATTGTAGCATTTTTCCAATGCGTAAAAGAGGGAGCATAAACCGACCAGAAGCTGACTTAAAAAAAGACCAGAAACTCACTAATCTCTTTCCTTCACTTTTTTCCCCAAGACAAAAAGGCAAAGAATAAACAAACAGGATAAATATTGAAAATGTAATTAGATTTAACTAATGGTTTCATCTTAGATGCTGCTTTAGATAATTACCAAAATGAACAATCACTGATATTCAATCCCATTTTATTGTTATAGCTTAAGCTTTCACTCATGTTCCTTTTATCTGACATCCAATTTGCGCCCCCCCCCCCCTTCTAGCAGAATAGAAGTATTCTGGAAGAGATATATGTATGGAAATATTATAATGTATAAAAGATCAAACAATTTTTCTCTGTTTCAACCAACTGAGTGGTAGGTGTGTTGAAAATGTTATAGTGAGGCCATTGGACAACTTGAATTGTTAGGCTTCTGTGCAAAAAAAACAAGTGAAAAGGGATTGATTTGGGCTTTGAGGGGAAGGGCACCTTTATCTGCCCCCCACACCCACTTTTTCACATGGCTCTTCTTCCAATGCTGGGTAACTTCCACAGGCTGTACATGATTTCATCACTGAGATGATTACCATTTGCTGAGAGATGGTGCTCTGACTTTGTGGTGTAGGGTGGGTGAATATATTGGGGGGGGGGGGAATTAAGAACCAGCTTGGATTTTTACCCCAAAACTTGAATTCAACTCCTCTCTCTGCCCCTCTCCATGGCATAAATAAATAATATAATATAAAAATAGAAATGTTAAACTAAATTTAATTTTTAATTTAATACCTTTTTCATCCATCTGGCTCAGGTTGGAAATGCTAATGCCAAAATTCCATGGGGGGTGAGATTTATTTCATGGTGTGTCTAGCCAACCTGAACGGCAAGGATTCATACACAAGCAGGAACTTCTTTTATGAAATATGACAAAAAAGCCTTTTTTATTAGATTTACAGCCCCATTTTTCAGACTGTTGACTTGGGTCATTCTAAATTTTGGGATATTTTTTAGTCACTGTGAATTGAGCCTTCTAATCCAGGGGTTGTCATGGGCCATAACCATCTTTCCTTTCTCACACTATTAAATTGAAAAGGGGTCCCGGCTTCATCTTTACTAAATGGGAGACAGCCCACCCCCCTCCACCCACACCCACATACACGCTGAGGTCTTGGGGGGAGGGGGAGGGAGGGATTGAAAAGCACAGCACTTGAAGTTTTCACCTCTCATTAATTTATAGCACAAAACCACACAGGATGAGGTTGTTTAAGTACTCATCTATGAACAGAGATGGGGCTGAACCAAAACTGTGGTCCTGCAAAAAATGTGAATATCTGCAGAATTGAGATGCACATCCTAGCTGGCCTATGTGGACTAAGTCAAACTGATCTGAACTCTGTGCCTTGGGGCTTGTCTCGACTGTCTATTTGCACACTGATCTGTGATATAACCACTATATGTGTTCCGGTCTCCTCCAGCTCCTCTTTCGTCTGGGAGTTTTATAACAGCTTTCTGTATTTCTTAGCATCTAACAGTAAATTAATAAGAAAGTCCACAGCTTGAGACTTTAGCTGAAGAAAAAGAGGAAGTGGGGAACACTCTTTAGTTTCCTAACAGATGGTAAGGATTTCCAAGGCTTTTCTGGGCGATGTTTCATGCTGTTATGTCCTGAGTGCGTACAACATAAACACCGCAGTTGAATGCTGTTTTCCCAAACAAATATTACCCTTAACCTAACCCTAACCTATACCTTTTTTTAAAAAAAAATCTGGAATTATTGGGAGAATATAGGAGTGCCCTACAAATAAAAAGCCAGGTGTTCAAGCAACCGTGACCAAATTTTAAATTGCTTGATTAGTTCTCTGTGATGGCTGATCTGTTTTATTGTCTGAAATAATACAATGCTGTTACATTCCACTTCCATCTTTAGTTACCACAAAAAGAAATTAAACTGGCTTTAAATATGTTCTGGGTGATAATTACGTGAAAGAGCCAACAGGAATTGTGGGGTGGTACAGGATGGAGCTGAAATCTGATTCATACATTGGCAGCCAGTGCCTGGTGGGCACTTAATCCACAAGGATTTTTAATCCCTTTTGCACTGCACCCCATATGCCCTGGACTTTAAAAGGTTTCTGTTTGCCTACTGCTTAATTGAAATCAATTGTGTTGTGATGCAAAGGGATGGCTGTAGCTCATCTACCAGAGGCTCCTTCTCACCCACAAGACCTTATGTTGAGTTGCATTGCAAAGACGTACAGGGCCAGCTTCATCCCCAGATGAAATGTACTGAATATGACCCATTGTGCATGCAAAGACAAAATTGTATCTTGTCCTCTGTGGGCATGGAGGGTCCTCTGGTAGTGGAACCTTTGTTGTTTCACTGCAGTGAGCAACTGGGGGCTGGAAGTGTCGTGATTTGGAGACACAGACAGCAGGTATGCACTCCTTGCGTGGTGGAAAACTGCATTTGGTGGCAGCTTTGCACACACTGTCAGGAGTGGGGTGGGAAGATCCTCCGCTCTGCAGATCCTCCCTTGCCACAGAGGGGGTGCATTAGAGACAGTTAAGGAGGATACTGCAATCCTGAGGTTGCAATAACAGCTGCAGAGTTGGTCCACTGCTGCTTCATAGTCTCTTGGGGATTACACAACATACAACTCGCTCTGACATAGTGCCTCCATAGGAATGCATAGAATTGGTCACAACAGCACTTACTAAAGGTTAATGGTGGGAGGGGAGATTTTCATAGTTCCAGTGGGAGTTGGGCATCTAATTCCCATCTGCAAGTCAACTGGAGCAGGTGCCCAACTCTTATTTGTACCTTTTGAAAATCTCATCCTTAGACCTATAGGAAGCATCTGCATAAGCCTGTTGTGAATTTCCACACAGTTTACAAGCATCTTTGCTCTTTGGAATGTGCTCCAGTTCCCTTGGGGTTTGTTTTATGACAATCACCATCTAGAAATGTTTGGTTGCTTTGGGTGGAGTTTTTGTCTATGAATGTCTCTATTTTCATGAAGCAAATATCATTTGTGTGTCTCTGGTAAAAAGAGTTTGCCCAAATTAGATTGGCACAAGTCACATTTTCTGGTATGTAAAATGGGATAAATGACGGTGAGAAATATTAAATAGGGAAACAACCTGCCATTGGGAAGTGAGAGCCAAATGGAATCAAAGCCCTGCTGCATTCTGATGCTTTTTATGAGCAGATTGTAAATGAAGATTTGAAAAGCAGCTAGTGTGAAAAAACAAGGTGGGTGAGGTAATATATTTTATTGAACCAACTTCTTTTGGTAAGAGAGTCAAGCTTACACAGATCTCTCCTTCAGGAGTGAAAAAAGTATTCAAGCAAAAAGTGAATTCCAAAATGCAGCTCAATGCAAAATCATTAGCAACTTCTCCTCCCCTTTTCCTAGAATGAGAAACCAGAAAAAGGAAGTAGAGGAGATGTCAAGATCCATGGAGTGAAATCAGTTCAGTAGTCCTACTTCTTCTGAAAAGGAAATATCTGAGACATTGTCAGGGATAAGTGCTTTATTACATCCACCAATGCCTCACCAGCATTGAAATCCTAATCTCTTTGAAACAAACTGTATGGCAATTAGTCAGGGATCTCCAAAGGAGAGAGGCATCTTAAATCTCATTAGGATTGGAAGGATGACTCCAACAATACTCATTTTCTATTTAATACAATGTTTTAAAGAGTGCTTTGGGAACACTGGCTGTGTAATGAAGAGAAATTATGGAAGGATTCTTGTTAGAGATAGGTGTTTGCATTTTGGAATATGTGGCTTGTCAAATTCCTTCCAAAGTTTCTCAGTAAAGTGTGAGTGAATGAAGCTGACGGTATTAGGTGCTATTAATAAGTAGCACCACCATAAAGGGCACTCACACATAATCTGTGTTTTTTCTCTGATTTTAATTTGGTGCTTCAGAGGGTTTTTTGGAGAGGAGAGTGTGTATCTATGTCATTAACAACTTTTCTCTTTCCTTCTCTGTGGCATTTGCAGTTGAGAATGGTTTCCACTTAATAAACTCCTAAAGCTTTCAGTGTAATGCTTGCAGGCCTTAGAAGTCAAGCAATTTCAGGATTTTCAGTGTACACAGAAAAGGACTATTTATTTATTTATTTATTTATTCTGTGTTAAACACCTGCTGTTGCTGCCAGCAGAAGCAGCTCTCTCAAATCCCACTATGGAAACAAATCATAGGCCAAAATATTTATGTATTTAGCTGGTTATAAGGGAGGTCTCAAAGGATGAGCCAACACTTTCAGAGTGTATAGAATAAGATACCTCTAAATTGTCACACAACACTCATTCAATTTGATTGTTGCAGCCTCTGGGGTTCAAAAAAGTTAATGAGGTTTTTTTAAAAAAAAAAAAATTTCATTTTTTTTTAAGTTTGATATGACAGCAGAAATGCTGAAATATCAAGGGGGGGGGTGGGGGAAACCTGTTCGTATGGTATTTCCAGCGAGGCCAGGAGGTTATGCAAATGTCACAAGAAAGTGTATTCTCATGGTATTTCCCTAGGGCATGATCCTGCACTATGGGAGTTTTTTTTCCATTGACTTGAGTGCGAGCAGGACAAACCCCTAGTGAATTTCTATTGAGCTTCAGCTAGACATCCAATCTCTGAAAGTTTTAAGGTTCAAATTCTGCAACTTACACTCAACACAATTATACTAGTAGCAGCACATAGAAAATGGAATGCTGGAAAATGAAAATGGTGCTCAGATTTAACCCTTGATTATTACTGAGATGTTTCTGTTCACAGTAGGATTAGAGACTGACTAATGCAGGCATATTCATAGTGAGTATTATGACTATTCTGAAAATTCTCATAGGAATTTTGCAAAATATTGTCACACCCATGTGCTTTCAGACTAATGAGACCATGTATTCAGTGTCACACTCTGCAAACTTGAAATTTAGCTAAGGAAAATACTGTGGATGAAATCCAGGCTCCAGTGAATTTATTGGGAGTTTTTTCATTGATTTCAATAGGATCTAGGATTCCACCCTGTATTTTCCCCTGTAAGTAAAGTATTGTCAGGAATTTGTTAAACATTTTTCCCCCTTGAATGGCTTTAGATAAGAGTAGCAAAGAATCCTGTGGCACCTTATAGACTAACAGACGTTTTGCAGCATGAGCTTTCATGGGTGAATACCCACTTCTTCGGATGCAAGCAGTGTAGGAGAACACTTCAACCTCCCTGGCCACACAATAGCAGATTTTAAGGTGGCCATCCTACAGCAAAAAAACTTTAGGACCAGACTTCAAAGAGAAACTGCTGAGCTCCAGTTCATCTGCAAATTTAACACCATCAGCTCAGGACTAAACAAAGACTGTGAATGGCTTGCCAATTACAGAACCAGTTTCTCCTCCCTTGGTTTTCACACCTCAGCTGCTGGAACAGGGCCTCATCCTCCCTGATTGATCTAACCTCGTTATCTCTAGCTTGCTTCTTGCTTGCTTATATATACACCTGCCCCTGGAAATTTCCACTGCTTGCATCCGAAGAAGTGGGTATTCACCCACGAAAGCTCATGCTGCAAAACGTCTGTTAGTCTATAAGGTGCCACAGGATTCTTTGCTGCTTCTACAGAACCAGACTAACACGGCTACCCCTCTGATACTTAGATAAGAGTTTCATTGCAATCGGTAAGTGATTTTCTGTGGTTTGTGCATGCTGACTTCACCCCGTGTTGGCTTTGTGGATGAATTTCATCTCTACAGAATGATCATAAAAGTAATACCCACATGTCTGCAGTTAAACCTTATATATGTGGCTAGGGAAATAAAACTTAGGACTTCTGCTCTGAAAACAGTCCTCCTTCAACCACTTGCTCTAAGGGAGGTTCTCTGTTAACGATCAGTAATTTAGGGCTGCTACTCAGCCCCAAATCTGTGTGCTTGCTACATATATTTGTCAGTGTTTTGGCCAACCTGGGCTGCATTTTGAATAAACTCCGGCTGTGTTATGATTTTGTGTGGAAACCACACAATGTGTGAATGTCTTCCCTGATTTCAACTAAAACCCAAGCAAATGTTGTTTTGCTTTGAGTGTTAGGGAACACTTGACACTGGAATGCTAAATAAGTTACTGGTGTGTGTAAACAAATCTTGCCATGGATTGCACAGCTATTTCTTATAGACTTTTTGCAAGCCTCCAACCACCCTGCTCACAAAGGCTTGAGCTGGCTTGATTCCAAATCACAGGACACTGGTGCACATAAACACTGTATATTACATATTTTACATTATTCGCCACTGTCCCTAGTTGGGCACAGTTGGTGTTCAGGGCTCACAGAAGTTTGGCTCAAGATGTGGTTGCTGATATATTACAAATCTGTTCTAAGTACAGACACTAAATGGTTACTAGCTACAAGGGGGGAAAGCCTGAGCTTAAGTAGTAGAGTCCTGTATTTTGGGATGAGAACTCCTTGAGTTCTTTTCCTGGACTTTGTGGTTTAGTTGTTGATGCTGGTATCTAAGATCCAGATCCTCAGCAGGTGTAAATCAGCATAGCTTTAAAGGAGCTATACCAATTTGTTAGTTGAGTATCTGGCCTCAACTATCTAGTACATGATCCCAGATTCGTGCAACTCCACAGCCTCTCTCCTGTTAATATTTTGAAGCTTATTCTACATCTCTAAAATAATGGGAGCAGATCATGGAGCATCATCAAAAGCTGGATACAAATTCATATCTATTCCAAGTACCAGCAATTATACACGTCCAGAATAAGAGTTCTGCATCACAGTCCCCCTGGCAACTGCAATCATCTATGCAGCACATAGTTTACATCATTCCCAGACCAGAGTTTTCTAATCAGGGTCACATTTAAAGTACCTCAACACAATTCACATGACAGTCAGGGACAGGAGGTCCAGGCAATCTAGGTAAATTAGTTCCTTTGAAGTAAGTGGAGAAGCTTTTTGCAAATGTTGAATTAACATCACTGAAGATTCCAAGGCAGCAACTGAATTAAGAGCATAGGTTCAACAAAATCACAAAGGTCTTGACATTTTAAAACAAAATACATTGAATATTAGGTCCAGTGTGATCAGGCTTCTTGGGCTTAAAGTGAAATGTGCTGTGACTAGCCTGGGAGTGTTTTTGTTGGTGGTATCCTCAACTGTTACGTGCAAACATATAATCCTGAACACAGAATTTAATTATAATGCTTAGCACTTATACAGTGATTAACATTGTTATTACCTGGGTAGCACCAATAGGGCAATGGCCACAGTAGAAGTACCAGCAAAAATTTCTCATCTAATTCTTAGTGGTTCCAGATGTCAACGAAGTTGAGAACCAACCAGTGGGTTCTGGGGTACTGGGTGCTACAAATGAAATGAATAGAGTCCATTGGCATTTCAACTGGGGAGCTGCTATGATTACACGTATGAAAGCAAAGTCTCTGTCCCTAAAAAAGCTTATATGAAGTAGATACTGTACAATTTGGGTATCCCTAAACCTCTGACTGCCAGAAGCTGGGACTGGACAACAAAGTATGGATCACTCGATAAATTGCCCTGTTCTGTTAATTCCCTCTGAAGCATCTGGTACTGGCTACTGTTGGAAGACAGTGTACTAGGCTAGATGGACCATTGGTCTGACCCAGTATGACCGCTCTTATGCTCTTAAATGGTGGGATGGGGTGCAACAAAAGTAGGATGATTGTGATTTGTAAGGTTAGTATGTATCTTAGTAGTGTTATGTTTTTGTTTTCTTTGATTACATAAATATTAACTGTCATCTAATTTGTTTACACTTCTCTGGAGGGCAGAATAAGGTTTTGAGGGAAGAAGTGTGTCTTGAGAAATGTCTTGAAGGTAGAAATGGCCACAATTTTTTCTTTCTTTTTTTTTTAAATGTTGGTTTGTCAAAATCAAAATGTTTTGTTGGAACATGTCAGTGTTCATTAAGCTTTTTTGTCAGGAAGTTTTCTCAGCTTCTGGATGGAATTTCCGATCAAAAGGAAAGACACACCACAGGATAGTCAACTGTGTGGTTAGGGTACTCACCTGGGAAGTGGAAGACCTATGTTCAAATCTCTGCTTCAAATCCAGCAAAGCAGGGACTTGAACCTCAGTCCCTGCTGTCCTAGATGAGTATCCTAGTGGACATTTTGGGGTGACCATATTTTTTTTCATAAAGTTCAATGGTTTGTTTCATCCTGATGTGGAACATCAAAATGTTTGAAATCTCAAATTGTTTCTGATCCAGTTTTATCTGAAGAGTGGGATTTCATGAAATGGTGATTAGTTGTGCATATTGAGCTGAGCAAAAAGAATGATCATGATGGTCTATGACCTTGAAGTCTGAGTTTGAGAAACTAGTTGAAAGTGATATATCAAGACCTCTTTGAGGCAGGTAGGTGACTAGCTGTACATTTTCCCCATTTAACAATTAAGAAGAGTGAGATTAAGTAACTTGATCATAGCCACACAGTGAGATAATGGGAGTGTCATAAGAATAAAGATTTGCCATTGGCCAAAATTTGCAGTATGCCACTTGATTACTGTTCTCCACTCCACAAATGCTGATGTCCTATTTGGAGTAAAAACTGAGCCAAGACTTCAGGAGTTGTGCAATAGTTTACTGTGAACTTCTGGGATGAAAAGCAATTAATAAATACACACACCGCACACATATGCGCTCTCTTATATAAAATAGTATTTTCTCCCAGCATGTGTGAAGATTTAGAGAGATTTTTGGGCTTGTCAGCCAGTGACTAAGAAACACTGTTCATAATAGTCCCATGCAATGCTTATTTCTTATTAGGTACATAATCTTCTGACAACAACGATTATTTAGCAAATTGCTACATTTTGTACTCATGTGGTAATTACTGTAAATTCACTGAGCCTTTGACAAGACGACTATGCTTCTCTTCATACACAAACTTTAGAGATGTGATTTGCCCATCAGCTACCAAATACTGAGTGTAAGGGCCATAGGTATTTGCTTGTATTAACAAAAAAACCAAAGTTCATGCTGCAAACTAGCATGGCAGCTCCTAGCTAGCTTGAAAAGCTGTTCCTGTTACCTAGCAACCAACAGGAAGCATGTCAGAGAGCAAGAGGGGTCTGAATCAATATGGATGTGTTGGCAGCAGCATTATTAGTTTAGGCAAAGTAGACTGGAGATGGGAGGCAAAGGAGAAAGACTTCCTAACTGTACTAGCTTTTTCAATGTATGCAAATAGTGTGAGGAGCAATAATTTTAATGAGGGTCTGGGGTGTCTGTGTGTCAGGGGTTGATATAGTGATGTGTTCATTACTCCTTCTCCCCAAACCTTTCAACTCTCTCTTAAAAATAGCAGAGTAAACTGAACTTATTCCCACTATGAAAACAACGGTGCTCTAAAGCATCAGCCACTTCTTAAGGCATCTATGTAAGCAGGCATGTTCTTTGGCACTGTGAAATGAGCACTAATGCAATGATTTCAGGTGTTCTGTGGGCTGATACTGGCAGCTACTGCTATGAGCTCCACAGAATGGAAGATTGTGCTGACAACACTTCAGGTCTATAGAAGAAGAATGTAATATCAGCAGATGGGTAGCAAATGCTGAGGAGCAGAATAGAGCACTTAGAGATTAAATTGGCTCTTATCAACTATACAAGAATCTATTTTTTTTTCCTTTTAAAACCTTTTCCTCCACTATACACACTATTGGTATCTCATTTTAGATGAGCACCAAAAGTATTAAACAAACCTCCCAAGGACTGAGGCTTGTTTTCATTTGTTTAAACTTCTTGAGTCTGCAAAACTAGACTGGAAATTCTATGACAAATAGAAATCCTGGTGGGAAGTTTTCTGGTCAGTCTAGCAGAATGGCTTTTTGGGGGATATTTCTGCATTTCCTTGAAAGGAAGGATTGTCTGGTGATTCTGTGTAGAACTGTGTTGTATTTGGGAGATCTGGATTAAATTTCTGGTTTTGCCAAAGATTTTAGGCAAAGCAATAAACCCCTTGGTACTTCAGTTCCTCATCTGTAAACTGAGAAGAATAATCCTTTATTTCTCCTATCATTTGTCTGCCTTGTCCATTTTAGTTTGTAAATTCTTCAGTGCAGGGACTTTCTCTTATGTTTGTACAGAACCTAGCTCATACAGGTCCCATTCTCAGATGACATCTCTAGCAACTACCAGCATAACAATTATTATTAATAATTAATATCTGGTCAGAAAAATTGTATTATCCATACAATTTTCTGAGGGGGGAAATATTTTTCATTTAAAAACATTACAGCAATTTTCTGTTGGGTTTAGGTCCTGTTCTCTTATTGATAAGAGGTCAAATAATCAGGCTCAATCATCATTTATTAATCAAATTTTGTTAATCAAAGTTTAATATAGAAAGGAAGGCTATAGACTATAGAAGTGACTGCAGTTCAATTCACTCCTAACTCCCATGAACTAAATATAATAATAGGAGATATACCAATCTTCTAGAACTGGAAGGGACCTTGAAAGGTCATTGAGTCCAGCCCCCTGCCTTCACTAGCAGGACCAATTTTTGCCCCAGATCCTTAAGTGACCCCCTCAAGGATTGAACTCACAACCCTGGGTTTAGTGGGCCAATCCTCAAACCACCCAGCTATCCCTCCCCCCCTCTTCTCTTAATATGCTGGACAAAGGAAATTCCTTTCCCATAACTGTTCTATACAAGCAATTCCTGTTATGGTATTGCAGCATAACTATTCAATAAGCTAAAGATATTGGTAACCAAGTTCTTGCTATACAAAACACCTGATCATTACCGCGTCCATCATGAAATACATTTTCAACAAGTATCCTTTATTAATCATAAATAGTTCCTTTCTGGACACATTCTCCAAGACTAATGGAGTCAGAGCAAGTGATTACACATGTTCCATTCTTTAATCATGCATGAGTTCAACCTAAATTCAGAGGACCTTGAGTTATAGATACAAATCACTAGACTTACAGCTACAAACACTTTAGGTCCTGCACAGAGGATTATGGGGTTTTGTATACAACGAATTATGGGATTATAAAGAATCACATTGAGTCTGGTTCATTTGTTAACACTTCCAGTTTGTAATGGAAAAACTAAAACCTTTTTGTGTTAAACTGGGAACATTTCATCAGAAAATGAAAATGGAAAACACAAATTTTCCGTTTAGGAAAAATGGCATTTTTCATTGAGAAAAACAAAAATCTATTCCAGAAATAAGGAGTGAACATTCTTCCAGTTGAGCTCAATGGACTATTAACTCTCAAGCATAATGATAACAGATGAAATATCAAATCAATAACAAATATCAATATTAATATTTGAAATATGAAGTGCATTGGGAATACTTCTGATCATTCTATCAGAAACAACAAGTGAATATGAAAATTGTGGGGAGTTTGAGTAGAGTGATAACTACTATTTTTCTTTATTGTGAACCAACTGAGTTGAGTCAAAACTCTATCTACATATTTAAAAGGTAATTTTTAAACCAAGTCACAGCAATATAATTTTTATGTATATTCTCAATACAAATAACTTTGTACTTAGATAATATCTTTCACTGAAATATCTCAACACACTTTACAAGCAGAGGCCGTGTTTTCCTCAGTGCATATGACTGGTAATCAGGGTAACTTGGTTTGTTGGTGGCTTTGCAAATAATGTACTATGTGATCTTGTGCAAGTCTCTTTGTCTCCCCATGACTCAGTTTCCCTGGCTTTAAAATGGTATAACGATACTGACCTTCCTTTGTAAATGGCTTTGAGATAACTAGATGAAAACTACTATAAAAGTGCTAAGTGTCAGTCTGAAGTTTCTTTATATTCCTGAGATGTTATTTCCCTTTTACAGATGGGAAAACTGAAGTCTGCTTACAAAAAAATTTTGTACTGCTATAACTATTTTGGTTACGGTGTTTTTTTTAACTGTAATATTTATGCCAGTATAACCCCTACTGTGGCTGCAGTTATACCAGTATACTTGTTTCCTTTCTCATACTGGAACAAGTATACTGGTATAACTGCATATGGGAATAGCTGTAATGGTCTAAATGACCTTTATGCCAGTATAGCTGGCCCACACTAGGGGGACTGTATCATTGTAGTTATACTTTTATAGTTAGAGATACAACTTTTGTGTCTGGAGAGGGCCTGAAATACACACAGGTGAACTGATTTGCTCAGGACACACAAACTTAGTGGCTGCATTAGGAATAGTCCTGACACCAATCTCCTAATCAAATATTGTCCACAAGACAATATTCCCTCCCATTATCATTCCTGGTATAGCACAGTGACAGACAGCTCTGCACACTGAGTTGAAGATATTACCTCTGAGTCTTTCCATTTCTCCCACCTCTTTTCCATTCTTCCAACACTTAGAAGTAAAATTTCTCCTCCCTGCTCCAACCTCTTGCAATAGATCCTGCAGCTTAAACACTTACAACTTCCATAGTATAAAATGTTTGACAGTTATTTTGTTATTTAATGAGATGTCATAAACTAAAGATATAGGTGATCCCCTCTAATCCTGCTCTGTAGCATCCTCTTTAGCCTGCTGCTGTAAACCATTAAAAGCCTTCTTTACCTTGCGTTAATTGGTATAAATGGGGTTAATCTTTGTAAAGCAGAGATTATCTTGCTTTAGGCTGACATACAAGGAAAGACTTAATTAACAAAGAAAAAAAGAGAGAGAGCGAAGGAGACTTACATACTGATGAAGTACTATATTTCCATTCCCTCTCTGTATCGTGTAGTGCTGCTATAGCTGCCTTGTCCATTTCGGGGACCTGTCAAATCACTTGTGGGATGGTGACTGGAGTGGCTGCCTCAGGAAAGATGTTTAAAACAAAATAAAACCAACCAAACAAGTCCCTAATCTCAGTTAAATGGGATATTAATTTTCTTTTATCTAAGGGGACATTTCGTACCGTGATGGGCCTGGTGACCTCCAACTGAAGGAGAATCCAGATGGAAAACTCTGAGAATGGTGAGAATGCTTTGTTATTTTGCTGCAGCATCCAGAAAGCATCAATTTAAGGCAATGAGGTCATGAGGACTAGAGATAAAGAAGAGTAGGAGCATGCTGGGGACATAGCAAGGATGGAAGGGTAACATGCATTATTTAACTACAACGTTCTTAAGCCAATAGTCTAATGGCAGCATAACACAAAACATGAAATGTTACAACATCTCATATCGTTTTATAAAGGAGCATCTGGACTTTGCAAAGCTTTTGATACAGTCTCCCACAGTATTCTTGCCAGCAAGTTAAAGAAGTATGGGCTGGATGAATGGATGGTAAGGTGGATAGAAAACTGGCTAGATGGTCGGGCTCAATGGGTAGTGATCAATGGTTCCATGTCTAGTTGGCAGCCGGTATCAAGTGGAGTGCCCCAAGGGTCGGTGCTGGGGCCAGTTTTGTTCAATATCTTCATTAACGATCTGGAAGATGGTGTGGACTGCACCCTTAGCAAGTTTGCAGATGACACTAAACTGGGAGGAGTGGTTGATACGCTGGAGGGTAGGGATGGGATACAGAGGGACCTAGACAAATTAGAGGATTGGGCCAAAAGAAATATGATGAGGTTCAACAAGGACAAGTGCAGAGTCCTGCACTTAGGACGGAAGAATCCCATGCACTGCTACAGACTAGGGACCGAATGGCTGGGCAGCAGTTCTGCAGAAAAGGACCTAGGGGTTATGGTGGACGAAAAGCTGAATATGAGTCAACAGTGTGCCCTTGTTGCCAAGAAGGCTAATGGCATTTTGGGTTGTATAAGTAGGGGCATTTCCAGCAGATCGAGGGCCGTGATCATTCCCCTCTATTCAGCACTGGTGAGGCCTCATCTGGAGTACTGTGTCCAGTTTTGGGCCCCACACTACAAGAAGGATGTGGATAAATTGGAGAGCGTCCAGCGGAGGGCAACAAAAATGATTAGGGGGCTGGAACACATGACTTATGAGGAGAAGCTGAGGGAACTGGGATTGTTTAGCCTGCAGAAGAGAAGAATGAGGGGGGATTTGATAACTGCTTTCAACTACCTGAAAGGGGGTTCCAAAGAGGATGGATCTAGACTGTTTTCAGTGGTAGAAGATGACAGAACAAGGAGTAATGGTCTCAAGTTGCAGAGGGGGAGGTTTAGGTTGGATATTAGGAAAAACTTTTTCACTAGTAGGGTGGTGAAGAACTGGAATGGGTTACCTAGGGAGGTGGTAGAATCTCCTTCCTTAGAGGTTTTTAAGGTCAGGCTTGACAAAGCCCTGGCTGGGATGATTTAGTTGGGAATTGGTCCTGCTTTGAGCAGGGGGTTGGACTAGATGATCTCCTGAGGTCCCTTCCAACCCTGAGATTCTATGATCTGCAGGCTATGAAATACTAAGGCGGGAGAAGTTTGTTTGGGGTGAGACAAGGAATCATGGGATGTGATTAACCATACTAAAAGGTACTGTCAGGAGTCAGTCCTACAAAAAGAGTTCTATTGACTGTGGTGTAATCTCTCATGCAAAGCAGGGGAAGGCCCATTGCTTCATAACACTTAAAATGGACTGGAATGTACTTTAGAAGGACTCCTCCTTTTGGAAAAATAAACCACCTTGCCCAAAGAGATATAGCTTAAATTGGATAAATATAAAAAACAGGGCCAGCCTAATATTTTGAGGGGCCACATACAAATTAGCATGTGCAAAGCTGCATCCAGGTTCCCTCACAATTTATACCCAACTCCATAGTACCCACCACTACATACCCAGAATACCTTCTGTCTCGTGTCTTCTGCTTCTTCCTGCCTATGTTATCTACCTCCTTTTAGGCTAACATATTTGCATCCCCTCTTTCTCAATCACCACAGCCTCTGGCGATGGAACTTAAGACACTGTTGCTTTAAAAAGGTAAGAGCTCTATCCTATAATCAATCCTACTAAGTCTTCTGCTGAAATTTGCCAAACTTTCCAACCCTACTGATCATATTCTGAAATAACTCCCCCTCAATAGTTGTTTGAGGCTAATTACAAATAAATGCATAGCTCTAGAGCAAGGAGACTCTTAAATTAAATATGACTATTAGGTCCTTCAGCATCAGGCTTTTATACACTTCTCATGAAGGAGGATTCCAAGTGTTTCAATGTGGAGTAGGTCTTGGGAAACTGAGCTGAAACGGAGCTTGTCTCAATGTCACTGGAATTCCACATGGTATCATGTAAACTCTGAGTTTGACAACAGTTATCTTGTCTTCATGTGCTGTCATACGCAACTGCTGTTTGGACATTTCAATTGTCCAAAAAAATATCCCTGAAAGAGAATCTGTGTTGGACTAGTAATTCTAACCAGGGTTCTCGTCTGCATCAATTTCACAAATGCACCCTCCCGGTCCAATGATATTTAACTTTAGGTCACCAATCTGCCTTATAAAAGACATTTTTAAAAAAGCCCCTTGTCTCAGGATCACTTGTCCTCTGCAAGAAAAGGCAAAACACAGAGAGATCATTACAACAAACTTAATGCCCAATGCTGTCTGCCCTCAAATGCCCAGTGACTTCAAAAATCAAGCCAACGTTTATCTTCTGAGATGGTGGTGAAAGGTAACTGCAAACATTTCATAATTCTGATTATATCAGTACCTTAAATTAAAGAAGAAAATACAACCCATCAGTCTCAAAATCCTGCATAATAGGCCATTAAAATGATCAGACATTGGGTAAAAGCTTGTCCAAACATTTTACACTGGAAATGCCAAATTATGTCACTGAAGCAGCTTCCTTGTTGTATAGGCAAATGTCTAGCAACCTTTTCTTAACCTTTTGCAGAGTGTGGACCTTAGGCCTGGTCTACACTAGGACTTTAATTCGAATTTAGCAGTGTTAATTCGAATTAACCGCGCACCCGTCCACACCAGGAAGCTATTTAATTTGACCTAGAGGGCTCTTTAGTTTGAATTTGGTACTCCACCCCGACGAGGGGAGTAGCGCTAAATTCGACATGGCTATGTCGAATTAGGCTAGGTGTGGATGCAAATCGAACTTAGTAGCTCCAGGAGCTATCCCACACTGCACCACTCTGACGCTCTGGACAGCAGTCCGAGCTCAGATGTTCTGATCAGCCATACAGGAAAAGCCCCGGGAAAATTTGAATTCCTTTTCCTGTCTGGCCAGTTTGAATCTCATTTCCTGTGTGGACGTCGTGGCGAGCTCAGCAGCACTGGCAGCGATGCAGAGCTCTCCAGCAGAGGAGTCCATGCAATCTCAGAGTAGAAAGAGGGCCCCAGCATGGACTGACCAGGAAGTCTTGGATATGATCGCTGTGTGGGGCGATGAGTCTGTGCTTTGGGAGCTGCGCTCCAAAAAACGGAATGCAAAGACCTACGAGAAGGTCTCCAAAGCCATGGCACTCAGAGGATACAGCCGGGATGCAATGCAGTGCCGCGTGAAAATCAAGGACCTGAGACAAGGCTACCAAAAAATCAAAGCGGCAAACGGACGCTCCGGAGCCCAGCCCCAGACATGCTGCTTCTACAAGGCACTGCATGCCATTCTCGGTGGGTCTGCCACCACTGCCCCACCAGTGACCGTGGACTCTGAGGATGGGATAGTGTCGACGGGCAGTTTTTCGGCCATGTTCGCCGATGGGGAAGATGAGGAAGGGTTTGTGGAGGACGAGGCAGGCGACAGCGCTTACAATACTGCTTTCCCCGACAGCCAGGATCTCTTCATCAGCCTCACAGAGATCCCCTACCAACCCTCCCCGGCCGTTAACCCGGACTCTGAATCAGGGGAAGGATCAGTTGGTAAGTGCTATAAACATGTAAACATTTATTTTTTAACAAAACAGGAATAAAAATGATATGAAAAGAAGGTCAATACATATAGGGATCGAACAGAAATCCTCTTGGGACAGTTCCACGAAGCTCTCGGAGAGGTACTCGAAAAGCCTCCGCAGGAGGTTCCTGGGGAGAGGTGCCTTATTGGGTGCTCCGTGGAAGCACACCCTTCCGCGCCAGGCCATCCTGAAGTATAGTGGGAGCATTGCCTCGACCAGCATGGCAGCATAGGGCCCTGGTCTGTGCAGGGATTCACGCAGCATGCGCTCTCTGTTTCTCCTGCTGACCCTCCTCAGGGTGATCTCGCTCGGCGACTGCTGCATCTAATTAGGGGAATTACTTTAATGTTACTATTGTGAATGCTTGACTTTTCCTTTGCATAACAATGACCGTCATTTAACAGCCACGTGGTGGAGGCTGCAGAGGAAAAGCATACCGGGATCTTTCCCGGGGACAGCTGCGAGGGGCTGGAACAGGGTCAGACTTTATGCTTTCCAGATTGCCTGCAGCAGGAGGGCACTGCTATCCATTAACTGTTAAGCAGCCTAAAGTTTACGGCTTACCAGGCCTGGCTGCTACACGGATTCTGCTGTCCTGCCCCACTTGTCCGATCTCCAGTGCAAGACCCCAGGCAATGAAAGCGAATGCCGAAAATTCAAACTTGTCCTGAGAGCACATGAGATAGGTGCCCTGTATGGTCTTGTTCACAGAAACTGAGTAGACTGTGTTCAGTGTTCGCAAACATGTATCTTTGCAAGGAAATCACTTCCTTTTTCCCATCACACAGCTGCGGCTCTTTCCCGAACTGCCCCGGCATCCCCCTCACAGAGGCTGGCGCAGATTAGGTGGTGAAAGAAAAAGACTCGGGACGAGATGTTCGCTGAACTGATGGCCTGCTCCAGAGCCGAGGCGGCCCAGCAGAGCCAGTGGAGGGAGACCCTCTCTCAGCAGCAGCGCTCACACAGCGAACGGGAGGACAGGTGGCGGCAGGAAGACCAGCAGGCGACTCAAACGCTGCTTGGACTAATGAGGGAGCAAACGGACACACTCCGGCACTTTGTGGATGTTCTGCAGGACCACAGGCAGGAGCAGAGAGCCCCCCTGAACTGTATCTGCAACCGCCCTCCCCCGCCACAAAGTCCTGTCCCCCCTCACCCAAAATCACAAGAAGGAGGGGCGCTAGGGGCCGTGAAAACTGTCACTCCACCCCAGCAGAGCGCTCATGTACCAAACAGCTCTCATTCCCTAAAGTATGAGAATTGCTTCCCTTCCTGGCTCACCCAATCCCAAATCCCAGTTTCATCCCCCAACTGTGTAGTTGAGTATTAAAAATAGTTTGCTGTTCATTACTGTTTCCGTCATGTTTCTTTGCAGAAGACTTTGTGTGAAGGGGGGGGGGAGGGGTTTGTTAATTACATAGGACAGCCACCATTAACAGGGTACAGACATGGGGGCAGGATCAACAGCAGGTCACACACAGAGTGCAGTCACTAGGCACCCGGGTCACTTTGGGAGGTGTCTGCTGCCCCAGGTCAGTCTGGGAGGTGTATGCTGCCCCAGGGTCCGAGCGCCTGGCATCCACAAATGGCAAGGCAGGCTGCCCGTACCATGCCCTTCCACCCTAGCCATGAACCTCTCCGATGCCCTGAACCCCAGCCAGAGCCATCATCCCCCTACACCTACTCACCCTTCCCATACACCCCTCACCCCTTCCTGCAAACCCAGCCCTTCCTGCACACCCTCCTGTAACCGTCCTCCCCCCAGAGACCGCTGTAGGAACAGGAGCCTGTCAGTCCTCGAGTGTAGAAGTGGTCTGTACATCACTGCACACCGTACTCACCACAGTCTGCGTCCCTGTTTGAAACCTTTAACGCGAATTCGTTAGTAAAGAAAGCTTTGTGAATTAAAAATGTTCCAATAAATTTATTTTTAAACGTCTGTTGGAAGGGGGGAAACCTGGGGAACGGGGTATGTAACCGCTGAAAAAAGTCAATAGTAACTGAAACGGGCAGGTTCAGCTTTTCTGTAAAGAGACTGGACAGTCATAGGTTACCCTGCTCTCTGAGGAACCTAGCTTTCAAAGCCTCCCGGATGCACAGCGCTTCCCGCTGGGCTCTTCTAATGGCACGGGTGTCTGGCTGAGCATAATCAGCAGCCAGGCGATTTGCCTCAACCTCCCATCCCGCCATAAAGGTCTCCCCCTTGCTCTCACAGAGATTGTGGAGCACACAGCAAGCTGCAATAACAATGGGGATATTGGTTTCGCTGAGATCCGAGCGAGTCAGTAAGCTCCTCCATCTCCCCTTGAGACATCCGAAAGCACACTCCACCACCATTCTGCACTTGCTCAGCCGGTAGTTGAAGAGCTCCTTGTCACTGTCCAGGGCGCCTGTATAGGGCTTCATGAGCCAGGGCATTAGCGGCTAGGCTGGGTCCCCGAGGATCACTGTAGGCATCTCCACATCCCCAACAGTTATTTTGTGGTCCAGGAAGAAACTACCTTCCTGCAGGCATCTAAACAGACCAGAGTTCCTGAACACACGCGTGTCATGAACCTTGCCCGGCCACCCGACATAGATGTTGGTAAAACGTCCCCTATGGTCCACCAGTGCTTGCAGCACCATTGAAAAGTAGCCCTTTCGGTTAATATACTGGCTGGCCTGGTGGGCCAGTCCCAGGATAGGGATGTGAGTGCCATCTATAGCCCCACCGCAGTTTGGGAATCCCATCGCGGCAAAGCCATCTATGATGACCTGGACGTTTCCCAGGGTCACTGCCTTTGAGAGCAGGAGCTCAACGATTGCGTGGGCTACTTGCATCACAGCAACCCCCACGGTAGATTTGCCCATGCCAAAGTGGTTCGCTACTGACCGGTAGCTGTCTGGCGTGGCAAGTTTCCAGAGGGCTATGGCCACTCGCTTCTGCACAGTCAGGGCTGCTCGCATCTGGGTGTCCTGGCGCTTCAGGGCAGGGGCCAGCAGGTCACACAGTTCAAGGAAAGTGCCCTTACGCATCCTGAAGTTTCGCAGCCACTGTGATTCATCCCAGACCTGCAGCACTATGCGGTCCCACCAGTCCGTGCTTGTTTCCTGGGCCCAGAATCGCCGTCCCATAGCATGAACTTGACCCATTGCCACCATGATCTCCACGGCGCGGCGTACCCTGCTTTGTGAGAGGTCTGCGCCACTCTCCTCACCGCGCTGCCGGAGCCTCCTCGCCCGATTTCTCAGCAGCTGACTGTGGAAGAGGTGGACAATAAGGTGCGAGGAGTTGACAACTGCCATAAGTGCAGCGATGATCACAGCGGGCTCCATGCTCGCAGTGCTGTGGTGTCCGCGCTGTCACTGACCAGAAAAGTGCGGTAACAGATTTCCCGCCAGCGCTTTCAGGGAGAGAGGGCGGGAGTGACGGTTGAATGACAAGTTACCCAAAACCACCCTCGACACATTTTTCCCCCAGCAGGCATTGGGGGCTCTACCCAGCATTCCAATGGGAAGCGGGGACTGCGGGAACTGTGGGATAGCTTCCCACAGTGCACCGCTTCCAAAGTCGATGCTTGCCCCGTTAGTGTGGACTCACAAAGTCGAATTAGTGTCCTTAGTGTGGATACACAAATTCGAATTCATAAGGTCGAATCCACAAATTCAACCTAAGTTAAATCGAACTACTCTTGTAGTGTAGACATACCCTTAGAGCCAGATCTTCAGCTGGTGTAAATCACCAAAACTCCATTGAAATCAATGGATTTCACCAGCTGAGAATGTGGCCCATAATGTTAATGTCTTACAATTGTATACACCTTTCATGTAGAAAGATCCCAAAGGACTTTGAAAGTTTTATCAAATCAAGTTACAAACTCTGGCCCCGATCCTACAATCAGAACTGAATGGGCAGCCCTTGCATCCATGTGAAGCCTCATTGAGGGTTCCTCTGCAGGTCATTGCATCCCCCACTGAAATGCATCTACTCCTAAGTTAGGTGTCTGAAAATTGTTGGGCAGTGGAATACAGCAGATTCAGAAGAAAAGCATTGTGTTCTAGGCTATCTGAGCCTTACTGTACAAAGCACACAAGGAGCAACGATGCACTTGAAGTCAGAATTCCCATTGTTTTATCTTCAGAGAACAAAACTAAGAACAGAGAGCACACTCAGGATGTCACTTCTGTAGCAGTTTGCATATTGTCACAAAATGACAACTGCCTATGCAGCAGAGAGGGGGATGACTCCCCATTTAAAATGGTAGACAGAAAACAGTCAGAATGATACCAGCAACATTTTCTATATGAACACAATGGTCTTATCCATGTCTAGTTTCCAATGAAGTATTCTATACATAAGATACATCCTGCTGAGCACTCAGTCCCCTGGCAGTCTGTGATATGGCAGTATTCAAAGGGTTACGTATGAGGTGGGGGGAAGTAATTCCCATATGAACTGGCGATATTGTGAGTTTTAAAGTAATAAACATATTTTACCCCTGAATTTGATGATATCGCTCCAATACATTCACAATATATTTCTCAGTGTGCATAGTCAGGGAGCCAATTATCATGGTGCTTTTGAATTAATGATAAAAAGCCAGCTGCTCTTAAAAAGGAGGGGGAAAAAAAAGCTAGGAGATATTTTGCCCTTGGAGAATAATTTGTTTCCTGTGCTCTCTGAACAGATGCTGCGTAATTTTAAATACATTAGCCATGTTAAACAATTGTCTCTGTTTGTAATGCACTTACCTGTGTGTTTGTGTATAATACACACACACACACTGTAATGTACGTACCATATATAATGTGTGTGTGTGTTAGTGCTTTTGAAGAGTTCTGGACTGACAGCCTTGCAGTCTGGAATCCTCTGGATTTTTCCTTGGAACAGGTACAGCACAGAGAGCAGCAGAGGAAGCTTCCTCTCATTGAACCACCGACCCCCTCTGTGCTTGGGGAGAAGACTTACAGAAGATACAACCATCTTTCTCTGTGCCCATTCCCAGTGCATGCTCCCTGCTGAAGCTGTCCCTGCAGTGGTGGTTTTTATAATGGGGTTGTCTGCCCTCTCAGAGTTGGCTTGAGACCCAGCACTTCTTTTCATATAGGACACCAAACAGCCTTCAGATGAAAATTATTTTTTATCATGATTCACCTGGGCCAATTTCAAGCCAGTGTCATAGCAGTGAAAGGCAAGTCCTTGGGACTTACCCAGTCAAATCTATTTTGTGATTCAAAACCTTGGAAAATGTGCTCTTTTTATGGGCTTGAAAACAAAGAAGAAATTTATACATTTTTCACTAGTGAAATGCTAAAAGATACATTCCAAAACAAATTGACCCTAATCTAGCTTTTCAAAAAACAAGTCTATTGGTTATTTACAGACACCAGTGTGTCAAGTAAAATAAAGTTTGTTCCATTGATGAAACCCTATTGACAACTATCTGATAGTCCTGGATGTTATTCAAGCCTCTGAGAACATTAAGAAAGGAGAGGTAAGGTTTTAAAATGATTTCTACTCTCAGAATGAGGCTTGGAAGCACTACCTGACCTGAATTTGTGATTAGCCTTTTTAACAGTTTAGCTTATCAATGTTAGCATTAATTTTCTGAGACTATACACAAGCAGCAGGAAATAGCCTAGGACAGTGTTCCCAGAGGTGTGTTGGCATGTCCCACTACTTTCTAATATGAACATGCCTATACTGTTACTTTAATTACTAGAAGTTGAGCTGAAGGCTTTAAAAATGAATAAATCCAAAGAGTTTGTGAATTCAAAACTCAGCCTCAGAATAATATTCTGGCAACTGCAGTTTTACAAATAAGTACATCTTGAAATAATTCAAGATATGTTATTTCTTTAACAATCTTAAAAGAGCTCAGTTCAGAACATTGATGTTCGCCTGTATCATCTAATTGTAGGGTTATATACTGTCACCCATTGCCACTCAAAACATATCTGCTGATATTACTAATGTGAATGCAGCAGAAGGAATGCAGCTCCCTATCAAACTATTTACATATATGTCCCTCATAGTATATGAGCACATCACAAATTTGTGATGTCAAACTACATTAAATACGTCTGTGTGGTAGGAAAGTGTTGCTCTATCAATTTTGTGATGAGGAACTGAGGCAATAAGAGCTATCAAGTAACTTGCCTAAGGTCACAAAGGGAGTGTATGACAGAGTCAAGAACTTCTGAAATGCTGTCCTGTGCTTTCACCACAAGACCATCATTCCCTGATTTACAGTTCAGCTCTATAAAGGGCAGAACACATTGACAGTTGTGGAGTATCTTCAACTCCCTTAACCACTCTCACTGTGCAGTCTGATGGAATTCAGCACAAGATAAGGCCACTCTCAGGATCAGGTCCTTAATGGGTAAAATCCTGTTCTCATTGAAGTCAATGAGAGGTTTGTGGTTGATTTCAATGAGAGTAGGCTCAGACTTGTTAACAGTTGTTGCTGGAAAACCACAGAGACTATAAGCTGGGCAGGTAGAGAATTTTTCAATGAGCGCTCAATCCTGAAAAACCTTTATGCACAGAAGTAGCCCTTAATGAAGTGATCAATCTCTGATATCAATGGGAATATTTGGGTAAATAAGGATTTCTTAGGGTCATGTTTACAGTATAAAGACAGAGGTATTAGATTAAAAAAAACCAACCCCCATGAAATACTTTTTCTGGGAGGCTGCAATGTAACACTACTTTACTTCTTTGAAGCTAAGTTTCTAATAAAAGAATCAGAAACAGGGAGAGACAAAGCAGGCTGCTCCATGAGGCAGAACTCACTCCACCTTGCTCTAGACGGACTCTTTACAGACTGATTGCTGAAGACCCAGACCATGAGATTCTGTACAGAGCCTTCCCTAGCCTGCAAGCAGGACAAGGAAAATTCCTGAGAATTTAAAGTGATGTTTAGCATTTGAACTCAGTTTTTACCACCTTAATATTTAAGGGTTGTAAGATGGGGCCCCCTAACTTTTAAAGCAACAGTAGCTTTGGCTTTTTAAACTTCTTTTTCGAGTTTTCCTTATTTGGGACAAATACTTTAGCCCCAGACTTCTCTCTTGTTTTCTGCACTCAGCATGACCACTTACTTTAAGTGGTCATCAGACGCTCCCGGTGTGATGCTCTGATCTGTTCAATGTTGATATCAATCGGCTGCGTGCATGTTCCCTCTGTGTGCTGTCCCGGCTCTTTGCAGATAGCTGACACAGCAAACCCTGAGAGAACCCCCAATGACCACAGACTCCGATAAGGTACGAAGGCACGTTGGGCCAGGTTTATTGTCAAAGAGAAACCCAGTCTCCAGCTTTCCCTGGCATAGAAGTCCAAGGTGCTGCTAAGGTGCTGCTAGCTTGTACATATGTGCTCCCTGACAATGGACTCAGCTCAGTCAGTGGCGGGACTTTCTGCTGCCCCTTAGGCTGGACAAAGACACCACCCCAGGGATGCATTCTTATATACAGGTACAAACAATTTGCACATCACTCCTGACGTATTGAGGTGCAACCCTTCTATGTAGCAATGTACAACCCCTCTATGTAGTAAGGTGCCGCCTCTCACCTTGTATATGTTAGTTCGAACAAAACAACTCTATCCATCATATTACCCTTTTGGCCCTGCAATTGGGATGGGTCAGCTTGTTCCTTGTTATCTGTGTGGAGTGTACAAGTATGCGAATGTTCTGATATCTGGTGTCCAGTACCTTTTAGGTAGTCTCTTTTTGCAGCATCAGCCCTTTCCTTGCCAGCTTCTGTGAGCAGGGCCTGCCTCACAGCTTAACTTTGCTTTATGTTAGCAAAGTCTTGACCATTACTTTAGTTCAGGCCTTAGGCCTCATACCAGGCCTCTGATACCAAGGGTTTATGTTTCAGGGCCTCATCTTACTACATTTGTCACACGATAGCTACCCTGCATTGCAAATTGCTTAGGAAATATGACTTCAAGGAAGGAGGAAGTCATTAGCAAACAGAGGTATTTAGAGACATAAAAAAAGTAAAATGTGCGTTTAGAATGAAGCAGCAATCTCTGTTCTGATATCTAGAGTTTTATCTATTTGCTGTTACCAACATTTCCCTATGTAAATGTTTTCTGATTCAATAAGCTAAGGTACAAGTCTGGCTTATTCCAAGCTGCTTATTTAGTGCTGATTGATAACTGGGGCTGTGGGGGATGGAAGCAGGAAATAAAGTACAATGTGCACAATCTAAATCACTTTTAAAAAAAATTTATGATATCAAAGAAGTTTTACTTGAGTTTCATCAGATTTGTAACAAAGGAACAGGCCTTTGTGTATAGGTTGTAGATGATAAACTGATCTGCTCCATTGTTAGGCTGTACTCTTGGCTTTTGAGCACAGCCCACACAGTAAGGGGGTGCAGAAGGAGCCACATAGTAATGGCTGTTCCTGGGGGCATTCTCATTGACTCAGCCAATGACTTTGAACAAAAGTAAAGCAGAGCAGAAGCTCCATCAACCTACTCCAGGATACAGCATGCCCTGCTTTCAAAAGCCAGAGCCACACTTGATCATCTTATCTAATCTATCAGATCTTGTGCATGGCTGTCCCATCTATCTATATCACTGTTGTAGCTATCATGTATAATGTGCTTTGGGGGCCCCCACAGGCCGGCACAGTTGGTCTCAGAAGTGAATTCGTCACTTCCACCTTGGGCCCTGTACCCAATCTAAAGACAGCCCTGCATGTAGGTGAAATGCTGGAATTCCTTTAGCAGCTGGTACCTTTCAGTTAGGGTTGAGATTTATCATGGGGTTGTCACTAGCCAGTAACTTACAGCTTGGGGACTCACTGTAGGCTACATAGTAGCTTTAAATTCTGCATTTTTGAGACCAGTAGGAAAGATACATTTGCATTCACCTGACTGAATTTACAAGTTGTAGGGGCTGAACAGTGGACTCTTAATTTTTATATTTTTTTCTTTCAGATGTTGTGCCTCAGAAAGCCCTTTAAAATTTTGCATGTACAGTTCAAGTCTAGTATTTAGTGCACATCAGGCTGATATATAATATAATTAATGCTCAATACCAGGATACTTTCCTTTTGGAAACAAAAATTACTGTGCTGCAAGCTTCCCACCTGTTTACCCTGCTATGTTCTTTTATTTCAGCAGATGAAGCAAATTCTGATTTCGTCAATTCCTCTCTTCCCTGCAACATAGCACCTTTCCTCAAGGAACTTTATGTAATTAGACTCACAGCACTAGGAAAGTATTATGCCAATGTTGCAGGCAGACAGATGACGAAACTTTCCCTAGGTCACAGAGTGAGTCAGTGGGAGAACAACAGACATCCTCCATTCAAGTTCCAGGCTCTAGCATTGGCATGCTATAGAAAAGTCCAGCTCAGCCATTGAATATTAGTAAAATGTTATGTGTTTGCTATTTGCATATGTAGTAGAGCTCACCACATTAAGTTCTCCCTATTTAGCATTGCAGCATTTTGCTATCATCCCAAGATAACGTCAACAATTTCAACTGTCCTTGGTAACTTATAAGACTGTTCCCTTTTTCTGTAAACACTACAGTGAAAATTGGAATTAATTTATTTCCTATCACAAGGTTTTACAATGGAAGTATCATGCATAACTTACTATGCCAATGATCCTCACCATTTAGGAATTCACTAACAGAAGTAGCTAGATCACAGGCCCTGGTTCTCATGGGTGACTTTAATCACCCCGATATCTGCTGGGAGAGCAATACAGCAGTGCACAGGCAATCCAGGAAGTTTCTGGAAAATGTAGGGGACAATTTCCTGGTGCAAGTGCTGGAGGAACCAACTAGGGGAAAAGCTCCTCTTGACCTGTTGCTCACAAACAGGGAAGAAATAGTAGAGGAAGCAATAGTGGATGGGAACCTGGGAGGCAGTGACTATGAGATGGTCGAGTTCAGGATCCTGACACAAGGAAGAAAGGAGAGCAGTAGAACAGAGACCCTGGACTTCAGAAAAGCAGACTTTGACTCCCTCAGGGAACTGATGGGCAAGGTCCCCTGGGAGAATAACATGACGGGGAAAGGAGTCGAGGGAAGCTGGCTGTATTTTAAAGAAACCTTATTGAGGTTGCAGGAACAAACCATCCCGATGTGTAGGAAGAAAAGTAAATATGGCAGGCGACCAGCTTGGCTCAACAGTGAAATCCTTGCTCGTCTTAAACACAAAAAAACAGCTCACAAGAAGTGGAAGATTGGACAAATAACCAGGCAGGAGTATAAAAGTATTGCTCAGGCATGCAAGAGTGAAATTAGGAAGGCCAAATCATGCTTGGAGTTGCAGCTAGCCGGAGATAATAGGAGTAACAAGAAGGGTTTCTTCAGATATGTTAGCAACAAGAAGAAAGTCAAGGAAAGTGTGGGCCCCTTGATGAATGAGGGAGGGAACCTAGTGACAGAGGATGTGGAGAAAGCTAGTGTACTCAATGCTTTTTTTGCCTCTGTCTTCACAGACAAGGTCAGCTCCCAGACAGCTGCACTCTGCAGCACAGTATGGGGAGGAGGTGACCAGCTCTCTGTGGGGAAAGAAGTAGTTCGGGACTATTTAAAAAAGCTGGACGAGCACAAGTCCATGGGGCTGGATGCGCTGCATCCGAGGCTGCTAAAGGAGTTGGCCGATGAGATTGCAGAGCCATTGGCCATTATCTTTGAAAAATCATGGCGATCGGGGAAGGTCCCGGATGACTGGAAAAAGGCTAATGTAGTGCCCATCTTTAAAAAAGGGAAGAAGGAAGATCCAGGGAACTACAGGCCAGTCAGTCTCACCTCAGTCCCTGGAAAAATCATGGACCAGGTCCTCAAGGAATCAATTCTGAACCACTTAAAGGAGGGAAAGTGATCAGGAACAGTCAGCATGGATTCACCAAGGGCAAGTCATGCCTGACTAACCTAATTGCCTTCTATGATGAGATAACCAGCTCTGTGGATGAGGGGAAAGCAGTGGATGTGCTATTTCTGGACTTTAGCAAAGCTTTTGATACAGTCTCCCACAGTATTCTTGCCAGCAAGTTAAAGAAGTCTGGGCTGGATGAATGGACGGTAAGGTGGATAGAAAACTGGCTAGATGGTCGGGCTCAACGGGTAGTGATCAATGGTTCCATGTCTAGTTGGCAGCCGGTATCAAGTGGGGTGCCCCAAGGGTCGGTGCTGGGGCCGGTTTTATTCAATATCTTCATTAACGATCTGGAGGATGGTGTGGACTGCACCCTTAGCAAGTTTGCAGATGACACTAAACTGGGAGGAGTGGTTGATACTCTGGAGGGTAGGGATAGGATACAGAGGGACCTAGACAAATTAGAGGATTGCGCCAAAAGAAATATGATGAGGTTCAACAAGGACAAGTGCAGAGTCCTGCACTTAGGACAGAAGAATCCCATGCACTGCTACAGACTAGGGACCGAATGGCTGGGCAGCAGTTCTGCAGAAAAGGACCTAGGGGTTACGGTGGACGAAAAGCTGAATATGAGTCAACAGTGTGCCCTTGTTGCCAAGAAGGCTAATGGCATTTTGGGTTGTATAAGTAGGGGCATTTCCAGCAGGTTGAGGGACGTGATCATTCCCCTCTATTCAGCACTGGTGAGGCCTCATCTGGAGTACTGTGTCCAGTTTTGGGCCCCACACTACAAGAAGGATGTGGATAAATTGGAGAGCATCCAGCGGAGGGCAACAAAAATGATTATGGGGCTGGAGCACATGACTTATGAGGAGAGGCTGAGGGTACTGGGATTGTTTAGCCTGCAGAAGAGAAGAATGAGGGGAGGTTTGATAGCTGCTTTCAACTACCTGAAAGGGGATTCCAAAGAGGATGGATCTAGACTGTTCTCAGTGGTAGAAGATGACAGAACAAGGAGTAATGGTCTCAAGTTGCAGAGGGGGAGGTTTAGGTTGGATATTAGGAAAAACTTTTTCACTATTAGGGTGGTGAAGAACTGGAATGGGTTACCTAGGTAGGTGGTGGAATCTCCTTCCTTAGAGGTTTTTAAGGTCAGGCTTGACAAAGCCCTGGCTGGGATGATTTAGTTGGGTTTGGTCCTGCTTTGAGCAGGGGGTTGGACTAGATGACCTCCTGAGGTCCCTTCCAAACCTGAGATTCTATGATTCTATGATTTATTTGCCATGGATGATATTAGGTATACTGACTTATGCCACTATTCTGGTGTATTACAGCTCCTAACCTATGATGGTGGCTTCCTTTGTATATCAATATTATTGTTTTCTATTATTAAAGTAGACATATAGGTGTCGTAACTGGAATTTAGGTGCCTAAACTCTGATTTAGGCACCTAAGTACCTTTATCATTCTAAGCCATAGGGCTCAGTTCCTATATAACTTAGACTGGTGTAAATCAGGAGTAGCTCCATTGTAAACCAGTGAAAAGTAGCTCAGACTTAAGCTTATCTAATCTCAACTGTATATCTAATATTTGTTACGAATCTTCAGCTATGAAGCATACAGGTCATAGTAACTGATTTTTTTTTTCTTCCTCTGCAATTTTTATCATAGATTATGGGTTCCTCAGAAGGCTGTTTGCATGCCACATATACTGGAGTTTCATGTCTATTTCTTATTTATAGTAGGTGAAATTCATTTTCTGATATGTGAAAATTCTTGTGTTGAATTCTCACTAGATAATGGAAGGGTGGTAGCAAGGGACTGTACATTGTACAAAAGGAAAAGTGAATGAAGTGAAATGAGCATGGCTTGCCCTGATTAAAATATACCTTTTTATTTTTGATTGAACTTAACTTCTATACTCTGTCCCAGCCATTGCCATGTACTTCTGAAGTCTATTGACCAAAATATAGGAAGAATATTACTCTGATAAATTGTATTTTAAACATCTAATTTAGAGCTAGATGCAGAAAGGTGCTCAGCATCTGTGAATCACACTAAAATAAATAGGCCCTTAGTGCTTCCCAGTTCTGTAATACTGTAGTAGAATTCTCACATAATATAAGAATTTGGACATTATATACTGTGAATGAAATCCTGATTCCATGGAAGTCGTCGGGATTTTTGCCATTGAATTCAATGGGATCCCAATTTTACCTTCTTTATGTAATCAAAATCTTTTGATTTCCAAGTACGAAATGGACATGCTGTGTCTGGCAGATAGGTACTGCACAGGATCTGTGGATTAAGCACAGACTACAGATAGCTTTATTTGCAGTTAAATTTGCTGATTTTTCATAATGGTCCCTTCTGGCCTTAGAATCGATTAATTTCTTTGGCATTACAAACCTTGAAAATATTACTAGAGAAATTCATATTACAAAGGACTCCATTCTTTCTAATGCTTGTGTAACTTAAAACTTGAAATGGCAGAAAACCAGACAGATTAGAGACATGCTGCACCTAGTTCAGTTTCAGAAAGAAAGAAGCAGCTGAAAAATATCACTTATTTCTTATAACTTATCCAAATAATTGCTTTCAGCCTGAGATTTTACATGTCAACCTTCAGCTCAGAGTGAAGTTTGCACAGGGACTACGGTCTAGTGATTTTAGACCTGATCCAAGGCCCACTGAAAGATTCCTAGGGATCAGAGCCTAGGACATCTGGAGCCAAGGCCTCAAATCTGAATATCCCTGAATTGTGACCTGGGATGAATGTTACGAAATACTTGTGTGTATGTATATTTAACCTTCAGGTCTGATCCAGAGCCCAACAAAGTTAGTGGAAAACTTTCCTTTGACTTCAATGAGCTTTGGATCAGGCTCTTAGATACTGAGGTGACAGGCACCTTAGATTAAACGAATGACACCCTGTCTCTGTTTCTCATGGTTATCATATCTATGTATTTCATAGGGGAGTCCTAGTTATCAGTGGGATAAATTCTGGAGTTGCAGTTAACTTTGTAGAAGTGTTTTGAAGTACTCAGGTGAAAGGGGACCTATAATGGACATATTATTATCATTAGGTCATAGCTGTAAAATTTAACTCTTTTGCTGACAACATAGTCATCAGGGTTGTTTGTTTGATTTGTATGCTCAGTGATTCCCAAAATACTGTTCAGCCATGTGGTGCTGGCTGTGCCCTCCTTGTTTCTAACTGTTATTAAAAATCAGATCTAAATACTCTCCAAAAGTTTTTTTTTCCCAAGTAAGCCATTGCTATACTTCACACAGGGATGTTGTATGAACCCTAACAGGATGGGAGATGGTCTGTATGATCATGAATAGAAGGAGATGATGTATCCAAGCAATTGAAAAAGAGATGCAGCGTTTATGATCTATGTAGTCACAAATGTAGGGAAGTGGGGCCAGAAGACGGAGGAGTCATGGTCCATGCAATCATGAATGGTCTATCTATACAATGGAGAACAGAAGGGGAAGTGAGTTGTGTAATCATGAATGGGAGACTGGATGATGATGAATTGGTCCACACAAATATGAAAGAGCAAGGATGTGTCTACTACATGGTCTCTTCATTAAAATGTGGACCATACTATAAAAAACAGTTTGAGAACCTGTGCTACTGTAATTTATTATTCACTCTCTAAATAAATTAGACACAGAGCATGTATACTGCAATTAAACATCACAATGTGTTTGCACAGCCACACATAAAACAAAAAGCTGCCATAGTGATAATTAACCTTACTTTCACCCCAGATTGAAATTAAGTTTATGCTGTTCTTTAAAGGGGGAGTCTGTCTCCTGATTTTCCTGTTTTATGGCTCCCTTGTTCTTTTGCAAATACAAAGCAGAAAGGATATAGATCCTGAGCTGTTTCAGTCAGTGGTATCTTTAATTAACTCACAGAAGGTCATGTGAATGTTCCTGTGATACACATGGCAAATGCTTTAACTAATAGTTATTGGATCCAATCACTATTCATCATCAAAGTTTCATTGGGGCTTGAACTGCGGAGAGGAAACAGCAGTTTTTCCTATGCAGCTCATTGAAGTTGTTCTTGTTTTCTCATTAACCCTTATGAGAACACAGTATTAAAGCTGTCCCAGGAGCACCTGGCATTTTTTCAGCACATCAAACTCTTTTGGAGTATGTAGCCTTTGTGAGGTTTCATAACATGTTGTACTTTGAAACCATGAACAAGGTAGGAACCACTGCTATTGTTGTGTGAACCCCAAGAATTTATATAACAGCATCAACAGTGTGCTCAGCATTGTAAAGAGCACACCTATAATTTCTGCTCAAGGAGATTTGGGCCTGAAACTCCCATTGACTAACTTTCGGGCCAAATACTCAGCTGATATAGCTCCATTGACATCAGTGAAGCTTGAGGTTCTTGTCTTATTCACATAGTGAATAATAAGTCTCTCTCTGTCTCACACTCACACACACAACTGCTTACGGTCCCGTTCCAAGCACAATCAATAATGTTTTACATTTATATCATAACTTTTTTTCTTAGGAGAAATATTGTGTGATCCAATGGTTGTATTTTGCCAGGGTCTCTTTTTATATCTCACCCAAAAGATAGCACATTTGTCAGAAACATGCTCCTCAAACCACCCCCTCTCCACTCACCATGCAGCAGCAGCTCCTGTACCACAGGGCAGTGCCCAATTTCCTACCTTGGGTGTTGCAACCTGGCACATGGGATAAGTTTTGGATGTGTGTGTTCACTTGTATTTGCTTGTAACCATTTCTAACTTCATCTTTTGGACTTGAATTCACTTAAAATCCTATCTTTTTATTTTATTTTATTTTTTTTATATAAACCCAATCTAGTGCTGTGTTTAAACTGAACTGTTTGGTTATTCCAGTTAAAGTAACAAAGCTTTGAATATTGATTCTGTACAGAAGCAACAAGCCTTAATATCTGAACTCTCCAGGAGTGGGCTGGACATTGCTGAACATGTCTTTGGGAAAATTTGGGACTAGAAGTGTGTTGGAGTCATGCTGCAAATAATAACCAAGACTGATAGAAGCAAGAGCATCACTGGTGCACTGCTAACATGCTCTAGCGTCAGACCTGCTGGCTCAGAGCTATAGCTCTCTCTCTCTCTCTCTCTCTCTCTCTCTCTCCTCTTCATGTGTCGGTATAATAATGTCTGCATCTGTAATTTTCACTCCATGCCTCTGAAGAAGTGGGTTTTTACCCATGAAAGCTTATGCCCAAATAAATCTTAGTCTTGAAGGTGCCACCAGACTCCTTGTAGCTATACATATACTCAGGGTGTGACCTAAATGCTGGTAGGCTGTTTGTGAGCAGCCCACGTTGGGAGCTACAATAGCAAAGCATTGTTAGGCACCCAGGTTTACAGAGCAAGTAGTGACACACTGGGCCAGCTCCAGGCTTTTTGCCGCCCCAAGCAGCGCAAAAAAAAAAAAATGTCGCGATCTGCGGGAGCTCTACCACCGCTTCTTCACTCTTCAGCAGCAATTCGGCAGCTGGTTCTTCCCTCTGAGAGGGACCGAGTGACCCACCGCCAAAGAGCCAGACGTGCTGCCCCTTCCCCGTGGCCCACCCCAAGCACCTGCTTGCTGGGCTGGTGCCTGGAGCCAGCACTGGTGACACAACCCGTTACTGGTCTGGATTAAACCTCACAATGTGACAGTAATCAAGAGCAGAATTTGTCTTAGAATGTCTGCGTCAACTTTAATAAGTACCTCTTGGAAGTAGATCAATGAGCACTTTATTATTACATTTCATTGATTCAAATGGCATTCTGAACCTTGCGCTAGAGAATATAGAGGAGGGTGTGTGTGTGTGGATAGATATATCATAATCTCACTTAGTCAATGACTGTTTATACTGACTTTATGGGTCTAAGATTTGACTCCATTAGTTTTCACCATCAGATGAGCTTCCTAGTGGAACACACATTGAGCTGATTGAGCTTCTGAAGTCCATATGGTAAGAATATGGAATTCTTCAAAGGCAGGATAGACAACAGTCCTCGTAAGCAAAACCTTTTTGTTATGGAGTCAGCTGAATGGGAGTCAAATGAGATACAAAGCAGAATTCCTTCCTCTGTCTTGCTTTTCGTGCATTCTTATCCCAATCTGTTAGAATAGCTTTTGGGTAAACATGTGACACTCAACCCTTATGCCCAGTTCAGATGTATGCAATCAAAACTGAAACAAACGTCAGCATCTTCAGCCCTAGGATTAACTGTGACTCTCCCATAAATGTTAATGAATTATTGTACCACAAGGATCATATTTCCCATTTAGTAGCCTCTTAAAAAAGTCTTCAAAACTTAAATAATTGTCTTTAATGTTCCATGTATATTAAGGTTTGAATGCCAATGAACGGTGGATGCCCAGATAAATAATTTCTAATAGTATCCCTTTAAGATGCACATGTAACTCACCCATTGATTGCAGTGGTTTTGCTCGTGCTTGTGAAGCAAAGAATAGACCCTGAACCAGTACTTTGGGATTCAGTGCCATGCCACAATAACTAATCAGCTGCAAATTGTATGTACAATCTGTTCCTGATTCAGTTACTAGGGGCTTGGTTTTTAATCAGGCCTTCCCTTCTTCAGGCAGAGACTTTTGTACCAGAACAAATTATCAAGAAAAGAGTGAATGGGTTGTGGTGTAGAATTGTGGACACAATTCATTGCAGGTGCAAAAGTGTGTCTGCAAAAAGAGAGACCTAATTTGGAAGTGAGTTTGAAAGCAACTTGCCAAGGACACCCAGTAAGTCAAGGTTAGAACGTAGGAGTCATGGCTCTTCATTCCTGGATCTACTCTCAAGAACACATTCACTGTGTTGGTCCACATCAATCCTTGTTGTTCCAAGCACTGACTGTCCAAGGTCCAGAAGAGAAGAATTTCTTTAGCAAGCAGGGTGAGAAGGGATTGAACAGCACTGAGGAAAGAATAGTAATGATGGTGGCAGCAGCAAAACTTCTGGCTATTTTTGCGGTCTGTGTAAGCAGACAGCTACTGAATCTGAGTCCTGCTAATCTTATTCCTTCACTTGTCCTTAGCTCCTTAGAAGGCAAATAAAATAATCAAAACATGCCTAATATCTAACTGGAACTTGAGGAACCAAAACCATTTTTCCCCTGGTTGTTCTGCAGGGCAGTGACCTCAGGATGTGTAACATAAAGCACAGCAGGTAGTTTCAAGCATAATCTTTAATTCATTGCTAGGAATATGACCTACTGCTATTGCAGGTGCTATCACTATAATGAACATCATACATTATGTACAGTTAGAATTTATTTCAGGCTACATCTGGAGATTTCTGTTTACTTGTTACTTTTTCCCCCCTGTCAGCATACACTGTGTACTGCTATTGCTTATTTGGTTTGATGCAGATGCAGAGCTCGTGATGCTGAAGAGCCTTGAGAGACTCCACTTCCCTATCGGAAGTAATTTTAAATTTGCAGGAGATGTTTTAAAGGGAAAAGATCATAATCTGTTTGTTAGCTCTTTGAAACCATCTCAAGAATGGTCTCTTTCTCGTGTGTGTAAATTTCTCAATTCACAGCAAATATGGGTAGCATGTAAAGCTGCTAGATAGTAGTTAATACTAGGGAAGAATGAAGTGATAGTTACCTCCTGCCACACTCAGGCATCAATGTGAATGTAAATACCAAGGAGACTCTGAGAAGCAGAGGTGGGTGTTATAAATAGTTCGGCCAGCTCACATGTGACAAGGTAGCCAAATGCCTTTTATCTGATCCACAAAGAGAAAAATGTCGATCTCATCCACCTTGGATGAAGAAAAGAAAAACCCCTCCTCTAGAAAATAATCCATTCAGTAAACGAGCTTAATATATGCCTAGTGAACTGCCTGACTTTGCTTTGATTTGCAACAATTATTTGTATTCAATGTTTTGTAAAAATGCTATAGGGATAAAATGGAGAGAAAAATTGTTGGCTTCAGCAAGCCTACTTTAATACTCTGTTTTTAATGTTCTAATAATTAGCTATGGGCCAGCAAAGGAGGAGGAAAGCTCCTCCAGGCTTGCCCCTCATGAAACGAGTCATGGGGTTTACCCCAAACCTCTCAGATTCCCCATTGCTTACAGAGATCTCTCAGCCAGTGGTTGCCCCTGCAGATAATCTCTCCCTATGAAGAAGGATCCCCAGGGGAGGTATGTGTGTGCAAAGACAATATGGTCAAAATATATGCTTTATGTGATTAGCACCAGTGGGACATGAGGAGCATAATGTGCATCTCCCTAGGCTGCACAGTCCTCCCTTGCTCTACCTCATTGCAGTTACCTGGATAAACCAAGTCCCCCTCAACAATTATCTTTGAAAGGAGCCTGAGGCCTGTTCCAGTGTGGGAGGGAGAGAATCTACTCACAGAAGGTCTCTGAGGCATGATTAGGCCAAATAATACTTGGCACTTGAGGACAGCTGGGTGCTGAGAGACTATTTTATACACACAGAAACCAAGCCACAGAATGTGTAAGGCCATTAAGAAGAAATGACCTCAATTTGATCTCCAGTTTTGCACCAGAAATAACTTCTGCTGCAATTCTGCAGAGCTAAGAACTGTGAATGTATAGCACATGTATGTTTAACTAGCTGGTAGCACCTGCAGATCACAAAGTTAGAAGTCTGAATGCTCTACAATGCAGTAGCCAAATTGGAAACCAATTTTCATAATCTGACCTGGTGAACACAATTTTCAAAAGTAGCAATTTTTAAGGTCCCAACTTGTGAGACCTTAAAGGAGCTAGACGGGGTGTTCAAAACTTTCTGAAATTCAGACCCTTTATGCTGTCTCAGAGTAGGGCGCACAAACCACTTAATGGGACTCATGCACCCAGTACCTTTGGGTACCTGGGCCTATGCGACTAGCACTGTGTTACAAAGAAAGTCTATGGCAGGGTCTGGAATTAAATTCAGGCCTCTTGACTTCCAGTTTGGCATCTTCACCATAAGATGATACTTCTTTCCCTTCACAAGATATTAATGCCAGTTTTCTTAAATGTATCTCATTTTAGTTTCCCTGTTTGGAAAATGTTACCTCAGATACTGTATAGAAAAAGTAAACAAAGAAAATGGTTTATAAAATACTGATAACTATTGTAATTCCAATCTTATTAATGCATAGGACAAAATTCTGATCTTAATTGCACAAGTGAAAAGCAGGAGAAAATCCATTGTAACAGAGTGGGAACTAACCCTTAGTGTTTAACAAGAATCAAGTTAATCCACAAAGGAAGTGCTGTAAGTACTATAGCTATTCCTATTTTCATTTTAAAAAGAACAAGCTAAGATACTTAAGAATTCCCATACTGGATCAGACACAGGGTCCATCTAGTTCAGTACCCAGGCTCTGACAGTGTCCAATACAAAGTGTTTCAGAACAAGGTGTAAGAACCCTGAAGTAGACAGACATGATATATTAACCTCCTATATTAAGTGGTCTCCTGATTGGCCTAAGTCTTGAATCATGAGGCTTAATATCCCTTGCAAATATTTGTTATAATTAATTATGATAATTCTGGATATTGTTGACATCCATATAAACTCTTTTTGAATGTTAAGTTCTTGGCTTCGATGATTTCCAGTGACAATGAGTCCCACCATGTAAAGTCATGAAGTGTGAAAAAGTATTTCCTGTTATCACTTTTGAATTTCCCACCAGGTTTGAATTTCCTATCTTGCAATCAACCTTGTGTAAAGACCACTAGGCTTGCTTCTATCTTGATCTTCTATGTTTCTAATAGCATAGAGCTGCTCTGCCTTTCAAAAGGATAATTTCATTACAGTCAGAGTTGATAAGTAAGGGAACAGAATTTTTCATTTGTTTTGAAGTAAAGTACGCATGGGTACAGTACTTGCAAAATATTAGTTCTGTAGTAAAGTGAAAAGCCTGTGGAGTCTGGTGTCAGGCCTGCAAAGTATTTTTTATTTTTTTAATATATTTTTTAGGTGCTGAATGGAGCTAGTGGGGAATTTTGCAGCAAAATATTCTTTGCCGATAATTGTCAAGTGTAAAAACTGCAACTCTTAGCAAAACAGAGTTGGGTTAGACAAAACACCTGACTTGGAAAAAAAAAGGTTAAAAAGCTTGATTGGCAAAATGTGGTGTTTGTCCTTTTTTTGTTTTGAAATTCCAGTAAATTTACACTAAAAATAATAAAAATGGGGGGGGAGTAGGCCAAAATCAAAACAAATTGTTTTGATTGACCTGACACACATTTTTTCCTATATATATTTGGTTTGCAGAAATTTTTGAGACTCTTGTCATTTTGACATTATCAGAGGTGGTATGCTCTATTCCAATTGCTGTCGCTCAGATAAAAATCCAAAAGCCAGGGAAAACATAGCTTAAATACCATGACAGAGCTTGTAATACAAAAATACAGGGAAAGATGGATTATCTAAATATAGGTAGATGACCTAGAACTAAATGGGCTAAACAAAATATCAGCATGAGAAAATCCCCAGAGTATCCAATTGACTGAACTCTATATGTTGGTAGGAGTGGCAGACTTACAAAGTCTCTGAATCTGGAATGGGGGGACAGCCTGAGAAATGATGGATAGACTGATGGACTTTAAGAATCAATCCTCTGGCTATTAAGAATCCATCATTTTTAGGTAGAGTAACAGACCAATTTATGTTTTCTAATTAACTGTAAAACTCAACAGTAGGTGATTTTGCACTAGTAAATGTCATCAATATAAGAAGTACCCCCAAAGTGTTTTATGTCTGATCATTGAGACTTATGTTCAGTTGTTTCAGCTCCATCCTCCCTGCAATGACATACACATTCCAGCTAGGGTATTATTTCATCTCATGAGTCCTTTCTTCCTATTTTACATTTCCAGGCTCCTCTTACCAATTTTCTTTCATTAGTCTCTCATTGAAACTCCTGAAAGCAAACAGAGCACACTTGGGGTTCCTTGTTATCGTACCTGTTTTCTTTGTTATATACTAGCATACCCATATGCCTGCCGAGACTTTCGCCTGCTTATCAGGCAATGTACAGCAGTGGAGGGTGTAGGAGCCATTCATAAATACTTGCTCGCCTGGAAAAGGCAAGGAGTCATCAAGGGTTAGAACTAAGGCTGACAGCAATAAAAGATTAGGCTGTCTGGAGAGAGAACTGCATGAAAGAGCAAAAAGTCAATGATAGGAAAGAGAATGAGGTACCAAACAGAGTAAAAGTCCCTTCCTTTCCCTTCTATGCAGTGCAGGTGTCTGACATTTTATTGTTCCTTGACTGTAGAGCTCTCTGAGCAGCTCAGGGAATTAGAGAAACTGCAATTTACAACCTTTATTTTTCTCTCCATATATGCAATTTAACCTAGCCCCTGTAGCTAGAAAAATGCTTTAGCAATAGAAAACCTAGAGGGGATTTTTAAATCTGCAGTAAAGACAATACAATCTACCTGCATAAAAAATATTAATTCTGTGGGGGCTATTAAAACTCAGCATGTGGCACTGCACAGCAATTGTGGTTACTGCAGCATCTACCTGTTTCAAGTATACCAAGATGGGATAAAGAATGCAGATTTTTTTTTTAATAGCACTGATAGTACCTTGCTGCTGCTCAAGTTCTGATTTCAGATTGCTGCAGACAAACTGATATACTTGGGACCTGACTCTGTAATGAGCTCCTCTCAGCCAGATCCCTTCACCTGCATGTAGTCCTACTAGGTCTCCACACATGCACAGATATCTGTTCATCTGGAGCTCATTGCAGGATTTGTACCAACTGGAAAGAATCTGGGAGCCTGTTAATCGCTGGTCACTTTGTAAATGACCAATATTCAGCTAGCCTATGGATTGTCTCAGCTAAAATATCACCTTTCCCATGTGTGGGCTTCAACTGGTTGTGTCAATAAGATTTCCAGAATTTTTAGGGCTTGCATTAATTTTCCAAACATGGGCCTAGTGATGTCTGACCTCCGTATTAAGCACTTCGAGCTGTAGTCCACCTCAGCTCTGATGGTTTCATACCATTGGCAAATTATTGTGCTAGCTCAGTTACAGCTTTTAAATCCAGGTTCACAACTCATTTGTTTGAATAATTCATAATTAATTGAGTTGCTAATTTTGCCTTTTGCTAAAGCACCCTGGGATGCATGGTATTAAAGGTGCTATTGGAGTGTGGTCTGATTAACTGATTGATAGATTTGACTTTTTATAGGTACCTCTTGGAAATGTGAGTAAAACATTCCATCTTCTACAGAAAAAAGAGGCAACTCAGGCAGAGGAAATGCTTTGGTCTCTTTATTTAATTAATTTAGTTCTCTGTGAAAAGGCCAGATTGACAGTGCTAGAAAACTAAACCTCTTTACTCATAGAAGAAATGCAGCATAGGCAGTAGTAGTGCTAGCGTCAGTGAACAGCCTCCCCCCCTCCCCCTGAAACACCCATTAGCACCGTGCTCCAGCCTCAATCTTGAAGGACCCTTCCTTGGGCAGGAAAGCATAATTCAGTCTCTGCTACGCTTTCAGTTCTTGGCATTTCTGTTGAGACCGCTGTCTATTGGCAATTTGTGCCTGTGCTGGTGGTGGTCTCTACTGACGTGGAGACTAGGACCTGGACTGAGACCAATCCAAACATCTTTCTTTCACACAGTCCTCCCAACCGCTTTCCAAGGATTTACATTAATGACTAGGTCAGTTCCACATCTCCTGTTTCCTATATGCATGCATATTTCAGATAACATTAAGTAACAAGTAGGATTTGGCAAACCCTAGCGTATTTGATTCACAAGAGGATTTGTGACACACATGCTTGAAGTTCGGTTCTGAAGGACTGCTTTGTCATACAGTACTGGTTTCCTTTAAGGTTTGAGTTTGCAACCAGCCCTTCTTGTTTGTTTCTAGCTCATTCCCATCACAGGTCCTCCCAAGGATGACTCTTCTTATACTTGGTTTTTTCTGTGTAGAGGTGGTTTGTTTCTCCTATACCATTTCTTCCTCCTGAGGCCAGATGACTCTTTGTCTTGGTCTTTATGGGGCCCTCTCTCCGTCTACCTGTGATGTCTTTAGAGGCAGCTAGGTCTCAGTTTCTTGCCTAAGCATAAGTGGTCTTCAGGGTGAGACTTAAGCAGATTATGCACCCTTGAACCTGTATGTAATGTAATGTAATGAAAGAGAACATTCCACACTCCCCTGCCAGCTCATAGGTAGGGAAGCAGATTCTAGGAACTACCATGCACTGTCCCAGTGGAGGGATGCAGAATTTTTGAGAACATTTGCAGCCCATGTTCACCAACCTTTACACCTGGGCTGAGGTTTATGAACCTATGCAACATGTGGCTTCTCTGACCAATAACCTTGAGACATGATGTGAATATTCTGCACATGTCTAGTGATAACTAGATGTAGGACCTATTTATATAGGGCCTATTTTTGTCAGTAGATTCTTATTTGAGTATCTGCAAGTAGGATTAAAAAAAGATCCAGTTCATTTGATCCAATAGCTACTGAATCTATTTCAACTAACTAAGCACAAGAAAATGCATTGGCCACAAACTGAGCTGGAAATTACAACTGTTTTATGAGATGAGGAAGGATTAAATTCAGATTTGAGTATGTGTGACTCCAAAGGAGAAGACTGAGAGAACTAAACCACTCATTAGCATAAGTAAATAACATTAGCTGAGCTTAATACTGAGAGAGCCAATGGTGGTCTAGCAGCCTGCTGCTAGGGGTAGTGGCTAAGCAAGGCCTGCAGGAAAGAGGCAATGAATTATTAGAGATACAAATTCATGCGAACAATTCTTATCTTCTGCAGAGAATTGCAGACAAGTACTATATGCTTTTGTACAAGTTGTTATATTCCAGGTTTTTGTGCACCTTTAATACACTAAGACTTGGTATTAAGGTAAAGATCAAGCTAGTGGAGGTCTATACACAACTAATTAACTGCTGTCATAGGACAGGATACTTTGGTTATTTATCTTGTTTCCCAGGGACTATTTTTACTCCTGAGGGCTGCTCTAAGTTATGCCAGCAGCAAACAGTCCCAAGTGATGATGCAGTCAGGGATCAATGGGATGTAAGAATGCCCCAGATATACCATCTTTCCTCCTTCTCTGCCCTCTACACTGGCTCTGTGCCACTAGAGGCTCCCAAAATACAGTAGCAATCCAACCATGCTTTCAGGATGCTTTGCATAAGCAGCCCAAAGGAGCCATGGGCGCCAACTTATATGGGCTCGTGGAGCTAAAGCCCCAGGAATATTCAAAATCAAATCAGGGCTCACCACCAATATTATTTAGTTTTTGTTTTTTTTTAAATTTAAGCCCCCGCCGCCGGGAGGCTCTGGGCTGCTGCGCTGCGGGAGCCCAGAGTCCAGCCGTCCCAGCGCGGCTGGGCGGAAGGGAAGGCTCTGGCTGCCTCTGGGCTGAGCCCAGAGCAGCCTTATCTCAGCCGCGGCTGGGAATCAGGAGGGCCTGGCTGGCTGCTGCTGCTGCTGCCGGCTGCCATCAAGGCAGCCAACAGAGCAGGCGGGGGGGCAGGCCTGCCTGGGGGAGCTGGAGCCCTTAGCCAGCTCTCAGCCTTGGGAATCGGAGAGGCTGCTGGCCGCGCAGGGGCAGAGAGCCAGCCCCCAGCCCAGAGGAGCAGGCCCGGCAGCGCAGGCCCAGGGGCTGAGCCGGCCAGAGGGGGCTCAGCCCCCTCTGCTCCTGCCCCCCCGGCCCCCTGCCCCCCCCCCCCCCCCCCCCCCCCCCCCCCCCCCCACCCCACCCCCCCACCCCCCCATTACCCACTCCCACCCCCCCCCACAACCCCCCCTACCCCCCCCCCCCCCCCCCCCCCCTCCCCCCCCTCCCTTCCCCTCCACCCCCCTTGCCCCCTCCCCTCCCCCCCCCCCCCTGTCCCCCACCCCACCCCTGTCCCCCCCCCTACCCCCCCCTGCTCTGCTGTCCCTTGCCTGTCCCCCCTGCTCTGCATGCCTATCTCCCCATCCCCCCCCCCCAAACCCTCCTTGTCCCTTCCCTCCCCCCTGGCCCCCAACCCCCCTCTCCTCCCTTTCTATCTTGTGCCACTCTGTCGCTTTGTATTTTCATTTTTTATAGGGCTTGGGGGGCGGGGTGGGGGGGCACCACCATACAGGCCCCCCAGAAAGGAGCTACAGTACAACACAGGTTCTGGCAAGGATCTTCCCAGGAAAAGAACACTTCAGTTCCTAAAACTTTGGAAAATGATCTTTATGAAGCTTGAATTCTACTCTAAAAATGAAAGAATTTCCTGATTAATTGCTGTAAGGCAAGCATCCTAGGAGGCTCCATTGATTCCAGAGTTTATTAAGAGCACAAGACCGACACCTAACTTGCCTGTAAAAGTGCATATTTTTAAAAGTGGAAAATAACTGCATACTACACGTAACAATAATATTTACATGTACTTATGTTTTCCTGGATGGATGAATAAAAATTTGCTGATTGCATTCACTAGCATAAAAAGTTCTGTAGCTGGTCAGCTTCATTTTACAGAGAAAAGTACCTTCAATATGTAGCATTTACAAACCGCACTAACGATTCAAAAACTACAACGCAGAATCACTCACTAATCGGGCAAATCAGCCTTTGCATTCTATTTCTGCAAGGACAAAATTTAGACCTAGTAGAACAAATGGTAAACAAATGGCATCCCTGATAAGCATCTTTAATTCTGGAGTGACAAGCCTCGGAGCATAATATTGGATGTGCATGCTTAATTCTACCTCTGTTGTTCCAGTCCACTTCAATCCTGAAGTACAATATAGCTGTAATTTCAGCCCTTACCACCTCCTTACATCCACCCCACAACGTGTCTTTTAGTGTGTGATATTTTTGGTCTGTTTGCCCCTGCTATTCAGATGTGAGTCTGTGCACAGAACTGTCTTTGTGCTTTATTCTTGATTTGCAACACCCTGAAATTCCATTAGAGCTCTCCAAAAGCTCTGCTAATGTGCCTCAGTCTGATCCTTCACCTTCTCCTATTATTCTACTGCTGCTGGGCCTCTCTTGAACAGGGACTGGTGGTTTACCCAGAAATATGTAGAATGCTCTCATGATGTGCATAAATGGGGAGTGGGAAGAAGCTATCTGAACTTGTTTTCACTTCTGACTGGTGCTGGGATTTGAAAGGCTAATCCAGGAAGTAAACTCTTTTTTCAACTATAATCCAAGACTCAACTTTATGCAGTTTTGGAATAAAAGTTAATTTTCTTTGGGAGGGTAGAGGGGATTCAGATTTGGGTGGCAGTCCCATCACATTAGTGTTGGGATATAATGGGAGATGGTGAGCAACATTGTATAAAAGAAACCCATGCACTCTTGAATCCAAAATGTTCTCTTTCTTTCTTCTCCCCCTCCCCCCCGCCCCAAAGAAGATTAAATTAGTTCAGTACAGCTCTGGCTATAATGATCTGATTCCTGGAGTTACTGTGATTAAACTGGGTGCATTAAAGTAAGCAATGATAAATTAAAAGCACAGTAGAAATCTTGGTGGGTGTGAAAAGATGAGTAATCTTAATTGGAAATAAAATATGCCCATTATGCTATGCTATAAATGGAGTTTTATATTATGAATTGCAGAGATAAAGACTTGATGTGTGGTGCAGTGCCATGTTAGTTGGAGATAAATTAATTACAAGTGTAATGGGTAAAGACTTTTCTTAGACTATGAAGGACAAAAGCTTTCAGAATCTCTCAGTGATACTTCTCTTGCTCTGTATCTGCAAGAGGAGATACAAACACTAGCCATATTCAGTGGTATGTAAGTTTTTCTTAAGGTACTGGGCCCTAACACCCAGTAAGTACTTTTTCCCTTGAAGTGGTGATTCATGTGTATCTTTGCAGTATGGAGTGAAATTATTATTTTATGAATTAGAAATGACTCTAGAAGGTAATCTTAATATATGGGTTGTGTTTAAGATGGGACTCAAGGGTTACAGTAGAAGTCAAATCAGCATTACAATTTTGGTTTCATGGAAAAGGAGAGAGGATTCTGTTATAATGAATATACAGGAAATTCTTGATGCTGCTGTGCAAAACAGACCCTATGGTTCTCTCTGGATCATTCATCCAAGTTGTGGGAGATCTGGGTTCACATCCCCATTCTACCTGATGTGGAACAGGTAATTGAACCTAGGTCTTCTAAGTAAGTGCCTTACCCCACAGCCCAATGGTTATGTTGGGATGGGTTTTTAATCAAGCTCTTCTGTTGAAGCTATATGATTTCTTTTAAGATATTTACATACTGTATTAATTGGGTTAGAGAGAGGGTCTCTATAGCCCAATGGTTAGGTTCATAGACTCACTCTACCTGATATGGAGTAGTCAAATGAGCCCCAATCTCCCACATTCTGTATGAGTTTCCTAGCTGTTGGGTAAAATAGGGGAAGCATTGCTTCCTTGTTTACTTGTGCGAAAGGACTGACCTGACTTAGATGCCTCACTTGAAGACAGGGTTCCTGGCTGTGAATCCCAAGTGGAAAGAACCACCTGCCATTAGATACCTAACTCATTTTGAGGGGAAGGACTTGGGTCGCATCCCTCTCTCTGGCATTTCTTATTGGTGAGTTTTAGCAGCACCCCAGTCAGCATGTTAGCTTTTATGTATCCAGGCATTACATAGAGACCCTGGGTGCCTAACTTGGGGCACTTAAAATTCAGTGTTTCAACACCTATGTCACCCTTGTGAATGTAGCCCCTAGAAGACTTTAGATACTTACAGAACTAGGCAGCAGCTGAGCAATGGTTTTTAGAATGTCCGTGACACACAAATATTGAACTAAAGAGGCAGTTAGGGCTAGATTCACAAAGGGCATAGGCATCTAACTGCCTAAATACCTTTGTGACTCTAGTCTAAATGCTTTTGAAAAGCCCACCCTGTGCATAACTCAACTTCAGTTTAGAGGCCTCTTTTGAAGTTTCACCTTTGAAGTTTCAGCTTTATTTACCTCTAATGATTAATAATAATAATAGTCTATACTGTACTTGGATGTGTCCCTTAGGTGCTAGTTTTAGGTGCTGACATTTGAGGGGTTCTAAAGCAAAACAAAAATGCTACCTTAATAATAATACTTAATAATTATTAATAATAATGGATTAACATGTCATATCAGCTCAAGTAAATTGCAACCCTAAGTATGCAAAGTATAACAGCTCTCTTCAAAGATCCTTAGAATGTTTTCTTTGGGTTTTTTCCCCCCCTTCAAATCCTCCTTTCCTTCACCCTTTTTTAAATTAATTCTTTATGTGATCTGTAGCTGTAATTATGTAAATTAGATTGTAAACTACTCTTGTTCTTTTTTATATTTGTGATCGCCATGCAATCCTAAAGTGTTTAATAATAATAACTATTAATAATTAACAATAATAAATTAAACATAGAGAAAGAGGACTACAGGATATTACACCAATCATTATGTTAATGTGATTTATCCCCAGCAGCACTTTAAAAATATAAAATAGAGGAACTCATTGTTACTCTTTCTAGAAACTTTCTTCTCCTGGTTTTTCTCTTGTTTTAGAGGAAGGGCAGCTCCAATTCGATAATTTGGTATGACCTGTGAGCCTTTCTCTCTGGATATATCTAAGGTGACAGTGCAGATGAATGAAGTTCAAGTTGCCATTGGGGGGACCCAGTCCCTGGGTTTGACTGGGTTCAAAGCTTAAGCAAATCCACATTGGCCTTTCAGCCATAACTCTCCTAACACACCTTCCATGGCCCCTATTTTATGTTCACCTGCCAGCTAATTACCAGCCTGTTAACCTGAAGCAGCTTTGATATCAGATCTCTGCACCATAGCTATTAACAGTATACTTTGAAGTGTATGTTTCACAGAATATGGGACAACTGTGAAAATGGGGGGAGGAGAGGACTGGATGTTTTTCTACCTTTTATCTGTCATTGCCATGTTCTGAAATTCCTGTCCCTCCTCTCTAATAGACACTCACCGGGGAGTTGCACAGTGTGCTACATGATCCTGATACAGAGGCTACCTGAACAGGAACCTCTTTTATACTTGATATCAGATGTCCTGGTTTATTTACTCTGCCAGGTCTACTGACACAGATTAATACAACACAGTATTTACAAAGAATGCAAAGTATTCATCACCAGGATCTCTCAGATAAGAAAAATGATGATAATGGATGACCCAATCAGTGCATCACTAATTATAGGCTTCTAAAAAAACTAATATATTGAGTTTGATTACTTGCTAGAAATGAGAGCCTTTTAAGAAGCTAATTAAAAAAGGTGGCTGTTTGTACTATTATAATGTGTTTACCACCTCACTAAAGGGGTTCCTATTTTGGTAGGATTATTATTATTTGGCAATCATAGCTCTGGCAGGGACCTTGAGAAGTCATCTAGTCCAGTCCCCTGCCTCATGGCAGGGCTAAGTATTGTGTAGATCATCCCTCACAGCTGTTTGTCTAACCTGCTCTTAAAAATCTCCAATGATGGAGATTCCACAACCTCCCAAGGCAATTTATTCCAGTGCTTAACCATCCTAACAAGAAGTTTTTCCTAATGTCCAGCCTAAACCTCCCTTGCTGCAATTTAAGCCCATTGCTTCTTGTCCTATCCTCAGAGGTTAAGAAAAACATTTTCCCTCCTCCTTCTAACAACCTTTTACGTACTTGAAAACTGTTATCATGTCCCCTCCCCCACACCTGGTTTTCTTTCTCCAGACTAAACAAACCCAATTTTTTTAATCTTCCCTTATAGGTAGGGGAGGAGTATGGGGAGGAGGTGACCAGCCCTCTGTGGAGAAAGAAGTGGTTCAGGACTATTTAGAAAGGCTGGGCAAGCCCAAGTCCATGGGGTTGGATGCACTGCATCCGAGGGTGCTAAAGGTGTTGGCGGATATGATTGCAGAGCCATTGGCCATTATCTTTGAAAACTCATGGCGATCGGGGGAGGTCCCGGATGACTGGAAAAAAGCTAATGTAGTGCCCATCTTTAAAAAAGCGAAGAAGGAGGTTCTGGGGAACTACAGGCCAGTCAGCCTCACCTCAGTCCCTGGAAAAATCATGGAATCAAGGAATCAATTCTGAAGCACTTAGAGGAGAGGAAAGTGATCAGGAACAATCATGGATTCACCAAGGGCAAGTCATACCTGACTAACCTAATTGCCTTCTATGAGGAGATAACTGGCTCTGCGGATGAGGGGAAAGCAGTGGCTGTGTTATTCCTAAAGGAGCATCTGGACTTTAGCAAAGCTTTTGATACAGTCTCCCACAGTATTCTTGCCAGCAAGTTTAAGTAGTATGGGCTGGATGAATGGACTATAAGGTGGATAGAAAGTTGGCTAGATCATCGGGCTCAATGGGTAGTGATCAATGGTTCCATGTCTAGCTGGCAGCCGGTATCAAGCGGAGTGCCCCAAGGGTCGGTCCTGGAGCCGCTTTTGTTCAATATCTTCATTAATGATCTGGAGGATCATGTGGATTGCACCCTCAGCAAGTTTGACACTAAACTGGGAGGAGTGGTAGATACGCTGGAGGGCCGGGATAGGATACAGAGGGACCTCGACAAACTAGAGGATTGGGCCAAAAGAAACCTGATGAAGTTCAACAAGGACAAGTGCAGAGTCCTGCACTTAAGATGGATGAATCCCATGCACTGCTATAGACTAGGGACCGAGTGGCTAGGTAGCAGTTGTGCAGAAAAGGACCTAGTGGTTACAGTGAACGAGAAGCTGGATATGAGTCAACAATGTGCCCTTGTTGTCAAGAAGGCTAACAGCATTTTGGGCTGTATAAGTAGGGGCATTGCCAGCAGATCAAGGGATGTGATCATTCCGTGCTATTCACTATTGGTGAGGCCTCATCTGGAGTACTATGTCCAATTTTGGGCCCCACACTACAAGAAGAATGTGGAAAAATTGTAAAGAGTCCAGAGGAAGGCAACAAAAATTATTAGGGAGCTGGAGCACATGACCTATGAGGAGAGGCTATGGTAACTAGGATTATTTAGTCTGCAGAAGAGAAGAATGAGGGGGATTTGATAGCTCCTTTCAACTGCCTGAAAGGGGATTCCAAAGAGGATGGATCTAGACTGTTCTCAGTGGTGGCAGATGACATAACAAGGAATAATGGTCTCAAGTTGCAGTGGGGGAGGTTTAGGTTGGATATTAGGAAAAGCTTTTTCACTAGGAGGGTGGTGAAGCACTGGAATGGGTTACATAGGGAGGTAGTGGAATCTCTTTCCTTAGAGGTTTTTAAGGTCAGGCTTGACAAAGCCCTGGCTGGGATGATTTAGTTGGGGATTGGTCCTGCTTTGAGCAGGGGGTTGGACTTGATGACCTCCTGAGGTCTCTTCCAACCCTAATATTCTAAGATTCTAGGTCATGTTATATTTATAAGAAGCACATGTGATCTTTATAGGGGAGAAGGCAGCATGCCACTTTTATTGAGAATACAACAGTTAGCATATGCTTCTCAGTCTCTCTCTCTCTCTCTCTCTCACACTCACACACACACACACACACACACGCGCGCGCGCTCCTGCCAGTCGATGTTCATAGTTACCAGTCCAGAGTCTGGATCAATCTAGTGGCCAGCCAGATTGGTCACAGAGGAGAGCAGGGCTCTGTTGGTCGATGGGTTTGTTTTGCCACAATCCAGGAGCAAAGTCCCATGGCAAAGCACCCTGTTCTTATAGTCTTTTTTTCTCTGTTGAAGTCTATGGATTTTGCTGTGTCACTTTATGACCGGTTACTCCTTAATTGGTGTTATCTTTTGATGTAAACATTCCAAAACACCTCAGAGGGCCATCCTGTCCCAGATTTGATTTAATCAATTGTCTTTAGGGGTGCTAGCCTCCACCTCAGGGTCGTCAATCTGCCCTTCCTCAATCACGGATGTACATTGGTGGTTCTCTGGCCTCAATAAGTCTTGATAAGTGTCTTCACTCCTCCTTTCTTGACCATCTGGTTAACACCTTATCTTTTCCTGATGCATGCATTCCTCATTCACACAAACAGTCTTTTCCAGAGACCTCTGAGAATACAAACAGCTGTATTTTATATCGAGCAAAAAGACATTTTAAATTTAAACCTTGCTAAATTTTGTAACCAAAACAATTCACATTGAGGCCCAGGCTTCCAACATTCCTCTAATCTACTTCATATAGACACAATACAAAATGCTGTCTCTTACTAGCTAGACCTTAAAACAAAGAACTAAAAGGGCCTAATTTGTAATGCATGGGAAACAGAACCTCTCCTAGCCCCAAAGGGTCATTTCTGCTATTTAAATGGGGTGGCTTTTAGAATGAAATCAAGACATACATTACAATCCTGCTCCTACAATGTTTTCTAGACTTTTAATCATTTTTGTCATTCTTTCTGGACTTTCTCCAATTTGTCCACATCCTTCCTGAAATGTGGTGCCCAGAACTGGACACAATATTAATCAGCCTAATCAGCATAGAGTAGAGTGGAAGAATTACTTCTTGTGTCTTGCTTACAACACTCCTGCTACTACATCCCAGAATGATGTTTGCTTTTTTTGCAACAGCATTAACTGTTGACTCATATATTTAGCTTGTTGTCCACTATGACCCCCAGATCTCTTTCCGCAGTACTCCTTCATAGGCAGTCGTTTCCCATTTTGTATGTGTGCAACTGATTGTTTCTTCCTAAATGGAGTACTTTGCATTTGTCCTTAGTGATTTTCATCCTATTTACTTCAGACCATTGCTCCAGTTTGTCCAAATCATTTTGAATTTTAATCCTGTTCTCCAAAGCACTTACAACCCCTCTCAGCTTGGTTTCATCTGCAAACTTTACATGTGTACTCTCTCTGCCTTTATCTAAATAATTGATGAAGATATGGAACCGGACCCAGAACTGATCCATGTAGGACCACACTCATTACATCCTTCCAGAATGACTGTGAACCACTGATGACTGCTCTCTGGGGATGGTTTTCTAACCAGTTTTGCACCCACCTTATAGTAGCTCCATCTAGATTGCATTTCCCTAGTTTGTTCATGAGAAAGTCATGTGAGAGAATATCAAAAGCTTTACTAAAGTGAAGATATGCTAAGTCTACCGCTTCCCCTCCCCGCCCCCAAATAAATCATGGTTTCACATGATTTATTCTTGACAAATCCATGCTGACTGTTATCTTATTATCTTCTAGATGTTTGCAGATCGATTGCTTAATTATTTTCTCCATTATCTTTCCAGGTATAGAAGTTAAGCTGACTTGTCTGTAATTCCCTGGGTTGTCCTTATTTCCCTTTTTATAGATTGGCACTATATTTGCCCTTTTCCAGTCTTATGGAATCTGTTCCACCTTCCATGACTTTTTAAAGATAATTACTAATCTCCTCAGTCAGCTCTTTGAGTATTCTAGGATGTATTTCATCAGGCCCTGGTGACTTGAAGACATCTAATTTGTCTAAGCAATTTTTAACTTGTTCTTTCCCTATTTCCCTAAATCAAAATTTATATAAAGGATTTTATTTAAATGTAAGCCAGATAAATCAAGCAGTTCCCCCACAATAAAGGCCAGTGGGTCTCTATTAAACAGTCCACAGTTACCAGCAGTTAGACACTGGGATAGCGTGCCAGCTACCACATGATGAGTCAGCCCTATAACCTTATCCCAGAAACAGGGTGGCATATTAGAGCTTTTTTTCTCCGTATTTCACATGAAAGTGGCTCTAAATGCATAGAAATGTCTCTGGGGCAGGATAGGAAGGAGGGATGCTGTATTTATTGTGTCATAGATTTCAGATGAAATTTGCAAATAAAAGGATTTTTTTTCTAATGTCTAGGGCTACAAATTCATTTGAAGATCTGAAAGTCAAGCTGGTTTCTTTCCATTTCTTGTGTGTTGTGAGCAAGACACAAGAAGTCATTCTTCCGCTCTACTCTGCGCTGTTTAGGCCTCAACTGGAGTATTGTGTCCAGTTCTGGGCACCGCATTTCAAGAAAGATGTGGAGAAATTGGAGAGGGTCCAGAGAAGAGCAACATAAATGATTAAAGGTCTTGAGAACATGACTTATGAAGGAAGGCTGAAAGAATTGGGTTCCTTTAGTTTGGGAAAGGGAAGATTGAGAAGGGACATTATAGCAGTTTTCAGGTATCTAAAAGGGTGTCATCAGGAGGAGGGAGAAAACTTGTTCACCTTAGCCTCTAATGATAGAACAAGAAGCAATGAGCTTAAACTGCATCAAGGGAGATTTAGGTTGGACATTAGGAAAAAGTTCCTAACTGTCAGGGTGGTTAAACATTGGAATGAATTGCCTAGGGAGGTTGTGGAATCTCCATCTCTGGAGATATTTAAGAGTAGGTTAAATAAATGTCTATCGGGGTGGTCTAGACAGTATTTGGTCCTGCCATGAGGGCAGGGGACTGGACTCGATGACCTCTCGAGGTCCCTTCCAGTCCTAGAGTCTATGAATCTACGAATCCTCATAATTATTAAAGGTTTGGCTTGTCAAAATCTGCTCACAGTGGTACGTATGCAACTATAATTATATTCATGGTGTTTTACTGGTGGAATAAAGTTGATCCTTCCGGGGAAGGCATGAATCACAAACACCATCTTATGATAAGGTGGGACACTAGCACTGTTGCTGCCCATACTTGTCCTGCTTTGTGATGCAAGAGATGTTTACAGACTCCAAGGCTGTCAATCCAGTTCTTTTCTCTAGCAGTGAAATTCACATTAAAAGAGAAAAAAAGCAACCTAACAGATTAAATACCCAATGACCCTCCAATTCCAATCCCAGAGCTATCTGCAGGAATCCTAGAAGAGTCAGGCTGTGTGATGTTAAATGAATGCTTGGAAGCTTTTATTGAAAAGCTTCTCTTGTTAATAAATGCAAAACCCCATTCTTTGAAATGTTTCTCCTCTGAGCTCTAAAGCCACAATGAGAAAAGCACAGTAGACTGGGTTTCCAGGTCCTTATTAACCTATTAAAACAAGGGTCACCACTGCTGCCTTGCATGAGAGCTCCCCTAGCTATCCAAAGGACAGCATGGAGGCAGTGACCCACTGTCAGTTAAGATAAATCAGGTCACACTTGATACTAGCACATGCCAAAAAGAGAAATCTCATATTGCTGAAGTCTACCCAAACACAAATCTGGCTTTCTAATATGGATTCTCCTTTTAACCTTACTGTCTTGGTTTATTTAACAAAGTCACAGAATGTGGAAATTCTGCTCTCCCTGATCTCAAAGGCATTGTCTAGACAGGATTTACAGGTGTGATGCTGGACTGTGTAAGCTAACATCTTCTAACCATTATTTGGAAGGTCCAATGTAGACGAGGCAGTGCATACTTTAAAAGCTTTAACTTGACCATATTAATGCAATGTCTTGTCTACACTATGCTTTTCAAACAAGTTACTTAGAACACATTACCTAATAGATCCTACCAATATACCATTCATCCTAATGTAGCTAAGGCTATAGTGGGTACAGGATTATAAGTACAAAATGTTAAAGGTGGTTCTTGAGAGGTAGCTATCATTAACTCGTACAGAGGAGCTCTTTGTTTCATTAATATTGTGCACTTTCATAATATTTAAGCACCTTAAACAATAATGAATTAAGTGTGAGGGGAAGTATCTTTATCCCCATTTTACTGATAGGGGAACTGAGATACAAAGCGATTAAAATGATTTTCCCAGGGTCATACCCTGAATCAATGGTAGAGCCAGGAATAGAACCAAGCAGTTTGAATTCCCAGTTCTCTGCTCTAACTTACAACACTTCATTTAACATCATGAGCTGACTTCTCCTACTTGGGCATCTAAGGGTTCTTGGTTTCCCCATTTGGGTGCTTAAATAGTAATATGGATGTCCTTAATCAGGTGGGCACATGTGGAACCTGAGCTTGTCAGAATATTCATTTCATTGTGATTGTGAGCAATATAACAAAAAGCACTTGAACCTGTACAGACAGTGAATTAGGATTTCCCATGCTATTTTGTAGAATGAAGTTGCATTGGTGATTTTCTCCAGTTGGTACCAGGAATCTCAGAGTAGAGCTGGGAAGGAAGTGATTTTCTAGGCCTGTGACAATTTTCAATATTTCACTTTCCCACCTCATTTTGCATTGGGATAAAAGTGAGACCTTTCCATTTTTTTCATAAAAAACAAAAGAGGGAGGGAGAGCGCTTACCCAGAATAGCCAATAGTCCAGCACTAAACTATGACTATTCTGGGGTGGGTTTCTCTCTCTCCTATTGGAGCTGTTCCACTCTGTATAAATTAAATATTCAGGGCGACAGATTCTATAGATCAGTGACTAGGAATGTGGAGATACAGGTTCATGTCCCTAGCTGCCTGAATCAGGGATGTGAACCTGGGTGTCCCACACACCAGGTAAGTGCCTTCACCTCATGACACCTGTGTGGCAGGCTTTTTGCTGTCCTCTCTGGTTTTGAACAGAAATTCCATCCTGGACCTGAGAAACCTTCCTCAACAAAAATGTCATCAAAATTGATTCATTCCCACAAAACATTTCAGGTTTAATGAACTGGCCTTTTCCAACAGACTTTTTTTTTCAGAAAATTTCCAACCAGCTTTATCACAGAGGCACAAGAGGAAAAAGTAAATATTTAAAGTAAAGACTAAATTTTGTTCTAGTATATGCACACACCACTGTATTGACTACAATAAGGGATGCACAGGTATATCCAAGGGACACAGCTTGGCCTTCAAAGTTTGAAAGCAATGCAGATGATGATGCTGTGCTTTGCTGGACTCAAAAGATGTTGAATAGTTTTACAAACTCGGATGGCCCTTTAATAACTCTCTCAGCAGTGGACATCTTATTCAGAATGAATGGACATAATTAACAGATTGGAGATCTGCAAGCAACAGGTAATTGGATTATCTTCGGATAATTTGTTTCCACAGACATTTTTACTATCTGCCCATCTGCAGTATTTCATTCTTATCTTTTTATTCTAGGGAAGATTGCCTTCAAAACTAGGTTTATCCTGTATGATCTTGGCTATTATGTTATTGCTAGGGAATGGATACCACATTTTTTTTTATTTTCAAAATGCCAGGGCCCCCATTTTAATTACAGATGACACTGGTTTCCCATAGCCTTATGAAACCTGTACTGCCAGGACTGTATTATGATAACTAGGATTAGGAGCTTTTTTACTTTACAGACCCTAAGTGTATTAGCAATGTCTACCTTATATTAACCATCATAGTCAAACTTTTACGAGGCGAGTCAATACTATAGATGCCTGTGGGAAAGTTTAGCAAAACCTAACTCACTGGTGAGTGGGCAACATTATGGCAGATGAAACTTACTGCTGACAAGTGCAAGGGAATGCATATTGGAAGGAACTCTACTTATACACATTGCTGGGTTCTACATTTAGTAAAACTACTGAGGACAAAGACTTGGGCATCAGTGTGGCAGGTGAGTGGAAACCTCTGCTCAATGTGTAGTATCAGTAAAACAGTAAACAAAACGGTTGTATAAAGCAAGCTGTTGAGAATGCTATTGAACAGCTCACAACACCATTATACAAATCAAAGGCACATCCTCATCTGTGATCAGTTTGGGTCACCCAGTCTCAGAAAGGATATAGCAAGAATAGAAAGGACTCAAAGATGAAAATGAGTTCCGGCTTGGAAAGAGATTGAAAAGATTAGGACTGTTCAGTTTAAAAAGAAGACAAGAAGGGACCCAATAGAAATATACAGGAAGGTAGACCAGATGCATCTATTTAACTTTTCCTATCAAATAGAACCACGGGGCCTCCAATTAAAAATAAATAAAATAGAATAAAATACTACTTTACAGAGTTTGCCTGTGGAATTCACTGCCACAAGATACTATTGATAGGATTTTTAAAAATATTGGACATTCAGGACCCTCACATCAGTGACTACCCAAGTGAGTAATTGTATTAAAGTCAATGGGGCTATTTTTATAAGTAAATGCTCATCCACATGACTGAAGGGTTGCACAGTCAAGCCCTTATATGGTTATTGAGAATAGGCTAAAAACGTATATGATCTAAAAATCACTGAAATTTCAGGGTCCAAGCCAACTGCTAGGTGGCAGGGCACAGGAAGAAATTTCCTCTATAGGCATGTTCCTCCATCATAGGTTGTCTTGCACCTCCCAGTGTCAGAGACTGGATACTGGACTCAATGGACCACTTCTCTGATCCCGTATGACCATTCCTATACTCCAATATATTACTTAGCATTTTCCATAATCAAATGTTACTGTTTCTAATTTCCCCCACTCTTTATAGGTGCATTCAATCTTCTCCCCTATCTGTTTCCCCCTCTGCACCTTACTGTTTCGGTCCTGTTCCCCCACACTGTTGCTGAGAGTTGATATTCCACATCTCCTCCTCCTACCTTTTTGGTATAATTGTTTTCTCCTCTAACCAGGGGCGGCTCTAGGCACCAGCAAAACAAGCTGGTGCCTAGGGCGGCCAAATCTAGGGGGTGTCCCCTGCGGCCGAGGGGGGGCGGCAGGCTGCCCGGCGGACCTGCCGCAGTCATGCCTGCGGGAGGTCCACCGGAGCCCCGGGATGACCGGACCTGCCGCAGGCATGACTGCGGAGAGGGCGCTCGTCCCGCGGCTCGGCTGGACCTCCCGCAGGCATGACTGCGGCAGCTCAAGCGGAGCCGCCGCGTCCGCAGCCGCGGGGGGTACAGCCGAGCCACGCGGGACCAGCGGACCCTCCGCAGTCATGCCCGCGGGAGGTCCGCGGCTCCGGGGCGCCTCCCGCGCATGACTGCTTGGGGCGGCCAAAACGCTAGAGCCGCCCCTGCCTCTAACCCCATAAAACTCACGTCATTCCAATTCCATCACTTTACAACAGTTGGAATTGAAGTTCTCTCCCTCCCTACATACAGGTTAAAATTTCAGTGTATACTTTTTTTTTCCCCCACTAACAGATGGAGTTTCTGTTCGTCTCCCACCTTCCACCCATTACAGCTGCATTGTTTGCTTTCTCTCTTTCTCTCTCTCCCTTCTATGTAGGCTTAAACAGTTCAAGAACTGGTCCTGATGATTTTCAGCAATATATGTGAAATGCATAGTGAGTGCCTGTGGCCAAATTATTATTATTTTTTTAAAGATTAATGTTAATGTCAAATGTATTTTGTTTTTCTCCTTAGGAGCTGTTTTAATGACTCTGTCGGTGTGGTAATCCATGGCCTTTGAATGCAAACCAAAGTACATTGCTTCTCTCTGCACTAACTCAACAATCCATTCAGTTGGAACAGGCAAAAAGGCACACACAGCCTAATAACATTTGTATTGATTGGATGTGAATTTCAGTTATTGCAATTCAACTGCCCGGAAGTAGAGAGGATTTCTGGGTTATTTTTATGAATATATTTTTTTTACGGGGTGGGTGGGAGGTTGAATGAAAACAGCAGGGTTCTTTATAGATGCTTACATCAGTCCATCTGACTCCTTTTCTGGTATGTGTTTTAAACCACCCTCTGCTATTTGCTATACAATGTACTTTCATTCACACTGGAAATGGGATGGTGGAAATAGCCTGCTAGTTAGATTCCAGTTCCTCAGCCTGACCATTTTTCTCTCTCCTTTTGTCAAGAGCCTTGGGTCATATGGATAACCATTTCTGATGAGCTGAGTTAAGCTTATCCCTTAAACCTAGTGCCACTGGGGTGATCTGAAAAGCTCATCTCATTTTGGTGTGGTGGGTCTCTTGTAATATATATTTCCAAATGAGAAACTCTGACAAATTTAATATGAAGAGAGCAAACTTTGCTCTTCTATACTCTTTATACTAAGCTTTTCTATAACCCAGGAAATAAAACTTCTTGTGTATTCATGCCTTCCACCATTACAAAAAGTACTTGAAAATAACACCAATGGATAAGAAGCATATTCAAACTAATCAACATTCTAAAAATAAACCTTTCAGATTCTGGTGCCATCTTAACCAAATATGCCCTTACTGCCATCTAATCTCCATTTGACCAACCACAAGTTAGTCATTTTGTTTTAGCCTAACTTGATAGAGGGTAAATACATGACAGAACAAAAACACTGGCACTGTAGCCAGTTGTGTGAGACACTAACCTTTCTCGGTGTGTATTCCATGGTTTGAAGCACCACAACTGCCTGCACCATTCTGTTTGCTTTTTCCAGGCATTGTGGGACCTGCCTGTCCTGTCTGGTGATAGTGGGTGGAAATGGTCTAGGCCTTTGTAATACGTTTCCTGGGAGGACACTTGTTACCTCCTTGGGATGAAAGATGTGGATTACATTCATTCTAACAACCAGGACCAACAGCATCTTTTTTTTTAATGGACACACTATTTCTTTGTGTCTCTGAAGAAGCTGGCTCCAGGGAATGGTGGAGGGTGTTTAAGAGGAAGCTTTCTGCCTGGGGAGCAACAGGGGCTTGCTTTTAAAAGAAGAAAAGGTCAGTGCCTTGCAAATGTGGAGACGTGGACCCAGCTGATGCTGTCCATGCAGGGCATCCCACCCACTCATCCCCTAGGTAGACTGCTGCTTCTGGACCAGGATCACAAGCAGAGTGTGGATTATGTCATGATGGAAATGTTCTGAGTCCATGGCTGATCATCACTTTTATATGAGAAAATCTACTTTCCTAGAGCTGCATGAGGAGTGTTTGTCTTGGCTTTTCAGCACCAGCATAGCACCCAGATGAGAGAGGTAATTACAGTCCAGATGCATGTTGCTATTATCCCGTGGAACCTGGCAACGGGCATTGTTATAGATGTGGTGTTTGGGGGTTGGCAAATCCACAGTTACCTTAGTGGTCATGGAAGATTCCAAGGCCATTATGGCTTTACTGCCTGGGTATTATCCTCAAAACAATGGTGGGTTTTGAATGGATGGGATTTCTGAACTATGCAGGTGTTATTGATGGGGCACACATACTCATTTGATTCCTGCATTTTGAGCGAGTACATTAACAGGAAAGTATACAACAATGTCATTATAAAGGTGCTTGTGGACCATAGTGGCAGATTCATACACATATGATTTACTGTCAAAGTGAATAATATGAGGGTGTTCTGAAGGTCTGGTCTATTTTAGCATGGGTAAGTTGATACATTATTCCCTCCTAGCAACACAGTCACCAATGTGGTGTCAATGCCTACTGTGATTGTAGCTGACTATCTCTACTCTCTGCTGCCCTAGGTGATAGATTTATCCTGACTTCCACCTGCCTGGCAGGACACAATACATCTACATGCTGAGCAGGTGCAGGATGGTAGTGGAATATGATTTTGGCTGAGTGAAGGCAAGATGGAGCTGCATGTGGACTCATCTGGACTGTAATGAGTATAATGCAACAGAAGTTAGTGAGACATGTTGTGTTCTTGAGGATGTTAGGATATGGGGAAATATGAGGCAGAATAGACTGAGGACACCAAGAGTTTGGAGTCTGCTTACAGACAGTACCTAATCCATCTCTTGATGCTGGTGCAGTAGCAAAGGCTATAAGAGTTTTGGCACTGGGGTAACCCTCACTGGAATACTGTGTCCAGTTCTGGTATCCAAACTTTAAGAATGATGTTGAAAAATTGGAGAGGGTTTAGAGAAAAGCCACAAGAAAAATTAATGGATCAAAAAACATGCCATAGACTCAAGAAGCTCAATCTATTTAGTAGAGCTAGTTGAAATTTCTCCTATCAAATGGTTTTCCAATGGAAAATGCAAATTCATCTAAATCAAAAGGTGTTCCAATTGTTACTCTCACTGTTGAAAATTTGGTCTTCTATTATGAAGTTGTCTAGCCTCAGTTTTCAGCCATTGGATTTTGTTATACTGTTTCTGCTATATTGAATAGCACTCTATTACCAAATTTGTGTTCCCTGCGTAGGTACTCATAGATGTTGATCTATTCACCCCTTAACTTCTCTTCGGTAAGTTAAACAGATAGAGCTCCCTGACTCTTTCATTATAGGGCACGTTTTGCAATCCTTTAACCCCTTTTCTTGGCTCTCCTAGATCATATTGGTGTCTTCTGACCTTCAAATCTATTACTAATGTTTTAGCAATGGGATTTTCCATTGGTGGAAATGTTTTAATCAAGATTGAATTTCTTTTTGAAAAGATATGCTCTAGTTAAAACAGGAATTAATTCAAGCAAGTCCTATGGCCTGTGTTATACAGGAGGTCAGACAGATGATCATAGTGGATGCTTCTGGCCTTATCTGGTAATGTATCTGTTCTTTTCCCCCAACATTTGAACAGAGGTAAAGAGCAGCAGATACTGCTCATAATGTGTAGTTCCATTGCTCATTGACTATTGCGTCCCCACAAGCTAGAGTTTCCCATAGGTTGTAGGACATGGTTCTGTGAAGATAAAGCAACAGGATGGGGCATGGATGGGCAGGTGGTTTGGGCAGGAGAGATGAGACAAATTTCTCATGATCTTGAAGAGTCATTAAAAAATGTCCCTCTGTGAAACACCACATCTCACCGCCTCATTTCCTGATCATGAAGAATACACTCTGTCAGCAACTTCTGCTCCAGCTCCTAGTCCTCTTTCCTTCTCTTTGCAGCTATCCATGTGTCATGGTGTTCTTGGTAGTGCCTCTAAGGATTGCGTTTGAGCAAGATATATTTTGCCAGGGCTATGGATGGCAATGTTTTTACGTCTTTTGCACTCATGCTTTTCTATTTATTTAAATTGTGATTGTTATCAATCAACATAAGCTGCTCATTTACAATTTATTTTCCCTCTCTTGTCTGCTATATTGAAAGTGTTGTTGGCCAACAGGAAAAAGGAGTAGCAGTGGACAGAGGGACATGTGTAATGGCACTGCAATGACCTGCAGCTGAAGCCACCATTGGGATTAGTACACATATTTTGTTAATGTATGCTATATGCATCCCATACTCAAACACCAGTTCCCAAGCTATGTTACCATACTGATGGGCATTCCTCTTCTGGGTCCCAAAGTTGTGAATCTTGCTTGCTTCAGCCCAAAGACTGACAAAGCTTTGGTATCACTGTCCCATTAAGTGACTGTGCTGATAAGTAGTATTATCGCCAGACAGCCTTTTCACTGCTGTTTCAGAGACCAGAGATATCCAAAGCTGAAGGTACTGCACATAGTTTGGGACCCAGGACACTGAGGAGAATCATGTGAAGGTAGGATACTTCTGGTCAGGATACAGAACCCAGGTAGATGGCAGATAGGACACAGATGCCGAGTGCCCTGAGGGTTTGTGGAAAGGGGTTGGCAGACCATCATCCATAGGTTGTTGTGACTGGTTGAGGCCACATGTTTTCACTGCACATACTTCAAGTTAACAAAGAGTGTGACAAGCAAATTTGATGATTGTTCTCTACCTCAGAGCATTGCCACTGACTCATTTGGCATGATTGAGAGAGTTTGTAATTGATCATGGAGTGTGTTTAAAAATAAATCTCATGATTCACAATGAGTTACTTCTCTAGTGAAGACAAAGCTAAGATAGCATACACTCCTTTCATAGCAAAGAACTAGAGAACCAAAATTTACATCCAAATACAATGTGTAATTCACTTTTATGTAAAGTCACACAGAAACTGCCTGAACATCAGAATAACAATAAATCTACATGTATATCAGAACAAACAATATCCCCCACCACTACCCTTGGATGTCTAAGGCCTTTGGGAAGAGAAAATCAAAATCAATAATGAGCTAGATTGCTATAGGTCCCTGTGCAAAACTTTCACACTAGACTACTCCACCACAGTGACGTGTAAAACAGAGTTAGACTCTTCAAATACAGAATCAGTATGGGGGGAGACAAAGCAACAGCATACGCCCAGAGAGAAGCATCTGTGACACCAATGTGATACAGGAAAAACTGAAAAAGAGAATATTTTTTTACTCCAATGTCCGAAACTCAAAGGAGTGTGCACAATAAGAATGACCATCCTGGGTCACACCAATGGTCTAGCTCAATATCCTGTCTTTCAACAATGCCAGTGCCAGATGCTTCAGATAATGAACAGAACAGGGCAATTTATTGAGTGATCCCCATCCCCTGTCATCCAGTCCCACCTTCTGGCGGTAATATATTTCTTCAAATGATAAGAAATTACTTTTTTTTTAAAAAAGTAATAAAGAAAAATGATGCATAATTGTAGGAATAATTAAAAATATGGCTAAGAGCACATTATGTTTCAACCTGCTGCTGAATCAGAATTGGTTAATAATGACTAGAGAGAGGCAAATATTGCAAAGAAATATTTGTGAACATTGGTTCTCATATAAACTATTAATTTACTTTGCAATTCCTTTTATGTAATTTCATGGATATCTGTGAGCCAAATTTAGCATGTTGCAAATATGAATGTGAATATATATATTTACATGTGAATAACTGTGCAAGTTTGTATTAACTAGAGTTGTTTGAACAAAACCTTTTTTTATTTTAACGAAAAAAATAAAATAGTGGCATTTTTTTTCACAATGTTCTCTCACCCCATATTTTGCAACCACTTCTAGTATTAATACAAGTGTTTGTGCTGGAAGTGTGTAGGTGGGTGGATGTAGATCTCGGAAGATGATAACATAAGGCAGGATGGCTAAACCAAGATACCCAAACTGAGATATTAGGTTTCAGAGGGGTAGCTGTGTTAGTCTGTATCAGCAAAATCAATGAGGCACCTTGTGGCACCTTAGACTAACACATTTATTCAGGCATAAGCTTTCGTGGGCTAGAACCCACTTCATCAGATGCATGGAGTGAAAAATACAGTAGGTAGGTATAAATATACAGTACATGAAAATATTGGAGTTGCCTTACCAAGTGTGTGTGGGGGGGTCAGTTCTAGAGTCTTCATTCGGCAGTTCATGCCTATTCAGCAAAGCACTTCATTGTCTTAATCCTGGAGGGGTCCATTACTGGAATTCCATTCCATCCTGTAACACTGTCTCCATTACTGGAATATTGTGTTTAGTTCTGGTGTTCACACTTCACAAAGAAAATATTGGCAAATTGGAAAGTAGCACCAAGAATGCCTTTAGGTCTGGAAAACATGCTTTATAGGGAGACACTTGAAGCTCGATCTTTTTACTTTATCCATGAGTAGATTAAGAGGTGACTTGATCATGGTTTCCTGATGGACAACAGATTTCTGATGGTAGATGACTTTATAATTTAGCAGAACAAAGGCATAACATGATTCAGTGGTTGGAAGCTGAAGCTTAAAAAAAAATCAGATTGGAAATAAGGTGCAAATTTTTAACCAGGAGGGTGATTAACAATTGGAACAACTTACCTAGGGATGTGGTGGATTCTCCATCACTTCAAGTCTTTAAATCAATGCTGGATATTACTATTTATTTATTTAGAAAGAAAGAAATGCTGCAGCTCAACCAGAAATTATGGAGTTGATGGAGAAATTACTGGGTGGGGTGCTATGGCCTTTGTTCTTCAGGAAGTCAGACTAAATGATTGTAATGGCCCCTTATGGCCTTAGAATCCATGAAGAGTACTGGACTCTCCAGCCCAGAAAAAACACATGAAGTCAGTGGGACTATTCGTATGCTTAAAGCAATGCACATACTTAAGTGTTTTGCTGACTCAAGCTAGAGTGCTCTGCAATTTACAGAACTGAGCAATTAATTGTTTGCTAAATAGGGATGAACATAGAGATGGGCATGTGCTTAACTACTTTGCTGAATTGCAGCTGAGATTTGCTCACTTTCTTGGATGGGGTGCTATCAGAAACCGAACATGATTAAGAGAAGTGGAAGCCAAGTGAATGCAATGTTACTTTTAACAAAACAACAATGTGCACACAACAGGACAAAGAGACTAAAACACACTGAAGGTGCAGAAACGGTTGTTTAATAGATAGGTGGCAAAAGGTAAATTTTTCCTTTGTTCATCAAAGCTCACTGGTGTTGCTAAGCTGCTTTATATCTGATGCTGAAGAGGTAGAATCTCTCTTCAAAGGCATTTAAGACAGGAATAAACTTTGCAACATCTAAAGAATGGAAAGAGCAATGAATAATGAGAACATACTTGGATTATTCCTCAGATCAAAAAGAAATTTGAAAATAGTATTAAGAAAGGTTTAGCTATCCAAGGTGCCTTTTTATTAATAAGGGAATGACAGAATGTTTTAAAATACCGATCTGTTTCATCTGAAAATGTTGGAAAGGACAATTTTTTAATAGGATAGTGATCCTGATTCAACTTTTACATCCTTTTATGTGCCTTTTTTTTTCAGGCTTATAAAAATGCTTGATTTTTGTTTTTTCTCAAAATGCAGAGAGACTATGTGCCAGAATACTTGTTTAGAAATAAAACAGAGCTAAGAGATTTGTTCATGGAGATTTGTTTTTCAATACTATGTGTGAGACTTTACTCTTCCTGCTAGGCAACTGGGACTACCACTGAACCTGTGCAAAATGTTGATGAGTTATCATCAACATGTCATGCAGCTGATCCAGCAAAGCACTTCTGTGTGTGTTTAACTTTAAATACCTGACTTGTTGCATTGGTTTCATTGAGACATCTTGTGTGCTTAAAATTAACCATATGCTTAATTGTTTCTTTGGATCTGGGTCCATATCCAGGTCAGTAGTATTGGACATTTATTGTTAAAGAAATGTATGGTCTTCATATAGGACCTGACCCAGCGACTGACTGACTGCCTGCCTGTAGGGAGCACTCAAATACAGGATTGAGACCACCATCACTTATAGGCAGATGTCCACAGCACCTCATCAGAATAGGCACTAATTGACCTTGTTTGTGATCTCAGAAAGGGGTCGAATACCTCTTCATGCACAGATATGGCTTCTCCAGGACATGGAGAACACACGAGGGCAAAGGGGTGGGGGGGCAGGAAATGTATAAAGATGCTGCTCATGTTATACCTGATTTGACCGCTTCAGGGATACAGCCTTCAGGGCTAACAGTGCAATCCCTTTCATGAGCACAAAATTCAACAAAAATAAAGTATCCATTATTCATGCTGATATCACCTTCTCTGTAATGCCACTGCCATTTTAGCGTCTTCATTTTGTTTGTTGTCCTTCCTCTTAACTTATTTGCATGTTTCTTCATTCGCTTCCCTCTCTGATCCCCAATATACACTTTTCCATTCTTTGTTCTCACTTGTAATCCATCTTCTTGGTGTGCATCTGTGTATCTACCCTGGCCAGTACTACACAGGTGTCACAAGTCGTCAATTCAAAGCAGACATTTTATTTTTTTTTGCCCTTCATAGTTCAGTCTTCCAAAAAGTTTTCCATTTAGTCTTGATTCTTCTCTTTATGTCCCATTTCACCTGACTTTTAAAATAGTACATATTTTTCTCAGGTACAATCCCTTTAGGAATCTTTTTTTGTAAAATGTTTGCAATACACAGGATGTGCATATTCATACTGAGTCTATAACCAAGTTATTTTTGTTTAGTTGTCTTGATCAGGAGTTAGGTGATTCAACAGAAGAGAGTTATACCAATTGCAAATGTGGGGTAGCTCCTGGTTCTTAAAATAGATCAGATGGAGCTATCACTGTTAAGGGAAAGGAAAAACTCCCCATGTGGTCTCTGATTGCCTGGAAAATGAAGCTCTCTATATAGCTCAATCTACCACCTTTCACGAGCACTCGTCTTACTTTTCTTCTTTTGCATATCCATGCACCTACAAAATTATTTATTTCTTACGTACAATATAGTTAAAAATAGAAAATAAATATTCAGTGGGACCACACACCCTTGAAACTGAATCCCCTTTCTGCGCCTCAGCTGGAGACTCTCTAAATAAAGAGAAAGGGTCATGAATATTCCTTCATATCATTGTAACATAAATATATGAACATCTACACTTAAGAACAGCCAAAGTACAATCTCTGGGCTCTTTTTCATGCCACACAGGTATGATCCAAATTAAATCAATGAGTTTATCAATTTGCCAGAGTAATCACTCATATGGTGTATAATATGGACCAGTGCATAATTATCAATATCCCTTCTCTATAAAATCCTAAATGTACATTTGCCATTAATAATTTCTGTCAAAATATTATTGAAATAATTAAGAACATCAGTAAATGCTGATGGATAATAATTGACACTGATCAACTGAGCAAATAATTTTAATCCAATTCTGTTCTTTTGCAATCCTAAAATTAGGCAGTTTCTCTGACAAAGATTTTGAGTATATAGTCTCTGAAAAAGTAAAGCTAGACAAAATCTGTTCTCTAGATCCACTGAAAATATTAATTGTGAATAGAGCAGGTTAAAAATAGAAAAATTAATGTATGGGCATTTTTCTCTTTTGTCATCAACATTTTGGTTTTTATTTTTTTCCTGACCAACTTTATTCACAAATTATCAGGTGAATTTATCTCCCCACCTCTCCCCCCCCCCTTTTTTTTTTGCTTATGAGCAGTTTTCAGTCTATGAATTGTTTTCTAACTTTTCCAACTCAATGTGTCTTTTAGTGAACATCTAAATCACCTAATATTCTTTTTGCTTTTTGATTAGATCACTTGGATTCTTTAAAAAGCAGAATAACAAATAATAGGGAATACTGTTTTTCTGGATGAATAATAATTTGTGGGAACAATCATAAAATGTCCAGGCTTTGGAAACATTTCCCTGAATAAGGAGCAGTCATCCAGAAACTTAGGCATAACAAATAGTCTGACCTTACTAAAGTGAAGCCCCCCATGTTTGTTATGAAAACACTCTCAAATCATTTTTTGTACTATCTGACCAGAAGTAATACTTTCAATTACAGAGGTTTTTGCTCACTTAGGATGAAATCTTGGCTCCTTTGAAGTCCATGGCAAAATTCCCATTCACTGAAATGGGGCCAGATTTCACCCTCTGTATTTACGAGATTCTTCTAGCTAACTAAAATCATAGGAATATAATTGCCATACCTAGCCAGACAAGTTCATTTAGTCTCTAATAGTGACCAGAACCAGATGATTTTGAGGTAGTTGCAAGAAACCCCATAATGGGCAATAATAGAATAATCAGCCCATAGGGAAAATTTCTTCCTAAACTTAATCAGCTAGTAATTGGCTTTTGCCCTGGAACATCATGGTTTATGTGCTTTCTATATTTATATCCTTTATAATTATAGCTTGGATTTTTTATAGGAGTTGGGCACCTAACTTTCTTAGGTTCCTTGAAAACTCCTAGTATCTCTCTCTCTAGCTCTTCTCATTATCCATAGTATATAAGAACCTAACTGTTTCTTAAAACCTGTATTTTGGCCTTAATGATATTTTGTGGGAATGAGTTCCACAAATTGACTGTGCATCATGTATAAAAGGTTTTTTTGTGTGTTTTTAATTTGTTGATTTGAACATTCACTGCAATTAGAGACCTTTCTACTTTAATACCATTTTATTCATGTTTATTCCTTTAGAAACTGAGAAGCAGAAGTTTTTTGTCCTATTTGTTTGCTGATATTATTCTGACAGATTACACAATTTGTGTTCCAGAAACTATGCATCTGTTAAGCAATGAACGCATCATTCATAGCAAGTGTTGGATGAAATACACTCATTCCGTCAGTGTTGTTTGTTTGTTGTTTGATATAGTTTTTATTTAAATATTTATTTATGGTCAGACATATATTTCTACCACCTAATTTTATCTCCTATAATCCTGCACTTGATTGACTGAAATGTCCCTTAAAAATCTGTCAATGACCCAAATAATTGAAATGTAATGCTTCAATAATAATTCATTTAAATATTTGTAACTATTGGCATTTTAAACAGTAAGTCGCTTGTCAAGTCAGTTTGCCTGATTCTTTTGTAGAGAACATCTCCAAGCTTATCTCAGCCAACAATAATCCCCTCTAGGATTCTTATGCAGAGAGGAACATCTTCAAAGCTCATCCCTGCCACCAATAATCCTCTTGGGTCTGGAGCTCAGAATGCAGCAGGCTGTGCCATTGCTACTTCAGTTTTCAATACCCTCTTACAGCAACTCAAATATCCATGAAGTTTCTGCCCATGGGGGAAAATGGCAGAATTGGATAGGGATTAATTGACGTGGCAGTGCCTCTTCATCCTCTGACCAGACAAAACAAAAATGTGAAACCTTTGTCAAAAAAAATTGAAAATCAGCATGAGAAGCAAACCCTATAGTGTGTCATTTTGTAGACATCTCCTGAAGGGCAAATTGAAACATTTTGTGAAAGAAATTAAAAGGAAGCAAAGAAAAAAAAAAAGAAAGAAAAAGGGGTAGGGGAGAAAAGAGGGAAAGAAAGCTAAAGGAGGGAGAGAAATTAATTTCAAATCCAAAATCAGTAATAGAATGTGTGTATTGAGAAATTAATATATGAAAGACATAGTCCTGCACACAGGTACACGCGTTAACTGGGTAAAATCTCCATTGAGATAAGTGGGCCTTAATAAGTAAGCACTGCAGGCTTGCCCCCAAATAAAGGTTAAAAGACTCATTCCTCCTTTATTCCTCTTCCAATATCTGAATGAAGGGGTTCTGTGTTTCCCCTGCATCAGCTCCTGACATCACTAATGCCTAAAGTAGGTAAAAAATGCAGCTGTCTGCACAATTTTAGGATTTTAGTAATGTCACCAACTGTGGCAGGAGAAACATAAGCCCCTGAATTTAAATCTTGGCATGGAGAAGCAGTTCTACTCCATTTATGGTTCTGCGTGAAAAATCCTGACTCCACTGAAGTCAATAATAGTTTCATATATTGATTTCAATAGGGCCAGGACTTCACCCCCACCTCTGGGATCAGGCTCATGTTCTTTGTATTGTTACTTTTTTTTTTTAACGGGTGGTAAAAGTTGTAGATTCTTCTACAAGTTAGGGATGTCACATAAAGGGCAACAGACTTTTGGAAACAAATATCTGTTGCAAATGGTCAGAGGAATGGATGACTACGTTTGCACTACAAACCTGAAAGAAAAGCACAATGTACAGTCATTTGTGCCAAAAGAACAGCTTGCCCTAAGAAGACAGCAGAGTGGATGAGATTCAGAAGTTTGAGTAAACATTAAAGAAAGAAAATGTATCCCACTGTTTGTTTCTTTTCACAAAATCGTGAATATCTACATAGTATTTCCTGTGGGTGAAAAGCATCTTTGTGAATAGGACTTGTGCTGGCCCTGTGCACAGGACTGAATTTCACCCTAATAGAACAGAGAATATAGTGATTCTCAGATATAACATAGTTGTTGCTATGGGTGAATGATGTATTTATAATGGTGATGACAGTATATGCTGGGAAATGAGTCTTCACGTTTCATGCTTCAGGACATCGTTGGTCGTCATAGTAGTGAGAAAGGGAACATATCCCCGATATATTGCATTGCAAAAGCAGCAAGGTGTATTGTATTTGCCTTCTTCTGGAACATCAGGCATAGTCCACTGTTGAAAGCAGGATATCAGACCCAATGCTCTACTGGTATTATCTGGTATTTCCAACACTATTGCATGTTCCTATCATAACCACACTAACCCAGTGTGCAGGAGATGAGAGTTCAGATGGCCTGTTGTTTCTCCCTCCTGCTGCCTGATGTCTTGGAGAAATATTGACAGACCCTGGAGGAAGCTTCATCTAATCATTGTCAGCAAGATGGAGAATTGCAGTGCTTTGACAGAGAGTGGAAAGCATGTGGCGAAAAATATAGGGAAGGTTTTATAAAAATGACATCTGGGCCGGGTAGTCACCTGGAGTGATTAGGAGAATTGGAATCAAGAGGCCTTGGTAGCATTCCTGGCTCTGCCACTGACTCAGTATGTAACCTTTTACAAATTTCTTATCATCTTCGTGCCTCAATTTTCAACTGGTACAATGGGTACAATTATACTGCTCTATTTTGAGGGGCAAGGGGGATGTTAGTAGGGTTAATGAATGTTTCTAAAGCTCTTTCAGAACCTTGGATAAAAAAAGCATCACAGAAGAGGACAGTATTATTACTGCTGAGTTTGTTATACAGTATGTTATACAAAGGGCCTAATTCTACAGTGCTTCATTCTCCCATTGCTCAGACAAACCTAGACTGAAGAAAAATGGGTGTTTGCATGAGGGTAAGGATTGAATAAGAGACTGCAGGATTTGGCACAACATTTGTTTTTTAATTGCCAGCTCAGCCCAACCTCTGAAATCAAGTAATGTCATTTCTCTCCATTTCAGTCCTACCAACCAGTGTCACAAGACAGAATCGGAAATTGGAAATGAGATGGGAAATTTTTTACACTCATGAGACAGAATCAGACCCAGCTGTGCCCTTCTGCAGCTGCATTTACTCAGCAGTGCTGACTGTGGTTAAACAACAACAAAACCCCTCTTTTGTGTCAGTAACCTAAGCAAATATGACTCACAACACAAGATATGGGCAGTAACAACCAGCAAGATATGGGCAGTAACAAGATGCTATTTTTATAGGCTCTGCTCTGATCATATCCATACTTTAAAAATCTCATCAGTCTCTATTCTTGTTCTGTTTTGGGGGAGGGGGGGATAAGCAGTGGATCTCCTGCAAGTGAAAAAATAAGTGCTGTTGTTTGTTTGTTTGTTTGTTTTTAAGTTGACCCTTATGTGTTCAGTGAACACATGAAGGAAGGCAAAATTTATCAAGTAGCACGTGATCCTGAGAGGTGCTGAAATAGTTGAAATTCACCCATACAGGCTAAAGTCAGACTGAAGTGATGCACAGGCCTTGTACTGATACTCTAAACAGGGCTGAATTTCACCCTTCAGTCAGGAGCTGAGCAACAACAAGACCCACTGATTTGAGTAGGTGTCCATGACCCTTGGCACTCTGACGCATATACACAGTTCTCCCAGATTTGGGACTTTGGGAAGGTCTGGAGAGTTGTACTGTGAAAATGATTCAATATCAACTGTCTTGTTATAAAATGAACTTGTACTGAGTTTCTTGTTGAGCTCAGTGGTTCTAAATATTCCAAACTGTCCTGCTCAGTATTGTTTTTAAAAAGAATAAAAACAGCAGAAAGAGGATGAGGGTGGTCCAGCTATAAATGTACATTGCAAATGAACGCAGGAAAGTTTATTTAACTGTAATAAATCAGTGATATACGACTATCCCCAAACAGCACAGCAGTCTTTAATACCAATACTCAAGCATCTGAAATTTTAAGTTTTCAGTCAGTAAAGGGAAATTTAGGCAGTATCTCAAGAAAATATTACTAACAATGAGCATACTTTAAATCATAGGATATTCTCCCCAAGTGGAAAGTTGTGGAAGTCCCATCACCAGGGATCATTTAAAACCAAACTCGGATGTGCACTAGGTTAAATGAAATGATTTATGTACACAGTCATGTGCAGAAGGCAGTGTGGAGCCTTGCATGAGCACCAAAAGAGATTTCATCTCAGGAGGCGCAATCTCTACTGGGGCTGCTCTGTGCCTGCAGGGTGCTGTGAGTATTCATTTTAGTGCACTGACCTCATGCTGTAGGCCAGAGGTTGGCAACCTTTCAGAAGTGGTGTGCCGAGTCTTCATTTTTTCATTCTAATTTAAGGTTTTGCATGCCAGTAATACATCTTAACGTTTTTAGAAGGTCTTGTTCTATAAGTCTATAATATATAACTAAACTACTGTTGTATGTAAAGTAAATAAGGTTTTTAAAATGTTTAAGAAGCTTCATTTAAAGTTAAATTAAAATGCAGAGCCCCCCAGACCAGTGGCCAGGACCTGGGCAGTAGGAGTGCCACTGAAAATCAGCTCATGTGCCACCTTTGGCATGCATGCCATAGGTTGCCTACATCTGCTGTAGGCTGTATCCAAACAGTCTCCATTCATAATGACTGCTGTTATGAACTGTCCTTGCATAACTCACATAAGTGGAGGGAAGCTTTTTGTGTCCTGGCTGTGCATGCTTACAAGGAGAGATCATCATCTGGCCCACTGTTAGTAGGAATTAATCCTGCATTCAGAAGAACTAAATAGGCTTATTCTATGTCTAATTACTATGACTGTATTAAACCAATCGCAAAAAAATATTTGCATGAAAAATCAGTGATGTGCAAAACACAAGGAAGTTGTAGTTGAGACCTTGATAAAGATTCAGACTTTTTTCCCCTAGACTTATTCACCTATTTCTTGCAAACAGATTGTTTTAGCTGGTTGAGAAATGGGGGGGGGTATATTTATTTCTCAAAAAATACCTTGCTTTTTTCACAGAAAATAATTGAAATTCAATTTTTTTCTACTATCTCTAGATGGTTTTACATTAGAAGTGCAAGAAAAATTGAGAGCTATGGCAGAGCCCACTTAGAAAGAAAAAGCTTCGATGTGATAGGAGGAAAAAAATTCTTTCTTAGCTTGAAATATGCTCCCGCATAAGAACACCATACAATGAATATCTGAAGAATATCAGAAGAATATCTGTGATGATGACAACACAGACTCTCATCAGTAGCTAATGCTATTAAAGAGCTGCCTACAATATTGTGTGCATTGCTAACGAATCAGTTACAGTTGGGGCCTATTCTTCTCTCATGATATAGATGTAACTCCTACTATTTCTAACAGATCCTCCAGATTAGATCTCATTCATGTATCTGAAGCAAAACAATGATGATGCAAGAGAAGCCATTTATGTAAGGACTTTTACACATAATCCAAGTCTAGTCTCCTCTGCAGGGCTCTGATCCCGAAATGTGCCTCCTAGCTTTAACAGAGTGCATTATCTTTAATTGCAGTGAATTTACAAAAGGCATCCCGTGTCTTGCATGTGTGAACCATAAGCATACATGTTACTGTATTTGCCAAAGAAAGTGCTCTGCATGTATGCAAAGAGTAAAGAGTAGAACAAACTATAAAGGGTTACTTCCTCTTTATGAGGCAAGAGAATGGTTATGTACAAAATTCAGTGTAAATCATGTTGCTAACAATTTATAATTATCTCATATTTACCAGCACTTGCTGATCTGAAAACTCCTACAGCACTTTACAAACTTTAGACTATATTCAAATGTGACAAGATGGTCTATTAGATAAATATCTAAATTAGGGAGTCAGAAGACCTGGGTTCTGTTCCTTTTGACCTTTTGCAGGTCTCCTCACTTCTTTCATCTCACTGTTTCCTCATCTTATCTGGTGAGTCTGCAGGTTAAGTATTGTAATACTGTAACTATAAGGGTGTTTCTTACTATACATTTGAACAGTGCCTCATATAATGGGGTGTCTATGTACTTCTGTGCTACATATAATAATGAAGTCTTTTGTCTCATGGTATTTTTAGAATTTGCCTTAGTGGTTCCCACCAAAACAGAAAGAAAGAAAAAAAATATTAAAAGTTAGAAGAAAGAGTTACTGACATTTTCTGAAGCACAATTAAAACTCAAGGGGTTTGTGTTTGCGATTGAGGCCAGAGCTGGTTGAAATATTCATTGTGTGTATTTATGGTGAATTGAACCCTTTGTCTGGCTCACTATTAAGTGTTAGAAAACATATTTTGGACTGAATTCTTCACCGACTTTCATCCTGTGTATTAATTTGTGCCTGTGCAAAGTGAGTGCAATATGGATGTAAGTTGCTCCGGTTATGGTTTGACAGTGTTTTGAATCCACTTTGCAGAAATGTAAATAACACAAGGTGCAAGACCATGGAGAATCAGGCCCTTTGACTGATAGGAGTCTATTTGCTATCTGTAGTTATTCAATTAGCAGGTTGTATAAATACATTTCAGTGTCTGGGTTGTCTATGGGCTGTTTGTGATAACTATTCCATATATTTGTTGTTTATGGTGTGTCAATGGGCACCCAAGTCACATGGTATTCTTTCTGCTGACTGACTGGATGACTGAACATTGCTTTAATAGAGAGAATAATGAATAACAGATAGGTACAAAGATGAGTATGCATATGATGGACAATCTTTCACCAGATATTTGTGAGAACAAAAACCTCTATGCAAATGTTCATGAATAGCAAATAACAAGAATGAATATAGTTGAACTAGACACCTATGCAGTATTTAAATGAATGTTCATAGACCCTGTTTTGCACTGTTTAACCTGTTCTAGTTATTTAATGTAAACCAGTTTTCCCCATCATAGCCATCTGCCTCACCGTCAGTACATTATGCAGAAAAGGTTGCCCTTTACGTCTCACTGCACAGAACACCAACTTAACAGGTCTAGAGATGTACTTGATGCTCCCACATTACAACTAAACATGAAGCAACTATCAAGGATTTTTAAAATCTTGCAGTCTTAGCTGTTATTAACCATTGTGATTTTCTGATGTGTCTGATTCATTGATTAGTTTTAAAAGAATGTGTGCATGCCAGCTGAAGAAATGCCATGGAAAAGATTCCCATGTTATACTTCATCATGCCTCAGTAGCTCATTTAGTACTTTCTGTTTCATGTAGCACCCATCACTATAATATTTAGGATCTCAATTTGGGAAATCACTTAAGCACATCCTTAATTCTATCCCTATTCTGGAAAACATTTGTGCTTATGTTGAAGTCTTATATGCTTAAGTGCTTTTTTGAATAGGGATACTGTCCTGAATTGAGGCATAAAAGCTACTATAATGTAGTTATAATCAGGGAATCAGAGCTATTTATCAGTTTTTGGTAGAGAGTATGTTTTTTTTAGGTACTGGGCCAAATACTAAGGGTATGTCTGTCTACACAGCAAGTGCTTTGCATGGGCTAGCCTACCTGAGCTCGGCTGAATCCTGCTACCGCAGATAACAATAGCTGTGAAGACAGTGCAGCGTGGGCTTCAAAGTGGGTTAGTGAACAGAGTACCTACTCATGGACTCTGTCAGGCTGTACTACCCCCTACAAATCCATGGTTCACTAGTGTATTATTGTTGTTCATGACAAATAAAAAAACATACAAACAAAACAAAACAGTTCAAACACCTATGAGTGGTACTGATTGAAAACAGAAATATTTATCCCTTAGTTCTCTGGTCCAGAATCCAAAATAAGGCACATTCAGGTTCTACCCAGGAACAGAAATGTGTGGTATGCTTTCGCACCAACCAGTACATTACACACAACATGTAGCAAGATACAGAGAATTCCATATGCAGCACTGGGGGGGTCCTTCAAGAGATGAATTGTTAAGAAATTGAGAGAGTTTAGTACATAAGCAATGAAGAAGTTGTACTGTGTGCAGCACAAGGATTCTTCTGTTTTCCATAGGAGCAAGAACCATGCCTTCCTATTTGTTTGCACAATACTTAGAACAATAGAGTCCCACACCTGACTGAAGCCATTGCACAATGCTGCTACACATATAACTAATAATTTAAATTAATAATTAAGTTTCTATACCCATGTTTAAGGGTGTGGACTCACCCCTGCGGCGCCTCCTGCTGGTGATCCTCAGGAATTAATTCATTTTCCAGCCAGGAGTGCCCTCAGCAGGCCAGGTGTCCTGCCTGTCGTTGGCCCTCGTGTCCCTTCTGGATCCTGGTGCCCTTGTCTTGGGTGCTGCCCCCCCCAGCAGTACCCCACTCTCTCTGGGTCTCCCCACCCAGGGGAACCCCCAGCCCCTATCTCCACATTGCCTCAGTCGTGGCTACTGCCAGTCACCATCTAGCCCCTGCGCCCTGGGGTGGACTGCAATCTATCAGCCAATCATCACAGGCAACAAGGGGTTTGGACTGGCTGCCTTTACCCCCCCGCAGGCTGCCCCTCTGCAACCCCAATACCTATTTGGGCCTATGACCAGGCCCTGCAGCCTGTGGAGTTGCTGGCCTAGGCTGGCTTCCTCGCCCCCAAGACCTTTCCCTAGCCCTGCCTCACTCTAGGTCCTCAGGTGAGTTCTCCAGCAGCCAGGCCTGTCTCCCTCTCCAGTCAGAGTGATACTGCTTAGCTTCTGGCTGCCCTGGCCTTCTTATAAGGCCTAGTTGCTCAGTTTGGGGCATGGCCCCAGCTGCAGCCACTTCTGCCAGTCAGCCAAGGTTTTGCTCCCTTCCATAGTCCCAGCCCTCTGCAGGGCTTTTCCAGCCCCTTCAGGGCTGGAGCAGGTGTTCACCCCGCTACATCATGCTTAGGGGCCCCTGCCCCGTGGACCCGACCGGCCCCCCCGCCCCTTCTCCGCAAGCCGGCTGCACGATCTGCAGCCGGTCCGTTTTCAAACCGCGCCAAGGAAACAACTCTACGCGCTCGTGCTCCATACCGTTCACTTCCTCACCCTCGTGTCCCGCCCCGACACCAAGTGGTGGGACCTCTTGCCACCTGTGGTGGGTGAGGAGCCCCGGTGGGCCAGCCTGTACTCCACCCTGGTCCCGAGGCCCGCCGGGGATATCAGCTGGCGGCTCCTTCACGGGGCCGTGAACACGGGCGTGTACTTGGCGCGGTTCACCCCTGTCCCGGACACCTGCCCCTTCTGCGGCGTGAGGGAGACCCTGGCGCATGTTTACCTAGAGTGCGCCAGGTTGCAGCCCCTGTACCGGCTCCTCACCGACATTCTGTTACGTTTCTGGCTGCACTTTTCCCCTCACCTCCTTATCCATGCACTCCCTATCCGTGGCCCCACAAAGTCGCGGGACCTCCTGGTCAACCTCCTCCTCGCACTGGCTAAAAAAGGCCATCCACGCGACCAGGGAGAGGAGGTTGGCCGACGGAGACTCCTGCGACTGTGGGGCTTGTTTCCGGTCCCTCGTCCGCTCACGTCTCCGGGCGGAGTTCCTCTGGGCGGCGTCCGCTGGCTCCCTTGACGCCTTCGAGGAGCAGTGGGCGCTGTCCGGGGTTCTCTGCTCGGTGTCCCCGTCAGGATCCCTTCTTATGACCCTTTGACCACACTCCTGTCCCTGTTCTTTTATTAGTTGTCCCCCACAATTAGTGGGTTTCTGAGGCCCTGTGGTACCTCCCCTTAGGCTGGGGGGGGGGTCCGTTAGCATGGGGCGGGCTTTGCCCGCCCCGTTTTCCCGGAAACCCAATAGATGCATCATGCTTAGGCAAGTAAATAAGTGACCTGAATTTCAGTACTCAGCAACTCTGAAAAAAACAGGACATTTCTTTTGTTGCCTAAATATGAATCTGGGTGATCAGCTCCATGCACCTAAGTTCCAAATTTTGCCCATGGTATTTCTCACAGGGCTTTTAACATGGTTTTTCTAAAATTTACAAAATTGTACAAATGTAATGAGTGTCCTGTATGTTACAGGCTCATGGCCTCTGGATTGTCAAGTACCTCATCTTCACAGCACCTTGCATGATAGATAAGTAAGTACAATTTTAAATCTGCTTTGCAGATGGAGAAACTAACAGTATTGACAAGAAGTAACCGTTGTCTTCATTATTGGGGATGCCCTGACAACAGTGAACATCCCTAGACTTATATAAGAGCATTGAATTCACAGCCTATGAAAGAATGAGCCTACTTGAAAATTGTCAAGAGCCACCCACATACAATCATTTCTTCTGTCTTAAATGCAGAACAAATGACAGAAATACCTTCCTACATGACATTAAAGGACAATATGGTACTAAAAAAGATCCCACCAAAAATATCTGTCTGTCTATCTATCTATATTAACCAATGCAGTTTCCTGAAGGACAGGTTAATTGTATCCATAAGACTAAATGAGAATGGCAGTTTTAGAAATGTGCTGAAAAGGAATCAAATAAATCGGTCTGAATCTATTTTAAAGCATATTTTAAATATTACTCCCTGATCTCCCTAGGTCTGAACTATTTATAAAAATTGCTGCAAAACCTTCTGTTTTGAATTATATCCTGTTGTTGTTGTTTTTTTTGATGATGCTCACAAAAAAGCAAGATACTTGGACCAATACAGGCTTTTGTGAATAACTCAGAATAGGGTTTTCCCATTTTTTCCGGGTAATCTGTTTTTCATAAAACAGAAATACACATTAGAAATCTTTACAACATAGCCTGAATTTGTTGCAGTTTTTTCAAATAAGAACCAGCAATATAGCAGGTATCTATGGCCACTTGCTGAAGTTGACATTACTATGGTATACAGCTCTAGATGTTCTTTTAAATATTTTCTCTGTTTCTTTATATCTAAAATAACTACATTGGCCATTTCATCTTATTTCTCAATCAATGAAATACAAGCTAAGAGTTTGATTCTGTGACTAGCTGTGCTTCCTAAATTTTCATTGCTGAAAGTTGAGGGAGGTAACTACTTTACAGATGTTTATTCCAAGTGTGATTAGATAAATAGGGAAAATATGTACCTATGATTTTATCTTCTCTGAACATGATACTCAGCAATATAGATAAAGTTTAAAGTCCTAAAATGTTTAGCTAAACCAGCTGAATGCTTTGATATTCCATGCAGACTTTTATTTTTATTTTTCTCCTTGGTTTGCTTTTGGAACATGAAATGGTATAATTTTCTCTTGTGATTAAATGTTCCCATTAATTGGCTCAAGTGCTTTCAATGGTGATAGAAAATTGTTTGGTTTGCATTTATTTGGAGTAATTATAATACTCCAATCTACTGACTGTCAGTTTTGCAAAAAGTTAAGAGAAATATAAATATTACACAAATACACCCTATGGGTCATTTTGATGACATATACTTTAATGACTGATTACTATTAGGACTAGAACATGGAGAAACCGTGACTTACGCGTAGAAAGAACTGAAATATTTTTCCTTTCTAGGGTTTTATGACAGGATTTGTAATCAGGCACTGTCATTTGTTGTGGCTGTATTCCTAGAATTTAAACTGTATGAACCAAAACCTAGTGAAAGCTATGGTAGGAATGACCTTTTCAGAATGCTTTTATATTTATTTGAATACATTTGTAGTTTGGGGATCTTAAATATCTACACAGCCTCTGCATGGGTTCTTTGATCAAAAGGGCAAATGATGATAATGATCTTCCGTTTATATAGCCCCCTTTCATCCAATCAAAAAGTGCTCTATATACTTCACTGACTTATAAAATACATATGGGTGTGATCCTGCTGTCCTTGGAAAGAGCTATTCCGTGTTTGTGTGTGTGGCATAAAGCTTCCATTTCTACTCTTGATAGGTCATTAGATGTCAGATTCTTAGATGTTAGATCTGTCGCTGTAAAGCACTGAACATTCTCCATGCTAGACTTTTTGAGCCATGGTCATTGGGTGGTGGGGAAAGGGGATACCATATTTTGGGAGGAAAAGAGAAATAAATGTCTGGTAGTTGAAATTGCTTAGACCAAGTGTTCTCAAACTGGGGGTCAGGCCCCCTTGGGGGTTGTGAGATTATTATATGGGGGGGGGAGTCATGAGCTGTCAGCCTCCACCCCAAACTCCACTTTGCCTCCAGCATTTATAATGGTGTTAAATATATTAAAAAGGTGTTTTTAATTTATAATGGGGAGTCACACTCAGAGGCTTGCTATGTAGAAGGGGTCACCAGTACAAAAGTTTGAAAAACACTGGCTTAGACATTTGTAATATTAGAAGCAGCTCTGATAAGGATGGATTAGTGGATAAAGTGCAGGGGAAGTAAACGCTGTAATTTATCCCATGGTTCTGCAATTTATCACATGAATGTTATAATTACACATATGTAATGTACATATATTTGATAAGTTGGTAAATTTAAATGGAGAACTGAAGTGTTAAATACAATATGGTGGGGCTGATGGTCAACTGTGGACTAGATCCTCCACTGACATAAATCAATATAACTCCACTAAATTCAATTGAACTCTGCCAAATTACACCAGTTGAGGATCTGGCCCTGTGTCTATTAGACCTCTAGATAAATAATCCTTTTCAACCTGTGGACAGATAATAAGAAACAATTTTATTCTTGGGAAGAGATAATTTGCCAAAAAAAGGGGGTGGGGCTCTAGATAATAAATGAAAATTTGATAAAAGGAAATTTGATAAAATATGTTAAATTAATCAATGTGATAGCTGGATTTTTATTCTTCCAGCAAAAAATAATTAGTTCTGTTTCTCATGTGTTTGTGTGGGGGCAGGAGGGAGAGTCTGTCTCTTTCTAGTTTTTTTCCCCTAAATTCTGAAAGCTCTGAATGAGAGTAAAATGAGAGTTCCACAGAAAGAGAGAGAACATCAAAGATAATAGTGAAGAAAAGAAATTCATAAGAAATGGATCAAATCCCAGGGCAATAATATTTAAGGTCTGCAATTCTAAAACAAGTTTTTCTTTCATGCCTAGAATAACTATAGGTATTTGGAAGATAAAGAAACAAAGCCTTTTCTTTCATGTAACACAGTTTTCAGGTATCATTGAGATAGATATAGATTGTAGGTGAAAAATGAAATATCTATATCTATCCATCTATATCCAGATATATCTACAGCTATATCTAGATATAAATACAGATTATATAGATCTATTTATCTATATGTATGTGGCTTAGGGAGGGTTGTAAATAATACTCCCAGAATTTAACTAAGATTGCAAAATACATAAGCACAAAACAGAGGTGAAATAGGAGTACAAGAAAGGTTCTATATAGTATTTATCCAGCAATGGCCAGATATAGAATAATAATTTTATTTATTAGCTATTATCAGATGGAGGTACTTAGTACAACTGGGGAGAAAATTCAAAACTTTGGGTTTGGCATTTTGAAAGCTATAAAATAATTTCTGTAAAACTCTTCATTAAAGTTTGAATTGTCAAATGCATAGGACCCGATTGAGTCTTCCAGATACAAGATGTGTATATTAGGGACTCCTAAGGTTTACAGTGGTGTCATTGTTCTGGGCTCACACTCGGAAGGGGCCTATTATGGGTGCCAGGCAGGAGCACTGGAAGTTCCCCAGAAGTGAGGGGGCCACTGGCATCCAGACCGTGGCCCTGCCTGTGCTCCACACTTCCCCGCGAGGTCCCACTTGCACTCCGCCCTTCTCCCCAAGGCCCCACTGCGCTCTGCTCCTTCCTCTGACCCCACCCATGCTCTGCCCCAAGGATCCATCCCCTCTCAGCCTCTTCCCCCAAGGCTCTGCCCATGTTCCACCTCTTTCCACCCCTGTTCTGCCTTTTCCTCCAAGGCCCCGTCCGCTACTCGCTACTCTCCGCCCTCTCCCCTGTTGCTTGCCCTTAAAGCAGTAAAAACATGGTAGGTCCATGGTCCCCTGATCCCCCTGCTCTGGTGCCTCTGTTGCATGTTGCCCTGTTGTCTGGTTTTCGATCGGAAAAGTCCAGTTGGAAAGCAGAGCTGGCAGTGTTTGGTCAGCAGTGCTGACCGGACACTAAAAGTCCTGTTGCAGGAGTAACTGCAATCAGCCCTCCTGCCAGAAGAGTGGGAAGAGCAGCTGCTGCTGCTTGGAGGAGCTGCTGCTCAAGCTGGAGCGAGAGCGAACTGGTGGAGAGAGGAAGGTACTGTCTCCATGCTGCCTCTGGGGGATCCTGTCCACCCCTCTACCCAGCTGTGCTTGTTCCCAGCCTCTGCCTCACTCCAGGGATCAACTCTTCCCACCCCCCCACCCCCTACTGTGCTCTTACCCCTGGTCCCTGGCTGGTTCCAGGGACTGACTCCCACCCCCACCCCCAGGGGGCCCACAAAAATGTTTGGTGCCAGGCCCACAAAAGTTTAATCCGGCCCTGTGTACTCCTAGCTCTACAACAGCACTGCATTTGCAGTAGAGGCTGCCTGGGAAAGGTGATGATTCAGCACATCTGCCAGATGACCTTGCCCAAATCTAATTTTGGTTGTGCTGGCCAGCCACAACAAGGACCTTGAACATGGTAGGGATTGTCGGTGATTTGTGCCAGTGTATCCACCCTCAAACTGGACTTCTTGCTGTTCAGGGCCCAGACCCTGAGTTCCACTGACTCAGCTGGCCCCACAGTCTGAAGAGAACTTGGTCCTGTAAACTTAAAAAAAAACAACTATGGAACAAAATAGTATCTGGATTTATTGACTATAACATTCAGCACAATACTGAATTTATTGACCAGCCTCTGCTGATTCTCCATTCTGTCATCTGTGTCGCTGTGGTGTATTATTATTTATCGTTTGCACTAGAAGCTGAAAGCCTGTACTGTCACACAGGTGTAATTTGTAGAGTTATGTGTAAAAAAGCCAAAAATGAGGGCTTTTGTCTTCATGCACTGTGTTGTTGTGAGGGTTGTTTGTACACGTTCCCCGAAGCACGTGCACAGAACCAACCCTTGGCTGGAGTCACAACCCCCTCGTCTTGCATCCGACGAAGTGGGTATTCACCCATGAAAGCTCATGCTGCAAAACATCTGTTAGTCTATAAGGTGCCACAGGATTCTTTGCTGCTTTTACAAACCCCCTCTTTGTTACCTCACATGGCTGTTACATCTATTTTCTCTGATCAACGACCACACTCCAAATGCCGCAGAACCTTTGAACTCCAACATTCTAGCTGGTCCTCACAGGGCCCGGTGATGATTGAACTTGGTGATAGTCCCATGCATGTAGATGTTTCTATCACTTCATTCAACCTGATCAAACAGACAGAATGACAGTCCTGGAAGATTTGTGTTGAGTTTTTGTGGGTGGTGAATGAGGAGTGTGTGCTGCAGTGAGACTATGTATGTTTAGAGTTATTGTGTGTGCTGGTTATGTTGTTGTGTGGGTGGGTTTGGAGAACTGTGCAGTTGGGTAAAGTAATCCACAATCTGTGTAGTTTCCCTCATACAACCAATGAAATTGTTGCATACAAATTAGCTGTAGATTAAGGTGGGTGATTGGTTGAGTTACCTCTATCACAGTGGTCTAAGACTTTTGGCCAGGCATAGAGGGATGCATTATTGTAGCTGAAAACCAATGCTTTCCAATGAGTGCAATCTGTAAAGTCAAAATGGCTGTGAATTTACAAACTGGCTGGTAACAGACTGCAAAACCCAGTGATGGTAGCAAGGTTTAGTTAGAGAAAAACCAATCAAATGGGAAAAAAGAAGGGAAGCAGGTAAGGAGACAAGGCAGGGAAGAAGAGGGTAATGGGGCAGAGGTGGAATGAAGCTGAACCTAAGAGACTGTGAGGGAGGAGGAGCAAACAGTACGGGGCAGAGAAATCCAGTCAAAACTACAGGATGTTGTTTACAGGCCAAGGGTCCCTGCTTTGGCTGCTTCTGCCCTTACCAGCTGGAGACTCTGGCTGGCTCCTTTTTGCAGTTTATGCCTAAGCTCACATGGCAGGGGGGTGGGTCACCGCCTGGGTCCTAGTGCTCCCAGAGAACAGGGATCTGTTCTGCAGAATTCTGGACCCACTGGGGAGGGGATGGGAGAGGATGGGTGATGTTCCACTGAAATTGTGATGGGGCAAGACATATCTGCTATGGCCAGAGAGCTAAAGGTGCATTTTGCTCAGTATATAGAAGTCACCACTGAAATGTTTGCAGCTTTGCCTTGTGCTTATTTAAGGATACTGTGGTATTCACAGTGTGCTGAACACAGCGAAGTTTCTGAATATCACAGTATCATTCATGACTATTGTAAAGACTGTGTAATCATCTAATCAGCTCCAGGGAGTGAGGATTTCTGTGGTTGAATTAGTGGATTGAGAGGCTGTGTGACCTGGAGTAGTAACTGAAGAAGTGGTGCATTTATACCACACAGGGTTGTTTTGAGGTCTAATTAAGTCACGTTTATAAAGTACTCCTACGTTCTCAGTTGAAAGGCACTAATGAAGGGCAAAATATTGTGAGAGAGAACACGTCAGCAATGGAAGAGTAAATGAGCCTAATCATTTTGGGTCAGATACTGATACCTCAGGACATTGTTTTCCACTGGGACTGCTCGTAGAGTAGGGTGTTATTAAATATGAGTAGGAATATCAGAATCTGGCCCTTTGAAATTAGGATCTGTGTCTTATTAGGTTCAAATATATAGGATAATATGGTAGATTTGCACGTTTAACCAGCAGGCTCAGTTTGCAAATCTATACATTCAAAGATTCTGAAATGCAGTAAGAGAAGAAGGGACAGGAAAAGAAAGACAAAACAAGAAATGATTTAGTTAAGAACGTTTTGCTTTACTCAGCCAGTGGAGTATTTGTCTGTAAAGATGATTGCAAAACAAAAAAATATATAACCCATTATAGATAGGGAGAAAGTGCTGTCATAGGAAAAAACATAAAGAATGAGTACTGGACATCATGGAATAACGGTTACTCTCTAACAGTGATGGTTTCTTGATAGTAGTTTCTGATTATCCAATATGTCTGCATAGTTGTGTATTTGAAAGTTTTAAACCAATGTTAATCCCATCACTTCTATGGCACTGAAAGCCAAATTTCAATTTTGGTGCTATGGTGCTAGATCTGACCACCCCACACTTTTGAAATGAGACATGTCCCCCGCACTAGCCAGAGTCTCCATTTTATGTGTCATTCAAAGGCTAGAAAGCATGAAGGAGTTCAAGAAAGAATGAACATTAGTTTATGTTGTTGTGTTAGGGCCCAGGCACTCCCGTAAAAGGTGCACTGGAAATGGAGAGAAAATAAGACAGATTTGCCAAAATGTGGAGTTAACACTTGAACTACTTTGTGGTGCTCTCAGCCCAACTATGTATGTATTTTTTTTCACTCTAAATCTAAGTGAAAATCCCATCCAGTGGCTAATGCTCAGTGCATTCTGAGTCCCTTTGCTCCCCAGGCAGTCAGGGCTGGGAGCATATGATATATCTACACCATTGCTGGAAATGGTGTTCCTTTTCAATTGGCATGTCTGCACCTCTGAGAATTACTTTTCCAGGAGCCCTCTTTAAGCACCTCAGTGAGGCTGGCAAAGATGTAACACAAGTCTTTAAAAGGACATCTTTCAGTGTGCTCCAAAAACAGCGAATAAGGCTAGCAGTCTCAAGGAGCTGGTGTTGGAAGGCATGTTAAGCAGCACATCGCCGGCTTGTTTCATTAATTGGTACAGATTGAAAGAGTGTTTCATTTCTATTAGATATCATTATGAAATAACCTTCTTTCCCCAACAGCCACCTTAATTTAATTAACGTTTCACCCATTACTGGCTGAATTCATAACATTGGCAGCTATATTGCAAATGGAGGAGTGGCAATGACTCGAAGCTGAGGTCACTAGAGCTCTCTCCCTGAGATATGTTACCTTGCTTAGTACAGCAGTGACTAATAAGAAACTTCAACTCAAGTGCTTTATGGATATTTAAAAAAAAAATCAGTGAAGCCTGATGTCAGGGATCCATTTGTTTCTGCTTATGAAAAGATTGATTTGCTTTATTTCACATTGGTGATCTGCAACAGGGGAGGAGAGGGTAAGATGTAGAGAATGGAGAAAGATACTGAATTCTGTGGGCTCCAGCAGAAGTTTGTCTAAGAAGTACTCATTATTCCGATGAATGAGTAATCACACAACTATTAATGTATTAACCCTCACAACACCCTTGAAAGGTAGGGAAATGTTATTTATCCCCACTTTACAGATGAAAAATTGAGACACAGAAAAGTATCACAGAGAATCAACAAATGTAAAAGGTGAAAACTACAGTGCTGTTTTTTATGATGTCTTCAAAATGTTTCAAATGAATTGTGTTGAAGGTTTAACTCTGTTTGATGGTCTGTGCTCATGTGCTTCAGTTCTGATGTATAGCAGCCCTAAATCCCCAAGCCTAAATTCCAAACAATCCTGATCTGCAACTCCACTATAATTGCAGCTTTGATTATTCCTCCACAGCAGCTGCAACTGGTATACTTGATTTCTGATCTATATTGCTTCTTGTTATTCCAGCCTCCCAGCTTCTATCATGACCTCTGATGCACTTCATCCCTAACTTGCATCACCTTCTGCTATTTCAGATCTGGCTGTTCAAAAGTCTCTGTCAATGTATTTCAGTCTGATTGCCACCCACTCTATAATACTGAAAGTGCCCTCACCAAGGGCACCAGTGACCTCTCCTGGGTGAAGTCTCATGATCTCATCTCAGTTTTCATCGTTATCAACTTATGTGATGTCTTAGTAATTGTTGGCTCACTCTCCCTTATTTCAAAATCTCTCTTCCCTGAGATTCCATGACTCCTGATTGTTTGCTTAACTCTCTAAGCATTTCCTTTAATTGTTCTTTCTCCTTCCTGCTCTGTTCGGGTCCCCAAGGAATTTGAGGACCTTGAACTGTCTTATATTCTCTTTGTATACCTTAGCCCAACCAATCTTGCCTATGTTCATGGCTTTAATCACCCTATCAGTTAAATCCAGATCCACTCCGACCATTCCGCTGCTGTTCAGTCATGTACCTCTGAGCGTGTCTAGTATGTCCTGATTCATATGCAAATGGTTTAAATGTGAACACCTCACTTTTCATCCCAAATCTTCAGACCTCTCATTTTCTCCATTACTGCCGCATCACCATCTTCTCCCAGTCCTTCCAGGCCACAACTACAGCTGTTCAGATATGGATTTTTTTTGTCTTTTGTGAGAGATTTTGACATTTCAAAATTGATTTCTGATCTAAATCAGAATGAAAAGTCAACATTTCACCAATTTCAAGACAAAAATCAGAAAAGTTTCAAAAGGGAAATGTCAAAATAGCAAATTGCAACTTGTTCAGTTGAACCATTTCAACATGTAGAAGTAAAGTGATTCCATGTGTCAAAATGATTTTTTAAAATTTTGAATTGACATTTCAACATGGGGGGGTATCATTTTTGAAATATTAATTTGAAATGAATTTTTTTTCAGTTCAGTGTTCCCAATTGGAAATTTGAAAAAAAATCATAGAAGTCAGCATTTCAGGTTCAGATCAGTTTTGCTTAGACAGGCACCAAATCCTTTCAGACAGCAAGTATTGTACTAGTAGGAAACATTACTGGTCAGAACTAAAAGAGGTAAGCAAATTTGTATATGTGGGTGGTGGAGAGGACTCTGATTCAGCTGCCATACACCGGTAAGGTGTCCTAGCATCTCTTTCATGCTGCCTTATTATTCCCCACAAAATCAGCTCCTGTTTAAAGAAAAATAATCTTTTTTTCTAAGTATTATGGTTGCTGAGAGAGCCTCAAAAACATGAATTGAGTGTAAATGATGCAGACACATCTGCCTGTGTTTGCAAAATTTGAAATAATAGCTCAGAAAGGTGTGAACTGACTCATTTATCTGAATGGAAGCTAATTCAGATACTCATTGAAAACAATGTTGATATTTAAAGAATTAGCCATGTCACTACTCATCAAGGTATGTAAGAAAGCAGAGGTGGTATTGTATTATGAAGAGCTGCACAATATACTGCAAGTGACAGCATATTTTAGCACCATGAGTAAATGGACTGGGGGTTTGCCACCATTTATCCCTGCTCCACAGTCAAAAAGTTGCCAGACCTAAGTTGCCTAACAGAGCCCTGTGGTGCATTGGAGCCCCCACAAGTGACCCCAGCTCAAAAAGTCCAATGGGGCATATCAGCCTTATTGACAGAAAATTCAAGCACAAGGGGCACAGAAAAACTTATGAGTGTATTGAGATATAGTGAAAGAGCATTATGTGACCATAGGTTAAATGTCTCTGCAATCTTCTATGGTGTCTTAAATTCACTTACACCCATTTAAAAAAAAAAGTTTATAAAACATCAACCCTGGAATATAGAACATTAAACACTGACATTCTAAGCAGGACCTTGGCTGATATGATGGATAATGTTTTGACCAAGTCAAGACTTATTTTGCATTGTTATTATCATCCTTTTTTAATCCTGAAAGGTCAGCTGTCAGAAAGAGTCCAAGTTTATCATCTTTTTTCCCCTCCCCTCAGGTTTTTAGTTAGCTGGAAATGATGATGAATTTCAATAACGAGTACTATTTCAAGTCTTTCACAAGAATGGAAGTAAGTCTACAGGCTGCTGCTTTTCATGTCCACAGAGTTTTTTTGCCAAGTGCACAGGACAAGCAAAAGTGAAGAATGTTAAAATTGAACCTGCTTTAATGCATAGTCTTGCAGATCAAAAAATAAATCAATAAATAAAAAATCAGACATAGCCTTTACGTTTGTCTCATCCACAGACAATGTATTCCAAACACTATATTCACCAAAAATTTGTCTAATCCAGTTTACAATAACTCAGGAGAGATGATCTCTTTCACATTTGGTAGAAAATAATTACTAGTTAAACAAGTGCCTAGAATAAACATTTTTATTTTGGTAAATTATGAATCATATTCTAACACACACAGAAACATCAGAGGAAAGGGTCAGTTGTTTAGCATTAAAAAATTTGGCAATGGTTAGGCAGTTGGGCTGGTTACTGTTTCCACTTAAGTTAATATTAAAACTTTCATTGATCTCAGTGATGCTAGATCAGGCCCCTGGTGTACTGGGACTAGGGTGACCAGACAGCAAATGTGAAAAATCAGGACAGGGGGTGGGGGATAATAGAAGCCTAGATAAGAAAAAGACCCAAAAATCGGGACTGTCCCTATAAAATCGGGACATCTGGTCACCCTAACTGGGACCACTGTGTATCATGCTGACCATTGTTGTCTTGTGCTCTCTGCCATCGTTTGTTCAATTCACCTCTTGTCCCTTGTCTTATACTTAGGGATTGTCTATGTGGGAAAGTTATACCAGCATATGCTAAGGTATACATTTAAATCAGTATAGTTATACTGGTATAACCCTCCATGTGAACATTCTTAATCAGTGGGAAAAATGCCTTTTTCAGTTTAGCTTATGTTGCTTAGGAAGGGGTTTAAGTTAACCTGAAAAAATCCATTCTTGTACTGGAATAAGATTGTCCATATCATGAGGTATTCAGGCAACACCATTGGTAAAACATTCCCATGAACATCAGACCTTAGACTGTAAACTCTTCAGAAAAGAGAATGATATTTTGTTAGGCATTTGTGCAGTGGTTATCATAGTAGAGCCTGTTTCATACCTGGAGACCATCGGCACTACCACAATATAAATAACTAATAATAATAACTAACAATAATAATGCCATTTCCAGTAGGCACAGTGGTAAGGGAATTAAGGCAAGAGGGTATATCTGAAAAGTCTAAAATAAGAAGAAATGTCACTGATTTAATCTGCAAAATTAGTTCCTGTAAAATGTTCTCCAGTTAAGCAAATACTGTAAGAGACAAAGGCTTTATATCTCCTGAGATACTCACAGTATCAAGAAACTGTACCCTTAGCTGTGAGGAGGAAGGCTGGTCTTGTGGTTGCGATACTGAACCGGGATACAAGAAATCTGCATTCAGTTTCAAGCTCTGTCATAGACTTCATATATTACAGTAACTCCTCACTTAACATTGTAGTTATGTTCCTGAAAAATTGACTTTAAGTGAAATGATGTTAAGCGAATCCAATTTCCCCATAAGCATTAATGTAAATGGACGGTGAGGTTAGGTTCCAGTGAATTTTTTTTTTTTTTGCCAGACATTCCTCTGATGGTTAGAAACCTTCATCTAATTTCTAGTCTAAACTTCCTAATGGCCAGTTTATATTAATTTGTTCTTGTGTCCACATTGGTACTGAGCTTAAATAATTCCTCTCCCTCCCTGTATTTATTCCTCTGATATATTTATAGAGAGCAATCATATCTCCCCTCAGCCTTCTTTTGGTTAGGCTAAACAAGTCAAGCTCTTTGTGTCTCCTTTTATAAGACAGGTTTTCCTGTAGTATGGCTGCTACATTTTCCAAAGCTTAAAAAGTTACCCCCAGGGCCAATTCATATTCTGTTAGAGCTTTGCTTGTAAAGCAGCTATGCCTAATCTGAGGGTATGCGTACACTGCGATCATAGGGGGTGATTGTAGGTCCTACCTGAGTTAGCTTTACTCTACTTAGCTAGATACCAGCAGCATGGGCTGTAAAGGTCCACCTGGAGCCTTGGCTAAATACTCAGGTGGCTAGCCTGCACTGAAACTTGTGCCACAATGGTTTCCCTGCTCCAGTACTCAAGATAGATTAAAGCTAGGTCAGGTATGTCTATATGAGCTGCAATCACGCTGTGAATGCAATGTAAATATACCCTAAATATGTAAGTTGATCTATAGATCAAATTCGGTTCCGGGGGAGAATACAGAAAGTATTCTTATAACCAACAAGTATCCTCCTAAGCTCACCTAGATCAGTAAATGATTTTCAAATTTCCCTTGCTTTTATGTATAAGGCATATTCTAATGGGTGGATTATCTACAACCTTTCAGCTTGCACTGTCATTTACATCTGTGCTAAATAAGTGTTAAATGGCCTTGTTTTGACTTGATAGTGTTTTACACTCACTTTGCATAGGTAGACATGAAGATGCAAGTTGCAAAGCAATAGGAAATCAGGCCCAAAATGTCTATTTCAGACCCTTTCTGTACTTCATGTCCCTTACATGTCAGTCAGTTTTGGCAAAATCGGTCAGACCTTCTTGTGCATACAAATGATATTCTGTTTTGACTTGTTGTGCTTCAGTAAATTATTTATATAATAACAGAGTCAACAACAGGCTGATTTGGGATCTGGAGCCCTGGACTGAATCCATTTCAGACTCTGGCACTGGCAATTCTTGATTGCCAAGGTTCCCAATGGCAGTATTGGCAGGGTACTGAAAAACCCTCATTTCTGTTTTCCAGGGTGCTTCCTTGAAGTGCTTGTGACTTGCCTGTTGCTGCAGACCCTAATTCTTGCAGCTGAACATTGGCTAATGGATGGGAGTGGGGAATAAATTCAGGCAAATTAACTGAAAAGACTTACCCACCTGATTCTCTAAATGGATAAAGGGTGAAATTCACCTTTGTGCATAGGGCCAACACAAGGCCAATACATTATTTATATTTCAATTAAACTCTAATTTCAGGGCATAGATGAAATATAAGTAGTGAATAAGCTTTGTGCTTAATCTCTGAAAAGGGGTGAATTTCACCTTAACTTAGTTAGATGCTTATCTGAGGAAAGGAATGTACATATTAAAATTAATATAATCAAGTTTTCTGGCTCTCTTGTTGGTCTAGATTGAACAGACATAGATGCTGTGCTATTTGTTGACAGTTCATGAATAGTCAGTTCATACATGTACAGTACTCATATATCAAATGTGTGTTATGTTGACAGAACACTTTCTGGTTAAGATACATGATTATATTTTTTACAAATATATTATAAGGAAACAATATCCATACGGTGTTGCAGCAATCAGTAACTTGATGGCAAATAGTAAGGGCAGTAACAATCCAATACAAAGCCCAATAAATGAGTAGAAAGCTTGGATCAGGCCCTAACTGATATTTTGTTGCTGTTAGTTTTTATTATAGTCAAGGGCCAAATTCAGTGCTGGTGTAAGTAGAAACTGCTTCTCAGATGTTAGTGATTATATTTTGGGCTCAATAATTAGAAAATCATAATTAATTGATTAGGAGAACTTAAACTCAAGAATTTACCAAGAAGTTAATTTGATAGATTTATTATTTGGTTTAAAGTGATGCAACAGGCCTCCAGGTGTGTCACAAAAAGAAAACAACATTAAAAACAGTATATTTTAAAGGATATTCCTCTTCAATCGACTGGGTAATGCAGCGTACAACAGAAGACATGCCAAAAGGCATTAAATAGACACCATTCTCATCTCTTGAAGACCTGGACTTTGCAGATGATTTCACTCTCCTATCACATACCCAACACCATATACAAGAAAATTGAGAATCCTTTCAACAAATGAGGTAACAAAACTAATAGAAAAAAGCCTATTAAAACCAATCTTCTACTAATCCATCCTATCCCAGTGCAAAAAAAAAAAACAATCAAAAAACCACACAGAATGTGAACTAAAAAAGAAATAACCTTGTCACTGATGGATATATCTTAAGGGAGGGACCATTCCAGTCACAGGCTCTTGAAAGAGGGCCCGTCTCTTCTTCTTGAGACTACACCATGGAACAATCAGTAGGTCTGGCCATGCTGATCAGATGTCCCATGGCAGGAGACAAACTGAGGTGGACTATCCCAATATTATTTATTTTAAAGTTAATGTAAGATATCATTACATGGTATTCATTGTAATAAGCCTTTGTTTTTGGACTACAGGCCTGGAGCCTTAATTTTCACCTTTATTATAGGAGTGGATTGTCAGTTTTTCCAGGAACTCAGTATTTTTTAATGGAATTCACCCTACGGGAGAATAGCATTCAAAATTGTACAGATATATAGGGAATTCTCGTTAATAGATTGGGAGGTCAGCAAAACCCAGTAATTCACCAGGTTCATCCAGGGCTGAAGCACAAATCATTGTCCTGATAAGAGAGAGCAAACAAAAAGAAGTGTTATTAATATCTTTAGTCCTCAAATATTACACTGGAACTTGCAATAACGTTAACTGAGCTTCTCTTTGCTATTTGGGTCTCATTATGGTACAGGTTAGTGAAGCTATAGAAAAGGGAAAAATCTGTATAATCTATACATTTAAACTATATTCTGGGATTGTATGTTGAGGTTGGGCTCAGTACATAGTGTGGCTTCAATAAAGCTATGTATATTTACACCACCTGAGGATGTGGTCCACAGAGTAGCAACATCGGATCATGATGTGATGTTGCATCACACTGAGATATGATGCAGTTTGCATAACTATGCAGGCCTAGAAGAGTCTTGTGCTCTAACATTCTAACTTCAGATGGTGGAAAGGAGTTTTGGTTTACCATATATAGCTACACCAACCCATACCTAATTGCAGCACTTCCATTCCCCCATACTTCCTCACTTCTAGCCTAGATGACACACAGACTTGAAGCAAACTCTGAAAGAGTCTCAATGAATGCAGGAAGAAAGGATAGAGAATATATAACACTGGCTGACAGTGACACTAGTATTTTATGGTAAATCATTTTTATAGCTTTTTTTCCCCTAGTCTACTCAGTATTCTGGCTGGACCACAATTGAAATGGCAAAAACTCAATCATAAATTTGCAAAAGAAATTGAAAGTTTTCAGGGGGAAGACTATAGCTGTGCACAGACACAAACTGGTGTTTGATTCAGACAACCTTCCGGTGGTGTCAGAAGGTGAGCAAAATTCAGATACAAACCGCAGGCAGCCATGAGCCCTCAGCTCAACTTTACCTCTTCCTCAGTAAAATAGTTTAAGTGATACTGAGAATTTTATATTCTTCAGCTATGGCAAAAACTGGAAGATTAAAATTGTTGAGTGTAGGGGTTACCATGTATTAAAATAATCAGTAGAGTTATGTATGTCTCTGATCTGCTCAGATTCTGTAAAATAAGGAGGCTTGGGATCTGGCTGGTATCTGGTTGCCAGATTTACAAGAAAAATCATGGTACTCTGGGAAGCTAGATTAGTGATTTAGTTGTTGATTTCATTGAACTAATATCCCAGCATGGTGCTGGAGCACAGCATCCTGCTGCAAATGCTGCCACTTGGATAACATATCAAAACAATGCATTGACCATGTTGTTGTTATTCATTGTGCTTAGGAACAAAGATCAGCCACCATTGTGCTAGGCACTGAACAAACACGTAACCAAGGAGACTGTCCCTGCCTCTGAGAGCTTACAATCTAGATGTCAGACAGGTTATAACAAGTGAAGAACACAGACAAATGGGGTGGAAGAAGGCTTAAGTAACAATAAAAGAGTTTTGCATAAAAGTAGAAGCCTCAGCTTTCTTAACTGCCCAGACAGTAGTCACTTGGGAGCATCACAGCCGAAGCAGATTTTAAGGAGGTATTTAAAAGTGGTGACTTTACTAGTTTTGATGGGGAATTTTCCCCATGCATAAGAGGTGGCTAATGACAGGAAACAAGTAGGTGCTTGAGGGAGAAACAGAACTCTCTCACATGGTTATTAAAATAATGACTTTTTTTAGCTACAATAGGGACATTATTCCCAAGATTTTGGCTAAACTCTGTAGTTTTAACTGGATAATATGCACATGATATTATGCATGTCTTATCTTAAAATATTGTTTAAAACAATGAAAAACCTTGATTTTTTTTTTACCTTACAGCTGTCTTTATTTCATTGGCGGGTGAATTGAATCTTGAATATTATAAAATGTTTAGGCATTTTTTGGTGTGAAACGTTATTTAAATATGAAATACTGCAGTAAAATTGTGCCTCAGAAGGGCATATCCAATGATTTAGAAAGTGAACAGCAACAGAAGTGTTAGGAAATTTTTACTGGGCATGTGAAATTTGTGGCATGAAATTGAAAGCAGTTCATGAAACCAAGTGCAATATTTCCTGACCTGCTTTTACTATCCTTCCCTCCACTAGGTTACCAATTTGATTTAACTGATTCATGCAGATCAGTGGAAACCCATTTTCTTTGCTGACCTAGCATCAGTCTATAGATATTTTTGTACATCTTCCTTTGCTTTGTTTTCAATCTTAAAAGGACATTTGAGAGCTAAAATGGATGATATTGTAGTGTTTTAATGCTGTGGGAAAAGATTGTGTTTGGTAAATAAGAGAGAGAAGTTCTGTTAGATTTGTTTTTTAAAGTGACAGATAGAACCATGATGTGAGCCAAAAAATCAAAACCATAAATTTGAATCAGCCATTGATGGGAGTCTAATCCTCTACCCAATTGTTGTTCTTATTATGAATAGTTCTGTAGGGGCCCAATTCTGCAAATACACATGCATGTAGCTTTTCACATGTGCATGGTCCTTTCAATGGGACCAGTTATGTGTGTGAAGTTAAGTATGTATCTTGGTCTTTGGAGTTCCAGTGCCAACTCATAAGGGCTCTCACTTTACAGCAGTGCAAATCTATAGTAAATCCAAAATTATTCCTAATGTACATTGTGTACATTGCAGATCAGAATTTAGAGTGACTGTATATAGCTATTCTTTTTATATGGAAAAATATAACATGAGAAAATATAACATGGTTCTGGTACTAACTTAGAAATCAGCATGCCAGCTACTGAATCTTCAGGACCAATTCTTGAATCTTCTCAGTTCTCCCGGGAGGGCTCCCATCCAAGTACCAATAACCCGCCGCGGCTTTTTTCATTCCTAGTGTTGTAGCTGCAGATGTTAAACAACCAGAAAGCATTCTTTTGAAATGAAAAGTGCCTGAAAGTATTTTGCAGCCAGCATTTATATGCACATAATAGAACAATAAGTCAGCAGTTCTCATCCCAGTTCATCCAGGTGCTAATTGTTAATTACACTGAAAGTAAGATTATTGCTAGGGTTCATTGTACAAATAACTTCAGTTAAGTCACTTACTGAAATTGCCAAGATGCAATAAATATTACATACTTGTTAGTGTACTAATATAAGCCTAGTTTTACCAAGCTAAAATAATTATTTACTACATAATAATTATTTACTAAAAATAATTCAATTTTCTCTCATTTCCAGGAAGAGTTTAATACTGATTCGGATTAAATCAGCATTCTTTTAATGTTTTAAAGAGCCCTCATCACAGTATAATCATAGCTGCATTATACACATTAACTGAGAATTCCAGCAGGGAAAAGTTAGGAGGAGACTAGAGCAGTCATGTGGTGAGAGAGACCAAAAGTTGTAAAAGAACAGCCCTCTCCAGGGTTGTATGTTGTTGGATTCAAGGTTGGCTGAGCATTAACAGCAATCACTTGACTAATCTTGCTGTTGATCTAAAATTAAGGGCTAAGCTAATAAAAGTAAATGTTTTGCTACTTGATCTTGGAAGGTAATTAGGAAACCATATAAAAAGAACAACTCTACAGCGAACCCTAAATATGGCTGAAGCTTTTATAGCTCAACTGTCTTTCAGCAATATATAAAATAGCACATATTCCATGGATTAAAAAGTGGCCCTTTGATTGCTCTCAAAATTTATTTGTTAATGAGGGGTCTTAATTGATTGGGTGCGTTTCTACTGAGGCCCTGCAGAGACTGATTCTTGGCTCACCATTTAATATTTATATCAATGTTCTGGAGGAAAATACAAAATCGTGAATCAAAGGGGTTTATTCATATCCTGGGACAAATCCTGAGAAGTGATGAGCACCGGAAGCTCTAGGTGTATATCTACACTGCAATTAAACAGCCATGGCTGGCCTATGTCAGCTGACTCAGGCTTGTGGGGCTTGGGCTCTGAGACTGTAAAAACTGCAGTGTAGATGTTTGAGCTTGGGCTTGAGCCCAGGCTCTGAGATCCTGTGAGCAGAGAAGGTCCCAAGCCCAAACGTTTACACTGCAATTTTATAGCTCCTCAGCCAAGTCCCATGAGCTTGAATCAGCTGACATGGGCCAGCCATGGGTGTTTAATTGCAGTTTAGACATAGCCTAAGCGGCAACTCCTGAGGTACTCGCTCGCTCACTCACTCACTTTTTTTTTTTTTGAGTCCTTATTTGGGCAGACTTCTACTGATGTCTACTGGAGTTTGTCCTTAGTAAGAACAGCTGAGGCCTAGATCCCATTGCAGGAGAGGAAAGAGTTGCATATATGAGAGAGATCTAAGGGAATAAAACACTATAAGCATCTCTGTAATAGAACTTCCCCCAAATTTTTCTATCAGGGAAGCATTGTTAGCCCTTCTGTCTTCCTGTAGAAGGAGCAGTGGGTTCAATGCCCAAATCCTTCAGATCCCTTGAGATCTGGGGGATTTGAAGGAGAATGGGACAATCCATGTGGAGTTCCTGAGCCTTGACAGCAGCTCTCAGATCAAATCCAATGGAGAGTATTAACAGGTTCATCAGGAAAGAACATTCCATATCGTGGAGGAGCCTACACAATAAAGACAAGACAGCCTGTGGCTGTATTACTTTTTGCATAGTTTTCCTACAGTGTTTGTAAGGAAATAATGCATGTCCCACCATCCTCCAATATCACTCCTAGCCCCTGACTTGGCCCCTCCTCAAGCATGGATCCTTGACCTAGTGAATAACTCCTGAAAAAAAGAGTAGTCTGAGACTATGGAATGATTTCCCCCAAGAGTTAAGGACCATCGCAAACCTTACCACCTTCTTCTCCATGTGCAAGGCACATTTCTTCTACTTTTTTGGGAGAAAGAAAGAAAGCTGGATTGGGGATTATTTAAACTAGTTATTTTCAAGAGATGAATTTCCAATTTAGGTTAAATGTGCTATTATTTAGTAGAAGGTCAGTGCTCAGAAGAAGGCTTGTTTGTCAAAGGTTTACTGTGTGTGTGTGTGTGTGTGTACACATATAAAACAACAACAAATACATTGACAAACCAAGAGAGGAGAGGATGAAACAACACGACCGATTTGTAGTCATATTGCTTAACACACTAGTGCAAGCCCTCAGATACTGTGGTGATGAATATTGTATCAGAGTTAGGCCTTGGCTACACTTGAGAGTTACAGCGCTGGTGGTGGCTTTATAGTGCTGTAACTCACTCTTTGGCCACACTGGCAAGGCACATACAGCGCTGTATCTCCCTGGCTACAGCGCTGCATGTACTCCACCTTGACGAGAGGAATAAAGAGAATAGCGCTGCTGCTGCTGCAGCACTGGGGTGCCAGTGTAAACAAAGAATCATCTTACTACGCTGTAACTGACCTCCGGAAGCTTCCCATAATGCTTTTAAGTAAAGATTACGCTCTTTGTTTTGTTATGATGCCTCTGTTTTTTTTGTTGTGAACTCCGGGCTCCCGAAGCTGCTTATCAAAAAAACAAACACAGCTACTGTTTGCTGTGAATGAGCTCCCTTTGGAACGACCACAGTTAGTGTTTGCTTGAAGAGAGGGGGCTTGAGGAGAGAAGCAGCACGGGGTGCAGAAGGGAGCGGGGGTCGGTCCGTTTTGGAGAGGCTGCTTATCTGGTGCTTTCAGTGATCGAGAGGGAGGTGGGGGAAGGGGTCGGAACTTGCAAGGCAGCTGCTGACACAGTGTCAGCTCCAAATATCCTCTCTCTCTCTCTCCCTCATGCTCCCTGTCACACTCCACCCCCCGCCCCTTTTGAAAAGCACGTTGCAGCCACTTGAATGCTAGGATAGCTGCCCATAATGCACTGCTCCCAATGCCGCTGCAGAAGCTGCAAATGTGGCCATGACAGTGCGCTGGTAGCTGTCAGTGTGGCCAGATTGCAGCGCTTTCCCTATTCAGCTGTACAAAGACAGGTTTAACTCCCAGCGCTGTACAGCTGCAAGTGTAGCCATACCCTTAGATAGATCCACACAAGGTCTGAGGCATTTAAGATGGGAATGATGGTTTTGTGAATAAGGTATTTATCACTTGACCAGTTGACTTTATTGTGGGTTGGGGATTCTCAGCAGGATATTCCCCAATATTTCTACTTTTTAAATACCCCAAGAAGTACAAATCAAACACAGTAATTTAGTTTTCTGTCCAAAAGAAACTCTATATTCAGATTAGGAATGAATTCAGTTTCTTGCCCTAATCTTACTGCTCTTTAATATAGCTATACAATTATTATTGGACGTGGATTTAGTTAGCTAGCTTGGTTTTTTCTTTTTGCCAGTGCAGATACTTATGAAAATTAAACTTGGAAAATGACAATTGCCCTTTGACATAGACAAGCTTTTGTGCTCCAGAAGTAAGTTATCTTATAGTCAAGGCCCAGAGTGTTCTGCAAATTGGCAGTTGCAGTTTTCCCTGCAAATTATGGGCCTTCTGTTGCAGAATTCATAAAGGGCAAAGTGATATACAGATGAAAGCAGAACACATGTTGTTTGGATCATTGCAGCAAGGGATGTGCCAAGCAGAATCTGCTGTAACATCATCTTAGCCAGGACTGAAGAACTCTAGGAACCTAAAATGTCCAGATACTTCACTATGTTGTTCCAGTTTTATAATTCCATTGAAGTCAAGTGATCTATAATGGCATAAAACTGCAATAAGGTAGTGGAAAATCAAATGTAAATGCTCTTATAATGCATAGTCATTTTCAAGAGAGTTGCCATAAAATTCCATGGACCTAAGACTTCAGTAAGTCAGTGTGAATGGTCACTGCATCTGCCATTTATGCTGTAGAAGCTAAACATAAGGAAACATAGATTGGGAGCAGTTGAGATCAGATTTTTATTCCTAATTTTGAACATATGGGCTTTTGCAAACTTCTATCAGCCCTTGGACTTGGTGTGATTTGAATAACATTTCGGGGTTGGTGGCTTAGCTCCTGCTGGAACATGAGTATCTAACAATCTATGTTGTGAACTCCTGCAATCTTCTGTCTGCTCTTATTTCCACCTAAGCAAGACAAAATGTCAGATGATTGGTTGAGGGCACACATCTTTCTTCTGTAGGAAAGAGGCAAATGAGAGAAGATATATGAATCCGGACATGACAGAAACATGAAGAAGCCCATGTTAATTAATACAGCATTGTCCAATAGAAAATAAGTTTAAAAGATTTTTTTTCTTGACAATATGCATATTTATTTGAGGAATTTTGAAAAGCCCAGAGGAAAAGGGATTGTAGATTTAGTCAGAGCATTGCTTCGCCTGAGTGAGCAGGAACAAGTGTCTGTCTTTGGTAATTCTGCAGACATCAGACTCTGAATATTAAAGAGTGTTGGCAGCTACAATATAAACTGGGGCACTTGCCATTTCTGGACAAACCCTGTTGTTCTTATTGGGCAATCAGCTAGTAAATGCTCCAAAGTTTTCTCGCTTGTGTTTGTTCTCTGGGAAAAAGAAAAATGAAAGAAAGAAAGAAAGAAAGCTGAATTGGGAAATATTTAAACTAGTTATTTTGAAGAGATGAATTTCCAATTTAGGTTTAAATGTGCTTTTATTTAGTAGAAGGTCAGTGCTCACAGGGAGGCTGATTTGTCAGAGGTTTACTGGAAGTATAATAAAATGCTAGATAAATTCTCAGATAATAGAGAAAATTGGCTGCTCTGGTTGTTACAAACCCTCCAAGTAGTTAGGTAAATCAGCCAGCAGTATCCCCCTGTCTATCAATATCAACCCAACCACTGGTCTGTGTCCCAGTACTAGTATTTCAGGTATTTATTACTTCATTTAGGATACCCATACCTTTCTGACCAGCATGTGTCCTTAACTCTGGTATAATTAATGCCTACTTTCCATTTAGTTAGTATGTCTTCTAATCTTCAATGTAACTTTTTGTTTGCGCTGAACCCCTGCCTGCCCAGGGAGTTAGAGTCTGCATAAGAAAAGACAGGCACTGGTCTGAACATCCAGGTCTAGTGCCTAATCCTGCTCCCCCGAAGTAAGATACAGAATTCTTACTGACTTTGGTGGTTGCACAATCAGGCGCTTAGTCTGGTGAGGCTGGTAACCACTCTCAGCCTACTTCTAGACATCTGCTTGCCTTTCTATTGACAATGAGTACCCTGGTTAATTTCACACTGATTGTAATAGGCTGCAGGGCTGCAGGACTGCAGTTATAACTGACTTCAGGTGGCTTACAATGTTATTATATTATTATTTTTATTATTATTATAGAGTAAATATATTTGTGAACTGCTTTGATTATTCGCGTGTGAGGAGGAGGTTGGCAATTTTTAATATTTTGCTTTTTTTCTCCACATTGTTTTTTCTTATGACCTTGACACTTTTGCTATGGGATCCTCATGTACAAAAATTCTCCTGAACTCAAGCTGACATCTTGGCTACATTTAGGGGTTGAGTTAAACTTAGTTGAAGCTGGTGGATGTAACAGATGCCTTTCATTCATGACAAATGTAAAAAGCACATGAACTCTTTTATGGAATAGAAAGCTGAACCAATAGGAACCTCTGCCAAAAGCAAAGCCATGTAGAAGGCTGGAGTTGGAGGTAGCCTTGTGGCCCCAAATCAAATTAATTCATTGTTAGTCTGATAAACTCAGGGGTGAGAGACTGCTTGGATTGGAATATTCCTGCAGTTTCCTCTACACTTATTCTTTTATTTCACTTCTGTTTCTGTTTCCTACTTACTCTGGATTACTTTGATAATCATAATAATATTTTACACTTCAATAATATCTTCCATCCCAGGCTGAGAAAATGCTTAGCAAACATTAATAAAGCCTAATATTGGGAATTTTTCAACAAAACATTTTTTTCATTGGAAAATGTTGATTTGTCAAAACCAAATTTTTTTGTGGGAAAGTGTTAATTTTTGACAAATTTCCATTTTGGAAAAAAAATGGAAAAAAGTTTCAAAATTGTTGAAATATACCCTTTTTTGTCATTTTTGATAGGATAAGTTCAAATTTTTTGGTGCGAAACTACCTTTGTTTTGAAATTTAAGTTAATTTATTGATAAAACATGAAAAGTAAAAAAAAGTTCATAACTGAAACAAAAAAAATTTAAATTATTTAAATGAAATGTTTTGATTGACCTAAACTGATTTTTTTCAGATGTTTGGTTCGCAAACATTTTTTGAGATTTGACTTTTTGTCTTAATTCCCAAAGAGAAAAAAATCAAAATTTCATTTTTTTCCACAGGATGGGAAAACCAGTTCCCATCTAACTCTATTGTGAAGTAACTATAATCCCCATTTTATGGAAGGGGAAAACTGAGCCACACAAAGGTATGAGTGCGTTAACAAAGATCAGAAGGCAAATGAGTGGTAGGGAAAGGAACAGAATCCAGGAGTCCTGTTTCCTAGTTCTCTGGTATAAGCACTATGTCATATTGTTTCTAATATAATGATCAAAATACACTTTCTGGATATTTTCTAACCTCAGATCAGATCATTTACAAATTGTATTAGCCCTATTTCACAGATGAGGAAACTCACACAGACAGATGGTAAATAAGATGCCCAAGACAACAGGCAAATTCAGGTCTGCAAAAAGCAGAATTCAGGTCATCTGATTCCCATGATGCTGTGCTAACCACTTGTCTATATTGCCTCCCATTACTGAATGCCTTTAATTAATGTTAGACTAATCTGGGATTATGGAAACATTGATTTTCATTGGCTATATTAAGGTTTAAGGGATTTACCCAAAATGAATTGATTCTCTAAATTAGAACTTCAGCCTTTACTAATTTATACAAATTACCATATTGTCAAGTGTTACTGTTGTCTGTTGTATAGTATGATAGCACACTAGTTCAGAAACAACGTAAATGATCATGTAGTTTAAAACTATAGCAAAATGCATACATATGTAATACTGTATACATTTTGTAATACAATATACATACACACAGAGAGACATTTAAGCTAGTTATTAAAAGAAAAAGCCTATTGAGTTTGAGCTTGTTTTCATCAAGGTTTTGGTTTGAAATTGATCTGATCTGATAAGGTTTATAGACAGATGACATCAACTCTAATGCTAGGAAGGAGACAATGCAGAGTAATTAGTCCCAAAGCTGTTTTCTAAACCCTGGATATAGGAGTTAATCCTGAAAGGTGCTGCCATCTCCTGAGAGATGCTGTGTGCTCACAGCTCTCTACTGGAAGATGAACATGCTTGGCACCTCACAGCAGTGCTCAGCACCTGTTAGGATCAAGCCCTTAAAAATCAGCATGCACACTGGCCCATGAGAAATCTGATCCAATATTTTAATTTCATTTCTGCTCCCCAGAATCAGGAAGTCCATCAGTAAGATCCGCTGTCATTTGGCACAATAGGATTACAGAGTCAGCAATTAGATGTTGTCATAATGACAAAACAGTTATCACTGGCATTCCCTTCCCCATTTAGAAATTATCATCCCTGTTTAGCTGCTCTTCCTCAGAAATTATGTTCATAAGCTGTAAACTGGACATGGTTTCTTTTTGAGGGATAAAGGCTTATAGCAAGTGGTTTAAGAGAATTTAATATGATGGTGCATTATATCAATTAGACACAAATAATTTTGCCAGTAACTCTAATTTTCTAATTCTTGAATAGTCAAGATGTTTTGAAGTTCAAGTGGTATATTAAGGCCCATCAAACAGGATGGTCTGTGGGAGGTCTGCACTTCTGGAGACCACACTGTATCTCACCCTTATAGACCATTATAATCCAAGCAGAGATTTTTGATCTCCAGGAGAGTCAATATTGAAAACTTTTCAGTAGGATTAAAATTACTTATAGTAGAAAAGGGAAAAAATATTTACAATAATTAAAGTGAGAGAACAATATGATTTGGGGGAAAGGAAGTAAATTTGCACTTATATTAGGGGCAATCTTTAAAGGGTTAGGATGTAACTTTATGATCTGCCTTAAGTAAGGGATGGCACATAGATGCCAATAAAAAAAAGGGTTTTATGGAAACCTGAGACTCTGTTTTCTCCAAAATATTCTAAGGGATATTGCAAGGTTTTATTTAATATTCTTTGTCTAGCATTTTAAAATGTTTAGACAGATCACACTGCAGAAGTGCAAAGTGAAATGATGCATGCCATTTCTACCTCACAGGAGTGTTCTGAGGTTAAATTTATTAATATTTGTAAAATGCTTTGAAATCCTTGGATGAAAAGATGCTATGAAAATATTTTACTCTTTAATATGTTACTCATTTGGCTACAGGCCCCCAAATCCACTGTTTATGAACATTCAGATGAAGAAAACTTGCACCTTAAAAACTATCACAAACTGTGAATATTAAGGGGCACAAGAGATTGAACTGCACACTGCTCAGCCAGCTCTATGGACAGCTATTATTCCTTAGAATACGAAGAGTGCAAGAGAATCATTATTAAGCATTAGAAATGATATTCTCTATACAGGTGGTACCTATATCAGCACAGTGCCTCTCTGCAATATGCTCAACTCAGAGGAGTGAATGCCACCTGCCCATCACCAACACTATTTCTGAGTGTACGTACATTTTTCTTGGTCATTTGTCTTTTTCCAAACACAGGTCCCAATTCTGCAAAGACTAACTCTCATGCTTAACGTTGTGTGCCTTGAGTTATTCCATAAGAGTCAAGTAGTAAAAAAAATTAAAATCTGTATCAGAAAACAAAGTTTGTGTGTATTCGCAGAAGGAGGCTACAACAACTACAATAACAAAATTACTGCTGTCTCAACACATAGCTGAAATGTCATGATGAAGTGCACAGAAAACAGACACACCACCGTTTGCATAGCTTCCCGCACCAAACTGTTTGTTATTTGTGTTACATTAGAGTCTAGAGACCCCACCATGACTTGGGCTCCATTGTTCTAGTCATAATAACAATATTTTAAGAGACTGCCCATGCCCCAAAGAGCTTAGACCCGGAGCCCCAAAGGGACTTAGGTGTTTTGGATTCATTTAGATGGAATAAATGGGCCAAAGATGTTAATGCAACCCAGTCACTGTCCAAACTAAACAGTGTATAAAAAGGTTTAGGTTTGACATATTGAGACCTTAACCTGCTTAGTACCATGGCAAACACCATTAAAAATCCTTTTAACCCTTTATTAAAGATACAGAAATGAAGGAGAAAATAGTTAAAACATTTTAAATGTAAAGTGTTAAGTAAGGCTTTTATTTTAATAATATCTTTTGTTCCCTTCCCTTTAGCTAGAAAGAGTTCTTAGATGGAAACCCCTTGTTTGACGGTCTCCTTGATGGTATTAAAGATGGTAATAACTATCCTTTTTGGGAAAAAAGAATAAATTGAGATGAACTGGAGATGTTGTTTGTTTTTTAGGTCTGATCCTATTTTATCCCATGTAGTGTTTGGGATTCAGCTGGAGCTGGTAGGGATGGTGATGTCATCTGGTCTCTCTCTCTGGCCCAGTCTCATCAGGACAGCCCTCAGGATTAGGATTAAGAAGAGCTAGGATTCCAGGAAATAATTGGAGTGGCAGGCATGATGGTGAAGCTCACTCCAGTGCTCAACCCTCATAGAAATCAACAGGAGTTAAAGCAATTTTCTGCACTATCTGAGCCATACATTCTAAGGCCATGATTCAGGAAAGCACTTAAATGTGTGAATAAGTCCATCCCTATGTAGGAAAGCACTTACACATATGCTTAACTGTAAGTCATTAAAGTTACTGATATTTAAGTGATTGCCTGAATGGGGTTGCTTTCTTCAATCAAAGACTATATAATCATGCATACCAAAGGGTGGGAGAAAGGAAATAGCAGTATCTCCATTTTATAGGTGGGAAGCTCAGGCACAGAGAGTATAAAGGCCAGTTTCTCAAAGGTAGGTAGACTCCTAATTTCCATTGAAATCAGTGGAAGTTAGAAGCCTAAATACTTTATGGATCTGTGCTTAAGTGACTTGCCCAAGGTCACATGAGAGGATGGTGGCAGAGCTGGGAATTGAGTTCTATCCCATGCTTTAACCACAGAGCCATTCCTCCTCCCATAAAAGTACTAACCAGACTTATTTTATGAGATTTGATTAAATTAAAGCCCTTGGTAGAATGGGTTTGGGCCAATTTTCTTTTTATAGTATTTGTCACAATTTCAGGGTACCTGCTCCTGTATTTCCCTCTCTGTGGTGCCTTGAGGGCACCTAATTCAAGATTTCCAGTTCCCAGTCATCACCTATCTTGAGCAGAAATCTGCATCTCACTCCTTCCTGACTGGGGGGTTTAAGACTGTATAGCTCCCTGGATTATAATGTGATAGTTCCAGGAAGCCAGTCTGCCTAAAAAGGCCAATGTCTGCACTTTGCTTTCTCTTCAATGGCTAAGGACACTGGACTTATCATCAGTTACAAGTTACTACATCATTCCCCCCCCCCTAAACAATGGTATGGGGAGGGATAGCTCAGTGGTTTGAGCATTGGCCTGCTAAACTGAGGGTTTTGAGTTCAATCCTTGAGGGGGCCGCTTAGGGATCTAGGGCAAAATCAATACTTGATCTTGCTAGTGAAGGCAGGGGGCTGGACTCAATGACCTTTCAGGAGCCCCTCCAGATTTATGAGATAGGATATCTCCATATTATGTTTATTTTTCAGGTAAAAACATTCCTAAAATCTTCCCAGAGGTCACCCTATAACTTATGGAGTTTTACCAGTCTTCTGGGAACTGAGAAGGCAATCCTTCCACAAGGTTTGGGTCCCACTTGGACAGGCTGTCCTGTGCATTTGCTGGATCAGCAAGACCCTAAATCAGTTTAAGTTCAAGCAATTTGTCCTGACTTTCTTTGTCTGTTGGACAACCCAGTTGGAACCATATGTCAGAGTGGTGGTACCTCTATGCAGGTGTTATAACCTAAGTGATTTGCCTTAATCATTTTTCATTTCCTGGAAAAGCTGAGGCAACCCTCTCCTCGTGTAGTGCATACAATCCCTGGTCCACAATGAAACATAAACCATTCACATACTTAAAACAATATAGTCTCCCAAAGATATTGCAGGAAGTTGTCCTACCTGTCACAGTATTGTAGAAATGATGGTAAGTAGTCAGTAAAGCTGCAAAACCTCATTTTTGCAGTTTAGCAGGAAAGATTACCTAGTAGCCAGGTTATTCTATCATACAGACAGAACAGTATAAAGGTCAGCAAAATATCTAGTGGCTCATTAGTGTGGAATTGGGATGAGTGGATATGTTCTAGCTTTCCTTAAGGCAGCAAAACTCTAGGGCTGGCACATTCTGCGCATAAACCTTGTGCAATTTTAGATGTCTTTCTGAATTTCCCAGTTCTGAGTATATTGTATTGTGCAACAGAAAGGTAGCTTACGAGCACACCTGCACTGTTTTCTGTTTATAGAATTGGTAATTACAATGACAGTGTTGAAATAAAAAATCTGCTGGATAGGAATTAAATAGTAAAAACAATGATGTATTCAAAACTATTTGTATGTCAGTCATTCCGTTCATCAAGACTGCAATTAATCTAGTCCCATTCAAAGTCATTGTGGCTGCAACAAAGGCAGATATCCTAGCATCTGGTTAGTGATAGCAAGAAAGGATCCTTATAGTTTGCTTTCTTTTTTTTCTTTTTTTTCCCCATAAAACTTTGTAACTATTGTGTTTATGAGGTGCTTAAAAATTCTCCAGTGTTCAATGTTTTGTCTTTACTGTGCTCTGGACTCAAGAGAATTCCAGACCAGCGAAAAGCAGCAAAATACTTGATTAAAAATATACCACTTAAAAACACTTTCTAGCCTTTTTTCCGTCTGCAGTTTCCATGGAATTCCTATAGTAAATTGCCAGAGAATGTGATTTGGTTTTATTACTTTTAAAAATAACTTCACTTTAATACCAGGGTTAATTTTATACTTGCAGGGGAGAAGAAATGGCTGGGGAATGATATGCTCTATTGATGAAATGGAAACCTGACTCCCAAGTTATATCTTCAGAGACGTAGAGAAACAGCAATAAGAAATGACTGCAGTGCATTAGTACATCCAAAAGTTAAAGATCCTCTAAGGAATCTGCCTTCCATAGTTTTGAAGAGTGGGTTCTTCCTCCCAGATCCAAACACTAACAGACTTGATCCAGCCTATGATCCTCTGGGACTTTATCAGTCTAAATATCTGGTTAATGTGGCTTTGTCTGAAGGTGGTGAACTGGGTAGCTCGCCATTGTTTTGATATTTGAGGAAGGAACAACAGTAACAGTGTGGGTTTGGACTCTCCTGTCAGCCACAAAGTTAAAGGTAAACAGGCAAGACCCAAGCCTGCCCTCTTCCTTTCTCCCACATTCTGTGGATACTCTTACAGCAAGGTTCTCCAGCCTATCTCTTCCTCAGCATTTTCTAAAGAAGGATGCCAGGGTTCTTCTCAGCCAGGAACGTTGACATTGCTTTTAATCTGAAGTGATAATTGTATAGTAATGCAGTGTAACACCTTAGTAAAGTAAGATGCCACAAAGATTTTCTGCCATCACCTGCTAAGCCCTAGACCCTTTTAGCCTACATCTCTGATCCCACCTCTTAGTCTTTCCTCCCTTGACCCCATTCTGTCTGCCAACAATACGATCTTCAACACTGACTTCTTGTCCTCCTTCCACTCCTCTTTCTCTGCCTACTACATCCTGCCTCTAATGCATGGAATGGTCTCGCTATTCCAGTGGGCCCATTCCCTACTCTCTTGTCATTCAGATTCCTTCTAAAGATGTGTTTCTTCTTCAATACCTAAAAACACAAGCTCCCTTGTATTGTGTTAGAGAAGAAATTAGGTCAAAATAATGTACACACATTCTTAGCTTACTCACTTCTCTAAGCCTCCCAGTGCATCTTGCCATCTCTGTGTTGGTCTCTGCCCCAGATATCTTATCATCTAGAAAACAGTCTTTATGTTTGTCTTTCATTTAGCAACACTGAAAACACTTACTTCTTAACAAAAAGAGGAGGAGAAAGAAGATGGCAATGATTTTGTGGCTCACTGTATAGATGGGTGCTGGAACATACTTGCCACAAAAGGGCCTGATTCTCCATTCACTTCCACATGTATACAAGTGTTGTAACTATATTATCTTCAATGGAATTAATTCCTTATTTATAATAATATAGATGTCAGAAGAGTCCTACTCAAAGTGTATATGGGAGCTGTGCTATGAAATATTTTTCTAGCTACTTTCTAGCTTTGAAAAGTTATGCTTTACTGTGGCCAGTGCCATATGTCATTCAATAATGGGTATCTGAAACCTGGAAAGACCAATCAAAGGGCTGACCCACTAGAACTGGGCAAATATTTTTTTTAACTGCATCAAATAGTTTAATTACTAGATATCAAGACAATTGCTGAATACATTTGTGATCCTAAGAGCCCTCACTGCCATATAATGGCAACTCCTGTCAACCTGACAAAACTCACTACACCTATCACTTTCCATTTATTATGGTTATCTATAAAAATGTTGCATAAGATATCAAATGAAAACCTATATCACTGATGTCATCATAGGCATGGGTGTTAATCAATGATGTATGTGTATACTAAAAATATGTTTAAAACAACATAATCAAGTAGGGTTGATAAACAAGTCTTCCCCAGCCAAGAAAATATTGATTTATCTGTCTGCCTAGATATCCATTGTGAATCAAGTATTGTGAAACCACTACAACAGATTCTTCATTTTCATTTTAAATCAACAGAAAAAGCAAATAATTGGGTGAATAAGAAAACAGCATGATGTCAGCTCACTGGAGCACAAAAAGCAGAGGAGAAGATCTGTAGCTGGGGATACTCTTCAATGGATTTCAAAGGTTTATGGGACTATGAAAAGAAGAGGAAAGAACCCATTTGTTTTCTGGCAAACAAAGATCAAAGAGGTCAGTGCTCTGTGTATTCCATGAATTGTGATCCTTGGCCATGTGGGGTGAGTGATGCTGAAAGAATGCTTTAAGTAACTAAATTGTCTTAGTCAAGGACTGTAGCCAATTGAATAGAGTTTTAGTCACTAGGACACATGATTATACTTTTGTTTTACCTGTAACCATTTTCTGTTGTTATTATCACTGGTAAGTATCACTTAAATCTCTGTTCTTTATTGATAAAGTTGTTCTTCTTTTATTTAAATTAATCTGTTTTGTTATATTTAAGTGAGATGTGCATCCTCAGCTGAACCAACAGGCCGGTGTATATTCTGTCTTTGGTGGATTTTGCAATTTCCCAGGTGTCCAGTAACAAGGGCTGGATGCCGCAGACAGATTAACCCACAAGGCTAAATTAGGACTGGTGGAGTCCTGAGGAGTTTGTTTGGCTGGTTAACAAACTGGAGTGGCAAGGAGCTATCACACAGTTTAGCTCCAGCAAATTCCTCTTTTGCTGAGGCAGAGGGGCAACATTATTAAATCCAATATTATATGACTAGCTCTAGTTTCCACACCGGCAGACGGGAAACAAGTGTAGAGGAGCCTAGGAAATACCTTACAATTAGCCCTTTCAGATTTCTCAGGAGGTAAACTTCTGGAGCCAAACTGCCAGCACCAGCAGCTAAATCAGAATTAAACATATTCCAGAACTGGTGGATCTTGTAGTGCTATGAAACTGTATTTGTTGTTCTCTTCAGGGCCAATCTATGGTGTTGGTTGCTGATATAATTACAGGAATCTTCAGTGCAAAGAAAGTCAGTCCAATTGTATATGATTGAAAACGCTCACATTTGTATATTGTAGTGGCTTGGTAGTGAAATTAAATCCCTTGGTTATTCCACATGGTGCACTGTTATTATGCCAGTTGATGAGAATTTAGGAAAGAAGACATTACAATAACAGTTGACCAGAGAGCACCAGTAATAATGACAATGGTGGCAACTGTCAAAGGACTGAGGAAAAAAGGGAATATTGCGATTGGGTGGGGAGGATGGAAATCATTGAGTATTCAGTACAGTGGGAGTTAATTAGCACACGGCATTGTTATCCAGCTGGTTCATTTACACATGCAGGTTGTGTTTTAGAAGCCAGAGTATTTGTGTTGGCCTAGAACACTCACAAGTCTGAACTAGTTCCAGCTCTGTTTTAAACGGAATCTGATTTAAATTTGAATCTCCATAAGTTGGGCTGCGGTGGAAAGGCTGGATTCAATAAACCACCAAGATTAGCCTTGCAACCATAATACCCACAGGCCCTTTGCATTTTTTTCAGTGAGTTTGATATTGTGGTACATAGGGAGAAGAATTTATTCCCAGAAGCACAGTCTACAGGTGTCATGTTTCTTAATTCTATTCCTCCATCTTTTGCCTAAATTAAACCATCAATATCAGAAATATGAATTCTCAAAACTAGTTGTCACTTGAGGCAAAGGTAATTTGCTTGACATTTCATGCTACATTAGTGGTCTGTTCTCACTACCCATAAAAGAAGACTATTACCATTGTATTTTTTCAGTTGTATTGGAGATTCTGCTGTCTTGAGCATACATTCTTTAATAATTGATATAAGAATATGCCAATATTTTTGTCTATTAGGATTATTTTTAGGGGGTTGAAGAAGAGTGGACTAAGATTTTGTTTGATCAAGAATCCCAACCAGATCTAGTCAAGATAAACTGTTAGGTTTTTTCCATCAAAAAACTTCAGCTACTCTGAAAACCATGCCTCTCAGCAAAAAGGTTGGATGCCAGCTGTTTATATTGATCCCATAGGTTAAAGGTGTTTTATGTTACATTCAAAGTTAAGGCAGAATCTGGCCCTTTGTATGCATGCTAATGTTTCACTCTTTCTGTAGAAAGTAGAAAGCAACCAAAGAATGGATTGTGGGGAACAAAGATCAATTGGCCCCCAGGGAGAAGGTCTACATAGAATAATTGGTCTATTTCTCTCTTTCCTTTCCTAAGAAAAGAGCAGCCACAGAAGAAAGAAAAATCAGAAGTTCACTATTTATCAATAGGTCAAGCACAGTTTCCACTTTGTTCTGAAAAGCCTTGCTTTTTAAGGGGGAAGATTTGCTGATTCATGTGGCATGGAGAGTGCAAATGTCTTCAATTTCTGCAGAGTAAAAACATCAGCAATTTTTCAGCATGAGGAGGCAAGAGGTTTGACTTAAAAAAAAATACATGAAAGCAAATTTGGGAGAAGCAGAAAAAAACTCTAAAATTATTTCTTGCATGCACAAAACCTATTTAGGTGTCATAAAACTGCTACCAGAATAAGTGCTCCAGTATTTCTATGGCTTTTATTAGGTCAGCCATTAAGCCTGTTTTTCTCTCAGAATGGCTGATGTCATCTAGCACAGTCTGGGCCAAATTCTGCGTCCTTTATTCAGACAGTATGTTCTTTTTATTTCAGTGAGGACACACATATGAGTAAGTGCTGCAGGATTGGACCCTGTGTCAGGACAGGACCCTTAACACAGCAAGCTTTAGGGACCAACATTCCCTTCATGGCAGGGAGCGGGGAGGGAGTGTGCAGAAAAACCTGCCAGCAGTCAAGGTGGGGTTGCCACTCAGAGAAGAATTTCATTTGGGGCTTTGTGACACTGTTCAGCTTTCTGAGTGTCTCTGTGTCAATGTTTGCTTGATGTTGCATGGCCACGTGATGGTTCAGAATCATACATGTAAATGTAACATCACACAACAAAGACCCAAGTGCCATAACTCTGTAATACTGCATCACAGCATAGTGGTACGATGTGGGTTCATGGACATCCCTGTAGTATATTAGTCTTGCAGAAAAGCTTCCTAAAACTTAAAGATGATTCTGCTTGTTAATGGGAAGGGGAAGAAGAAAGGAGGAAATGACACTTCTTTGAAAGGAATCTAGACAATTACCAGGAATGGCTAATCCTAAACAGGTTTTAGATCCACCAAAATGTGTCCCTCCATTCCCATCTTCCTTCCAGCTTCCATAGCATGGGTCTCGTCATTCCAGAGTCCTTTATTTTTCTTGTGAAACTGTCCATCCATCCAGCAGCAATCACCTTTGTGCTGTACTATCACTTGTTGTTCTTCCTCTCTCTAGGTGTATGGCCCAGATCCCAGTAATCCAAAGAATATGTCACTTTCCCTGGCACATCCTGAAACTAAGATCTATTTAGAAAAAAAAGTAGGATTGGTGCTTCAGAGTTTTATCTAGACGCAGGAGCAAAGCAAAATAAATATGACTAGGGTGGCTTTTCAGAGCAGTCTTGCAAAATGAGACTGAGGCCAGTTATCTCCCAGGTATTTTTTTCTGATCCTGTTGTCCATAAAATGTCTTGGGATCTTTGAATGAAAAATATTTGAGAAGGTCAAAGAAGTAGTAGTAACATTATTTATTCCAACCGGCAGTTCCATGGTAACAATTAGAGAGAAAGTATATCATGTTAAAAAGCCAGGGAAAGATATGCCAAATCAGTTGTAAAACCAAATATTTTGCTCCTCAAAAGTATTGTAGCCACTTCCATAACCAAAGAAATAGTCCTGATGCAGACATTTCCCAAGGTCACATGCTGCCTTTCGAGCTATTATTGCCTGCAGTGCGCACACCGTTCCTGGGAAAGGGAAAAGGATGGTTCAAAACCCACCCAAATGTTTGTTTATTGGGAGCCAATTTACCTGACATTCAGCTTGTGCTGACAAAACAGTTTCTGAAAACAGTTGGTTTCATGCCAAACTATTAATATAAAGAATTGTTACTGATGGCAAAATTCCTGATCTCTCCTTTTAATTGTTGGCATCTGTCAGTGATTTTCTTTCAGAAAAACTTTGAATAATCTTTGGGCACTATTGGATACTTGTTCCAAGAATAAGACACACAGTGTGATTTTTGTATTGGCAATGTAAATATCCTTCACAGTGGAGGCCAGAGGACCAAATTTAATCCACCGTCCTGTATTTTTTAAAGTCAACAGCTGAGTAGTTTGTAAATCCCCAGAGTGAAGATTATTGGGTAGAATGTATCATGACCCTTGAAAAAAAATAATAACCTAAACCCCTCACTTTCTCAAATCTCTTATGCATGAAGCAAACAAAAAACCAAACAACTCCCACCTGTCCCATGCACACAAAGTCTCTAGCTGTATAAATACAAGTATGTGGGAATGAATAGTAAAACAGGAGACCAATGCTTAAAATAGTATCACATCTCACTGAGACCTATATCAAATAACAATTAGTCCACCTTGACAGATATTTTAGAGCAAGCTATGCCTGCAAGAAATAATGAAGCTGGACCATTTTTAGTTCTCTTCTTGGGGCAGTAACTGAGGGACATATCCTTCCATTCCAAAGAAAAACTCTTGAATACGGTGTTGTATATGATAAGATTGACAGATAAATTGAGAGAGAGATCACAGTATATTTTTCAGAAATGTGAAAGTGTACTGGCTCTAATGCCTTCAGAAATACGGCATTGCTTTTCCTTGGTTTTTAACTCTAGGCAGTATATTGATGTGAAATCAATTTGATAACATGAAAGGGCTTCACCTAAAGAAAGCTTTGAGAAGTATAACCTTACATTGAACTCTGCATAGGTTTAGCCCTGATTTTTTCCTCAATAACAATATACCCCCTCACTCCCCCCCAATCCAGCACAAACACTCATGATGATGGCAGTAACTTTTTTTTTTTTAAATCCAACCTCAAGAAAATACTGTCTTGTTTTTTGCTTTATAAAATTAAATAGATTTTATTGGGGGGTGGGCATAGCTGAGGCACTGGAGAAGGAAGACCTCTTTATTTAATGTATTTGTTGTGATGATGTCGGAACTTAAAGAAACTCCAAGAAATCAATTCAAATTGAAAGGGAGAGGGAATATCACATTTTGATTTTCAGAGAAAGCAGCTGACGAGCGGAAATAGTTTATGAATAATAGTTAATGGAGTATGCTTAGCTTTTTTATTTCATCTCCCTTCTGGTGTTATAAATTCATGCTGGCAGGAATAGCATATTTTATTTGTTAAGCCTCTTGGGAAGGGGAAATAAATAAAAATTAGTATTTGAGGAAAATGATCAATATGAGATCTGCATTAAATACTTAGAATTCAGTGGGTGATGGATATACGGCCTCTCACTGCCTAAAAGTTATTTAATGATCTAGTTGAAATGACTTCCATAATAAAGGAATACATGAAAACAAATATTGCAAATGGCTGTTGTACTGTCCATCTATCTGTCTAGCTCATAGGAATATGTGCTCTAAGGGGAACTATGGGAAATAGGAAGCTCTTTGGATACATATAGAGATCATACAAGCAGCAGTGAGTAAAGATGGTCTTTATATTGCTTTTAAAGAAAAGTGACAGAGGGATATGAAAGGGTCCACACTTTCCATCTCACAGTGTAGCTTCCAGTGCAGCTTTATATCCTTATCACAGTTTTGATCACTGGGAAGCAGGATCTGATAATTTTCAGGCTTATCAGAGACAGGTGAAAGATGTGCATCATAGATGTTTAGAACTAGAAGAGATCTGTTGAGTATATAGTCCATTTCCCTGGAGTCACTGCAGGATTGTTCTCTACTGACAATTGGTTGTGTTTTGTCTAGATTATTTTTACAATATATAAGGTGATGAGGTTTCCACCACATCATTTGGGAGACTACAGTCACAATGACTGGGGAAAAAAAGGAAGAAACGCAGAGTCACATGAGGTGAAGATGGAGAAGAAGTCGTCTAATTACAATCACAGGAGAAGGACCACATAGATTCTCACTCCAGTACTCCCTGGAGAAAATGTGAAATTCCCCAGGATCCCTGTTCTACAAATGTGCCATAGAATAAAATTCCCTCACCACCAAAACTGGCCATCTCTTCAGCCCTATACATGTGAATAAGAGTCACCAGAGTCAAGAGAACACAAGAAAACATAACTTTGCTGGACAGAAGACCAGTACCAGGACTATATCCCACATAAACCCATTTGGAACTTAGGTGTTGACTTTCTGCACCAGACAAGTATTCTCGAAAGATGATACAGGCTGTGGAAAAAAGGAACAAAAGTAAATGTTCAGCCAATTGATAGTTTTAGACAAAAGAAATATAAGGTTTCTTTGAAAAATACATTCTGGTGAATTTTGAGTTTTGGAAAATTACTGGATTGTTGCCAGTGCTGCAGACTGAAATCCTTTGTTTATTTGAAACAAAATCTGCCTTTCTTTGTTTGGTTAGGATGTGAAAAAGTAGAATTATGGAAACATTTGACAAAGATATATTAACCATTCAATATTTGAATATTTTAGCATTTTGCTGCAAAATGGTCTTATTTTTTTAAAAAAAAAGAGGTCAGAGAAATAAAAATTTTTGGTGCTCTTAAATTTTGATGCTTCAGTGAGTCAATATTTAAACACGAGGAGTCATGAAATGTCTAGTAAAATTGGGCAGAATTAAAAAATGAAAATTGCCTGACTTTAGCAAGGTGGAATGCCAGAGGGAAAAAAATGGTTAATTACCTTGTGTGAACAGTGTTTTTCAAGATGCATGATCCCTATCTGCATTCCATTGTCCGGTACATATGTGGTCCTTGAGGCTGAGACTGGAATTCTCACATGTATTCATCATCAGATGATCCTAATTCTACAGGTGGACTTCCTCTATACAAAGGGATGTAGATCTCCCTTGTTTGTTGGTATAAAATACAGTTGTCATATTGTTCAATCTCACATGAACAAACTGGGAGTGAATAAATGGTAAGAATTTTTTGCCAGCTTCCCAGACTGCTCTCAGTTCCAGGAGATTTCTATGCATCCTGGAGATATGAGGAGTCCATGTTCCCTGCACTGTGATCATTCTGATGAGTGCCTCCGACTGTCAGAGAGGCATCCATAATTAATGTCTTCTGAAGCACACCCATTTTTTTGTTCTACCTCCAAGCCAGAGAGTCTTGTACCCTGAAAGGGATTATAACTAGCTTGTCCTTACTGGGCTTGCTCAAACCAGAAGCCAGGCCTATACACAGCAAAGTAGGAGTCTTGCAAACAAGGTCACATAGTGTAAGACTATGTGGATGAGGATGAGACATGTCCAAACTGATGTTTGTGGACTCTTTCTCAACTCATTGGTAGGAATCTTAATTGATTTGGAACCTGTCTTTGGGGAAGTAAACTTTAGCTCTGAGTCAGTCTAGAGGTGCTCTGAGGAAATCTATGATCTGTATTGGAACTACAGTGAACTTTTATATATTTAATCCACCGGGGTCTGCTGTATCAGCTATCTGCGCAGAGCTGGGACAGCACACAGAGGTAACACACGCACGCAGCTGAGTGATATCAACAGTGAACAGAGCAGAGCATCACACCGGTAGCATCTGACGACAGTTCATACCTATCATGAACCTCAGGGACCTCCTGTGAGAGGGAAGTGTATTTATGTGGAAATAGCAGTCCTTTAAGTCAAGGGCCATGAGCCATTTGTTTCTATTGTGGCAAACCCAGGACCAACAACTACCAGGGGGCGGGGGTAGTAAGTAGTCTCAGGGGGTTAAAAGGCCTCTCCCAATCCACTGAGGAGAGATAACCACAGGGAAATAAGGTGCAACCGGAAAAGAGGTTACCAGGGAACTAATTAGGTTCAGCTGGCTCCAACTGCTTGAGACCTTTTTAAACCCTCCCCTGCGTGGAAGGGTGGCGGGGAGAGTGAGAGAAACAGGGAAGCTGCCAGTAAGCTAGGTGCAGCAAGGCTCTGAACCCTTCCAGCAAGGAAGGCTGCACTCTGTCCCCAGAAGGGAAGAAAAACAAGCACAAGGGACTGACTGAGGGAAGTAATAGCCAGACCCTGTGCTACCTACAAGGATTTGCTTTGCCCAAGCCTGAATCTCCAAGGCTAAAAAGGACTGAGCCTGCTGAGGAGAAGAAGGTACTTTGCCACACTATTTAAAGACATGATTTTCTATGGCCAGGTGACCATTCTGAATCTCAGAAGAAGAGAAGAGAGACATCTCTTCTCTCAGGCAGTACAGACATCTCTGATGGGCATTGCTGACCAGGAAAGCTTGTGGAGAGGAAATACATATTTTGAATCCCTGTACTCTGTCTGTAGCTCGATCTCTGTGCTGGGACAAGCGCAGTGGCAGAGGAAGTCCCAAAAGGGAAAAAGGACTCTTTCATCCCTAATTGACTATACTAAAAAACTTAACGTATCTAATAAGAAAAAGATATTTATATAGTATTTACAAATAAAGTCAAAAGAAGAGATTCAGGGACACTGGAGTGTTCGATCTCAGACCATGTGTGGTAAGAAGAAACTGAGGAGTACAAGGAAAGAGTGCGGATGTGTACCAATGGACACTACTACCAAGAATCTTCCAATCTCAGGCACATAGAATGCATGTGTACCCCACAGTGGAATACACACAGGAACCAAAACTCAAAGAAGAACCTCATTTTGTGAAATGTCCTGAAAAATGTGAAGATTAGTCAGGATGAAATGGCATGAAAAGAAATTGCAAATAACCCCCCACTCAAATGTTATAAATGTGTGGAGCCTTATCAAAAAAGGTGGGAAAAGACTGGGAGGAGGTCAATGCTCTTGTGTGATGGAAAAGAAGGAGATGGAGATAAGGAAATCCCACAAAATGGAATGGGCTTGGCGGAAGCAGGAAAAGAAGGAGGAGGTGAGATGGAGAAAAATAAAATGTACACCCTACTACTAGGATGTGAAAATAGTAGTTCTTCTTCCAGTGCTTGTTCATGTCCATTCCAATCAGGTGGGTGCATGCTTTGTGCACACCAGCCAGAATATTTTTCCCTTAGCAGGGTCCATAGGGTGGGCCTGGGTGCCCCCTGGAGTCCTGTCTTCATGGCGCCCAATATAGCGCCATGCTCCAATCAGTATATGACTCTGACCCCACATCCTGAACTTTGGCTTGTGAGTCACTCGATTGGAATGGACGTGAACACTCGAAGAAGAATAAATGGTTAATCACCTTCTCGTAAGTGTTGTTCTTTGAGATGTGTTGTTCGTGTCCATTCCAATACCCAGCCTCCTACCCTTCTGTCAGAGCAGCCGGAAAGAAAGAACTGAGGGAGTGGGGGTCAGGAGGGTGCTATATTGGGCGCCATGAAGGAGCAACTCCAGGGGGCACCTAGGCCGACCCTACAGACTGTTAAGGTAAAAATCTTCTGGCTGGCGTGCACGCGGTGCGCACACACCTGATTGGAATGGACATGAACAACACATCTTGAAGAACAACAGTTATGAGAAGGTGAGTAACCGTTTTTCCTCTTTTATTTGAGGTGGAAATAGGAAACTTCACTACTGCCCATCCTATCCCATCTGCAATGAAACAATCTGCTCTGCAATTGAGTTTGGCTTAGTGGCTCTTCAGAGACTATGACAATCTCATTCTTTCAGTCTGCCTAATAAAGGAGCTGGAGAGAGATGTGAAGCATTTCCTATCTCCATGCCATTGACCCAGACCTTTCAGTCCCCTCTGCTCAACATCTGAGAGTGAGGACAAAGATTAAAATTGCATCATTCTGAGCCTGTAATTGCAGACTCCCTCCTTCCCACAGTCAACTAAAGCAAAAATCTTGTCCACATGGAACATTACATAATTGCAGAGCAGGGCCTTAAAAGTTCACTAACACATGCAAAACTCCACTACACTAAACACCACACAGGCTGTAAACTTGCTGGTTTATTCCCTCTTTAAACAGACATGGGGAAATGAACTTTGTAAAAATCACTTTGTATATAAGCTAAACTCTTAAATCTAGTGCCTACCTGAACAAGAGGGTCAAACGCTGATGACACATACAGGGAAGAGGGAAGTAGAGAAAGAGGAATACTCAGGGCCACCCAGAGAATTCAGGGGGTCTGGGGCAAAAAATTTTTGGGGGCCCCTTCTATAAAAAAATTGCAATACTATATTCTCCTGAGGGCCCTTGTGGGGCCCACGGCAAATTGCCCCACTTGCTCCCCCCACGGGCGCCCCTGGGAAAAATAAACCTTTCGCATTTCAGCACAAACCCAGTTTTGAGAAAACTTCTTTACAAGGTATCACTGGTTCTCAGCATCAACTAGTGCTAAAAGGCACTAAAGCTCATTAAAAGGGTTGGACAAATATTTTCCATCAACATTTTTTCTGGATCGAAAACTAGGGGTTTTTAAAAAGCAGAAAAAAAAATCATGGACAATGTCTGGTTTCCTTCAAAATTTGTTGTTTTTTTAATTGAAAAGCTGAAATTAGTCTGCCAAAACCTGAACATGGTTTGAGGTTTCAGAAGTGTGTGGCCAAATATTTGCTGCTTGCTGTGTTTGATTGTTTAAAGAAACAACAAAAAAATTCTGCTTAAAAAAAATCCAAAACTTTTTTGAACCACCTCAGCTTGTAACCAAACACCTGAGCCCACCCAGGCAGAGATTTTTCCAGGTTTCTGATACTCTGCTGGCTTCCTTGACTCATAGCTGTCTCCATAACTTTGGGTTCATTTAGGTTAGAACATAAGAACAGCCATACTGGGTCAAACCAAAGGCCATCCTGCCCAGTATCCTGTCTACTGACAATGGCCAATGCCAAGTGCCCCAGAGGGAGTGAACCTATCAGGTAATGATCAAGTGATCTCGCTCCTGCCATCCATCTCCACTCTCTGAGAAAAAGAGGCTAGGGACACCATTCCTTACCCATCCTGGCTAATAGCCATTAATGGACTTAATCTCCAGGCATTTACCTGTTTCCTAGAGACTGGCTCCATGGGGTCCCTCACAAACTGGAGACGGTTACTGTGGGTTTTTCTTTACTATAGCTTATGTACATACTCCACAAACTGAGCATTTGAGCTTTTTCCAGAATCTGGGGTGAGCCTATGTTGTCAAAACTGAAATGCTCAAAATAGCACATGCATGTGAATGGACACAGGGTGCTAAAATTAAATTAATCCAGGGGTTCTCAAACTGGAGGTCAGGACCCCTCAGGGGGTCACGAGGTTATTACTAGGGGTCGTGAGCTGTCAGCCTCCACCTCAAACCCCGCTTTGCCTCCAGCATTTATAATAGTGTTAAATATATAAAAAAGTGTTTTCAATTTATAAATGGTGTGGCGGTCGCACTCGGAGGTTTGCTATGTGAAAGGGTCACCAGGACAAAAGTTTGAGAACCACTGAATTAACCCCTCTGGAGCCTCAGGGAATGCGGGGGGGGGGGGTCTCCCTTGGTAGGGTTGGGAAGGATATTGCTCTTCTCATGTGATCCCTCCCCCCAGTGGCTAATTTTAAATGAAGCTTCCCTCCCCTGACATGAATCTCCCTATGGCACTGAAATTACATATAGACTATAATTTGGCATTTGAGAAGTGAAAGGGACGGTAGCCCTAATGGAAAAGCTAACAGCTTCGCTCTCCTGCAAGCCTCAAACTGCTGAATGAGCTTTAGGGTAGGGAAGGCTGTGCCTCCCAAACAGCCTGGCCCTGCCCCCTATCCGACCTCCACCCACTTCCTGCCCCCTGACTGCCTCCCTCAGAATCCCTGACCCATCCTGCTCCTTGTCCCCTCACCGTCCCCCAGAGACCCCCCCGACCACCATGGGACCCCACCCCTGCTCCCTGTCTTTCCCAACCCCTATCCACCCCACCCCCCGGAATGCCCACAATCCAACCCCATTCCCTGCCCCCTGACCGCTCCCCCAACCTCTGCCCCCTCCCTGTGCCCTGACTGTCCCCAGGACTCCCTGCCCCTTAGGAAACCCCCCCGGCCCCAGCCTCTTACCCCCGGCTCCCTCCTCACCCAGAGCCTCAGCGCCTCGCAGAACAGCTGCAGCGTGTCTCCGGCGGGGCCTGAGCCCTGCCCCGCTCTGAGCCGTGTGGTGAGGGGGTGGGGCTGTGAGCTCCATGCCGAGCGGAGGGAGCTGAGCTCAGCCCGGAGCTCGCAGCCCCGCCCCCTCCCCACGCGGCTCTGAGCCTGGCGGGGCTCAGGGGCCCCGCCGGAGACACGCTGCGGCGCTGTCTGAGGTCGCTGCTCGATGCGCTAAGGCTCCAGGAGAGGGGCGGAGGCGGGAGCCTCAGCTGTTCTCTTGGGGGCCCCTGCGGAGCCCGGGGCAAATTGCCCCACTTGCCCCCCCCCTCTGGGCGGCCCTGGGAATACTTACCCATCAGGCCACTGGGGGAATGCTCCCCAGAGGTAACCTCAGGCCAGTGGTGCCCCTGTCTTTGGTCTATCCATTCCCCATCCCTTCCAGCCACTGTTTATGGCTACAGAATAGGGCTCCATACTATGGGATGCAGTGCATACAACCTTCGTGGCAGTGCTGCATTAAGTACCTCCTTATGCAGTGGAACCACGAGACATTTAAATTATTGGATGCTTTAGAAAATGTTGACCTAAGTGACTTGCCAAAGGTGACATAGCCAGGCAGTGGCAAAGCCAGAGCATCCTCTCCCCCTACCCCCTGTAGAGTCTTGATTCTCACTTTCCTGCTCTAACCCTTTTGGCACTATTCTGTGCACTAATATTAGCATGACTGGTACTCTGCAAATAACTTGATGGGGCTAGGTTAGAATCAATATATTGAATTTCTCTTAAGTGACCGGGAGTTGTGCTGTAAATATTTTATCACATTTATTTATTTTCTAATTTATTTAAAAATGAACCTATCACATATATAAATAGGGCACATCTGCAGTAAAAAATAACAAGTTGTATGAAAGTATTTAACCAATATCAGCCTAAAATAAATACATTTCTCCCTTCAAACCAGTCATAAAAAATGACGTCAGGACTTACAACCTCAAGCCTTCAGGCAAAAAGGTTTAGAAGCGGCAGTGAACACAAAATTAAAGACAATTCATTTCTCCTTAAAAAGTAATTTTGTACATATCAAACAAGTTACTTTATAGAATACAGTAGATGGGCCTAAATAAAATACCTATCTGAATTTCCTCTGCTCCACTCCTGTTTATAAATCACTCGGTCATGATTATGTGAACATAACTGTTGATTGGTGAGTTACAAGCTTCTGTCTTCACCCACCTGAGCCATCTATTAGCTCATATGTAATGCCTATGGAATTATATCTGACATTTCTATTAGCACCAGAAGCACTTGACTGTGATTAACACTATTGCTATGAATATTAAAAGAATTAATAACGATTTACCACTTATTGTAAAGCATTGACACTTTCACAATAACTGGAAAGACACATTGCTTGAATATGAATTACATTAATTCCTGAACTGTAACTATGCAGTACTGTCTTCCATTGATTTTTTTTTTTTTTTTTTTTTACTCCTTTCAGACTTTTTTTTTATAAATCTTCCCCTGACTGCTGCTCTCATTTGACTGGTATGGATATATCTTTTGCCTCCATACTGTGTGTATGTGTTTAAATGATTAATTGTCTCCTTGGTAATTATTCTGAAGCTATGCAAAACTGGAGGTTAGGAAATGTCTGTGAAGGTGATTGGCAAGTGGGGATGCGCTAGCTTCCAGCCCATGACTAGGGGCTGGAATTTGCTTGTTTTCTTTGATATTATTGATTATTATTATTTTTTTCAATAGGACTGGGTCTATATTTATCACCAAGAACATTGTTTAGCCACTTCTTTGCTCCTATCCCAAGGCACATGACAATAGTTTTCCCTTTGAAAGGTAGTTGATTCTAATAAATTGCAGGACAATATATCAAAGAAAATTGATGTGCGGCAAATACTGAATATGTTAAATGGGCTCTTTCAATCCATCTAAAATCCCAAATGATGTTTTCTTCAACAAAGATACATTTCATGCACCTAGAGCTGGGCAAAATATTCTTAAGTAGACAATTTATTTGATCATTTTAGCCCTTAATTACTCATAGAAAGAATTAAACTTTTTAAAGTATGCTTGTTATGTAATGGAATTTTTACTGTAATTACGCCAAAAAAAAAGAAATGTATGCAAAGTTATTCCAACACATGAGATATTGATGAAGTGTTCACTACAGCAAGGCCTTTGACTATTGGTTAGTCATTGCCTGATTGTTTCCTCATGCTCCTCCATCTGTCCATCTATATCCAGCTGTCATCTCTTGTTTTATGCTTAGACTCTAAGCCCTTTGGGAAAGGGACCATCTTTTTGTTTGATGTTTATACAGTGTCTAGCACAGTGGGGTCTTGGTCCATGATTAGGGCTCCTAGGCGGTACAGCAATTCAATTAAACATCAACATAAATAATCCGACTGGTCTCTAAATCACATGCTGTTAATTCTGCTCCTGGAGTGGGTGACTAAAACTTTGTTGAAAGGATGTGGGCACTTCTGAGACAGATTAGAGTAATTAATAACTGGAACAACTTATCAAGGGTTGAGGTGGATTCTGCATTCCTGGCAATTTTAAAATCAAGTAGTACTTTTTAAAAGGAATTATTTTTGTGTAGTTTTATGGCCTGTGTTATATAAGAGATCAGTCTTGATGATCACAGTGATCTCTTCTAGTGTTGGAATCTCTGGAATCCTGAATTTGTGGGAGAGAGACTTTTTTACACATTCAAATACATGAGTCTGCAATAAGAAAAGCAGTAGACCATTTTCCCCTGAAATGTAAAGTGCTTATAATTATAGCTGGTCAGAACTTTTTTTAATCAAGAAAAATAAATTAAAAATTCACTTCAAAGCTAGTTCAAATTATTTTTAAAAATCTTACTGGGTTTTTTAAATATTTTTCAATTTTTGAAAAAAGTCATTAAAATTTTGAATTAAAAAATCAGTAAAATAGTTGATTTTGTTTTTGAGACTTTGCTTTGAGAAAAATAACTTGATTTTGATCACTGTGTGCATTAAGAAATCAATATGGTTGTTTATTTTCAATTCAGGCTTTTATACCTAAGACAGAAAGTGCAGAGCGATTTTTCAATCACTAAAATGGCAGCAGAGAGAGAGGATGAAAAAACCCCACCTGATTATCATTGATGGTAACTATTTTTGCCTTCCTTTCCATTCCAGTATATCTTTTCTCCCTCCTCCCCTTAAAGTAATTCAGTTATCCACTCTGCTTTATTCTTGACTGCAGTGCTGTGAAACGCTGTTCTTAAGTGATGCCTCTGCTAAAGAAAATGGTTACATGCTGAAATATTTAATCACTACTAGACACTCAGGATGGGCTCCCAAAGGTGCCTAAGTCCCATCTTTAGGCCCCACTGTGATCCACAAAACTGCTTGGCTGCTGCCTAGCCCTGTAGGGGGCTAAACTCACTGAGTGGTAAAGTTTTTGCTTCTGCTCATGCACACTAGTACGTCATGTCAGGAGCATAGATGCTTATCTCCCACCTGAGACCCAGAGCAATGCACAAACTGGAAAAAGATAGACATTTGGCTGCCTAAGTTGCATGCAGGGGCCTGATCTGATAAGTAGCCTCGCAGGGATCTGTGAACTCTCAGGTGAGTGCCCTAATCACTAGGCTAGAGAATATTCTGAGTTGGGTCTCTATCAATAGATCCTATTGAAGTTGTTCCACTTTAATTGAAAGATTGAATAGTTAAATATAATTGGGACAGAGAAAGATTTAGAATGACTCTAAAGCTAAAGGTTAGAGCACTACCCTGAGAGGTAGCAGATCTCTGTTCAATTCCTTTCTCCCTTCAAGAAGAGAGGGGACTTGAAGTGGTGGATCTCCCACATCCTGGGTGAGTACCCTATCCACTAGGCTAAAAGTTATGAGGGAAGTTGTTGCCACCCTCCTCCCAGCACCCTGTTTTGTTTCAGGCCCCACATGTAACCTAGGCAGTCAAATGCCTGACTTCTCCCATTCATGGATCGCTGGCAGAGTTAGGTACTGCCCTGCAGCTTGGATTTATGTTCCTATTTCCAAGATAAGAGCAGGGATTAGCACACACCTCTCTGGTAAATGTCTCCCATTGGCTAGTTTAAACTCCTTCCCAGTTAGTATGCTGGGTTTGTGGACTGCATTCTTAGGTGCCTATCTTTCTCCATTCAATGTATAGGGATCTTAAGCATATAACTCAAGTTGTGGATAGCAGTGATGTTCCTGTGTATTTCTAGGCACCTAAAAGTTAGGTGCTGCAATGTGCAGCATTGCAAACCTTAAATTCCTTCATAGAGCCCACCTTTAGCTCCCAGACTTCTGAAAAGGAATGTCATGGGAACATGGGAATTGCCATACTGGATCAGGGCAATGGCCCATCTAGTTCACCTCCAGTCTTTGCCTTTGGCCAGTACCATATGCTTCAGGAATAATTAATTTCCTCCATAGGAAAGTTATCTGGTTGTGTTCCAAAGAATCATAATTAGTTATCCTATCTGCAAACTACAAAACTGATCCCTAATTCCACTGACATCAGGGGAAAATCTTTGATTTCAATTGGTTTTGATATAGGCTCTGTATTCTCATACTGCATTATCAAAATGTTTCAAATGCTGTCTTCTTCCCTGTGCATTTCTTTGAACACGTGGATCCTGATTTTTAACTATCAAGTCTATTTTTACTCCAGTGTAACTCCATTAACTGTAGAGCATTTACTCCTGGTTTACTGCAGTGTTCATGAGATAGAAGTCAGGCCTAGAGAGTCTACCTCATTAGGTAATATGTCTTTGGTAACAAAGAGGTACTGAGAATGCCGTGATACCTTGTGCTCTTATTACTTGAATGTATGTCATGAGTTTACTGAAGTTTTCACTTAACTTCACCTTCAAAGCCTATTTTAATACGCTAAAACCCTGATCCTTATGCATATAGTTAACTTTCAGTAGTCCCACTGAGTATTTGCAGGATTGGGGTCTAAGCAGTATTTGAAACATGCCCACTTGGAAACAGCCGCAAGAGGAAGATTAGAGGCAAAGAAGAACTGGGCTGGAGAGAGAGAAACTTGCCTGAGCATACTGGATTGCGTTAATGGTACCCAGGCAGCACCACACAGTTGGTTGCAAGCACCAGGTCCTTTGGGAGCAAAATTTATGAGCCATCATCTCTTTCTACAGCAGCGACACCACTGCCAGCAGCACCTGGTGAAAATGTAGATATCATGCCTGATGTCAGAACTGGATCCTAAAAGTCTACAAACAGGCACCATGTGATTCTTTATACCAACAATTAACTTCTCCTGTCTCTAACCTCACCTGCTTCCCACTTTCCTGTACCTGCTCCTTACTTCCATTCTTTGTTCTTATTAATTTTTGATATTAAGAAACTAGTGGCTGAGCACTAGACAAAGTCACAAAGGCAAAATTTCAGAAGTGTCCTCAAATTTTAGGTGCCTCAATTTTTTTGATGTCCAATTTTAGGTACTTCTAGGGCAGTGGTTCCCAAACTTGTTCTGCCGCTTGTGTGGGGAAAGCCCCTGGCAGGCCGGGCTGGTTTGTTTACCTGCCGTGTCTGCAGGTTCAGCCAATCACAGCTCCCACTGGCCACGGTTCGGGAGCTGCTGGAAGCAGCAGCCAGTATGTCCCTCGGCCCACGCCGCTTCCAGCAGCTCCCATTGGCCTGAAGCAGCGAACCGCGGCCACTGAGAGCTGCAATCGGCCAAACCGGCGGATGCGGCAGGTAAACAAACTGGCTCGGCTCGCCAGGGACTTTCCCTGCACAAGCGGCGGAACAATTTTGGTAATCACTGTTCTAGGAAATGCTTTTTTGATGTGTTAAACTCACACAGCTCTTTAACTGAAAATCAGGCCACATACAAGTTTAAAATTGGTGACCAAGACTGGAGGCCACTCTGGAAAAAATTGGGCCCTATAATTTTTCTGCATTTCAGTTTCCCTTATTTGTGTAATAAGGATCTCTCTCCCATACAGAGGTGTTGTGAGGATTAATTAGTTAATGTTTGCATTGTTCCTGGAAGATGTGACGTGCTAAGTATTATTATTATGGTGCTATGATGATGTAGCGTGCCAAGTGTTATTATTTATTATTAACAATGCTCTTGCCTATTTTCTTTTGTCTCAGAGACAAAATAGTAATTTCCAGGCTTCTGAATTTTTGGAGCATATTGTGATTTAATTCCATTAATGTTTCCTATCTGTTTGTTAAAATGTATATCCCAACACTGTGAAATACTCCTAACTGTCTATACTTTTAAGGTAACCAGATAACCTGAGAACATCAACAGGGATGTAAGGATCACACAACACTATGTATGCCAATGCATATGTCTGTTTAGTGACGACTGCTGAAGCACTACCAATAAGATAGGATTGAACCTGTTCTTCCTTCAAGACATTATCTGTAATTTGACAGGTCAACATTTAGATATGATAGTTCCTTCATTTTGTATTTAAGGAAATAGCCAGACGTAGTTAAATATCAGTCAATCTTTTCACAGACATAAATCATATAAAGGCCCAGATCCACCACTGAAGTCAGGGAATGCTAAATACAGCTGTGGAAATAGGGGTACAAGATTTCTTCTCTTCTAATCCTGGGGCCCTACTTGTGCCCAGCCAGTTCCCATCCAGGCGCCAGTCTGATCCCAGTGCGCTTTAACTTGTAATGGCTGCCTGTGGCCCCTTGGAACTGTTGCAATAGCCAGAGATCACTGAGGTGTATGCTGGTAGCCATGAGGGGATAATATAGGAACTACTATCATGGCTCAATGACATCCAAGGATTCCCTTGTGCAGTGGCCAGTTAAACTGGCCAGTTAAACCTTTGAACTGCAAGAGCTCTGCAAGTCTTCCCTGACACATAAAAGAGTCTAGCCCTCAGAATATATGCCAGATTGTGATCTCAGTTATATCATTTGTAACTCCAAAACACCACAATTGAAACCAATATGATTCCAAAATTTATAGCAATGTAACTAAGATCAGAATTAGGCAGTGCTTTGGTTTTAGATAGTATTGCTTTCAAATCTGCTTGTTACTTTAGTCTTGGTGAAATATCTTAATGATAGACACATTAATTTGTTTTGAACTCAGCAATTACAAGGCTTATCAGACTACCCTTACTCACTTGTGTAGTTCTTTGTATTAAAGCAGATTGCTGAAGTGAGTAAAGGATGCAGGATCATGTCTTGCTAGAGGATACATTTTATGGAAGCAGGTAGTGAAAAAACTAACAAGTGGGGCTGGGTGAAAAAGTCAAAAGTAATTTCATTAAAACTGTAAAAAAATTGGTTTTATTTGTTTTGAAGTTTTTGAAACTGAACCAGTCTTTGCTTCTAAAATTATTATTGACCTGAACTGGTTACTTACAAATTGTATTTACCAAAAACAGTGTTTTTGTAAATGATTTTTTGTTTTGTATTGGACTGAATAACTTTATTTCCAAGAAAAGGCCAATTTTCTGCAGAACATTTTTCATTTTAAAGATTTCAACCAGCTCTATTCACAAGGAACTCTGTCCTGAGATTAAAATTTCTGGCTAATTATGCAGATTCAATGAGTTCAGGTAATATTCTACTAGACTTACTCACACTCCAGAACTTTTCAACCCAATGTGAACCTCATAACTTCAAGCCCCATTTCTAATCTGAACATACACTCCATTTTCTTGCAGTCTCTCACTATATATTGTGACTAGTTTGTTTTTTCTGTGAGATTGCATAGCTTGATTTAAATCACATTGATTTGTTTGAGAGCCATATTGGTCTTATCTAAAATACTGTGTAAGAAAGCTTTGTATAATCTGATACAATTGAAAATGATGTGTGATGTTATGTAATTTATTGCTTCTGTGTAAATTATCATTAGCAATTGGAGCAGCCTGGTTTCTGTATATGATTAATTGATTTTTTTCAGTGTGATATATCAGCGTTGGGTTGTTTATATATGGAAGTACACAGGCCTGCATGGCTTTATACAATACTAATCAGGGTTTAACTTCACATATTGACTTTCATTCTTGTTTAGGGGAAGAAAATATAGGGACCCTTCCTCATGGGGTATGAGCAAAGGTAGTGCAGTGTACTCAGTTTATCAATGAAACCTCAGAATCAGATATCAGTGTCAAAATATCCACAGTGATTATCATGAAATTGATTGCTAGATAAGGCTTCTTGCATAGTCAAATGTGTCACTCAGTTTTAGGGTGAGAGATCTATGATAAAAGTAAAATTCTTTCTTAATCATGACATCTGCATGTGCATCATTCTGCAAACTTATCCACTTTTTAAAAATTACTAGTGGGAAAAACAAACAAATTAAGGAAGCTAATACATCTTCCAGTTAGCAGACTGATTCTTTTGTAGGAGAGAAACATATAAAAAGAGGAGCCTGTATGTATGAGAGAGAGAGAGATGTGTGCACGTGCACACACATACACACACACACACACACACACACACACACACACACAAAATCACTTACAGGGGCTAGGCTGGGCTAGCTCAGTGGTTTGAGCATTGGCCTGCTAAACCCAGGGTTGTGAGTTCAATCCTTGAGGAGGCCACTTAGGGATCTGGGGCAAAAATTGGTCTTGCTAGTGAAGGCAGGGGGCTAGACTCAATGACCTTTGAAGGTCCCTTCCAGTTCTAGGAGATTGGTATATCTCCAATTATTATTACTCAATACTAACTACCTCTGGAGTGGAATGGAGCAGTGATTCTGTACTAGTAGCACTTGACAACACAGGAAATATAGAATAGCTTCTCCAAATGAATCTAAAAATGCAGTTTCAGGTAGTTAGAATGTAATTACCCAGACTGGTATTTGGTCTGGACTTTGGGAAGAACATCTGTGCTCATGTGAAAACTGTGGGAAAACATGAGATCAACAATGGCAGTGAGTGCCTAAGGACAAATTTATATCTGACCCAGAATAGGGGACCTCCAGCTATAGTGCCAGCACCTGTATGACAGTAGGTCAATACTACAGCTGGTCAAACATTTTCTTTCTTTTTTTTTCTTTCAAATAAAAAATGTCTTGTTTGAAAATGAAAATTTTCACAGGAAATGTTTCTTTCTAAATGTTCAGGTGTGTGCAGGGGGCGGGGGAGTAAAAATAAAAAAATGAAAATAGAACAATTAACCAAAAATTTGTCAATAATATAAAAGAAATTTAGTGAATTGTCCTTTTAAAAATAATTTTAAAAAACCATTTCTTTTAAAAATATTTCTCTGAAAATGTTTACCATTTTCCAACCAGATCTAGTCAATACTGAGGCAGAGGAGACATCACCACCAATACCTCAGGCAACATCTTGATTTTTCTCCCATCCAAGTACTGACCTGGCCCAATCCTGCTTAGTTTAATGAGATCTGTTAAAATCATAGCCTGAGGTGATATGGCTTCAGATAAATTGAACAGCTGGGCTGGCCATGATTTCTGACAAAAATTAAATTGGATGAAGGCAATCAAATAGAAATTAAATAGGTCAGAAAAGAATGAGTGGCTTGAAGTCCTGAGTCATTTCAGCAATCTCCTTCTTTGATGGAGCTGCCCCAGAAATAAGTTTGGTAAATTTAAGTACAAATAAAGCTTCTGTGCCAGGAATAACTCCAATTTTTGTTTCATTTTGGTTTTATGAGTTAATTGCAGGACAAAGTACAGATTCTGATACCCTCACTCATGTTAAATGGTACTTCTCTTTATGAGTAGTCTCATGGAATGTATTGGGAGAAACGTTCTAAATAAGGGTATCAGATGTTAGCCTTAACTAATTAGCGATGAACAACTGTCATAATTAAGCCTTACTTTTTTGCGGGGGGGGGGGTTAGGGGAGGAGGAGGAGGTTTAGCCTGCAAAGCAAAACATTTCATCATGAATCCCACCTCCTCCTTCAGGGTTCCCTAGAGTGCATTGCCACTAACACTCAGAATGCCAGAGATTTGTGCCTTATAATCTCTAAGAGTTTGGGATTTGAACTTCCTTATCTATAGATATTATTTATTAATTATTTGTATTTTCATAGTGGTTAGGAGTCCCAGTCTTGAGGCAGGACCCATTGTGGTAGGTGCTGCACAAACACTGAACAAAAAGATGATCTCTGTATTAAAGACTGCACAATTGGAGTGGCCATGATTTAGCCCATATTATCTATATGGGTCCAAACTCTGGTCTCTGGTAATAGTTTGTTCTGTTGATTGGAGGAAAGAAAGGTCTAGGCTTTGGGTCATATAGCTGCTTTCATAAATTGACCTGTAAATTTGTGTGTGTGCTGCACGTGATTCAAATACATCTACTATTTTCTTTCCTTCAATCAACAGAACAAACTATTGGTCTGAGAGACTTTTTGAAAAGGAGATAGTGGAAAGTGATAAATAGGACCTTGTTTCTCATATTAGAAATTATCAGAAAGCTGAATAATTTCACATCAATAAACGTGCTCTGCTCAACAAGGTCTTTCAATTCAGCACCTCCCTTCAATTATCAGTGGAGAGGAGTAGATGAAAAAGACCAAGCAGAAAGGCTGCACACTAGCCTGCCCTGCGGCTAAAGTAAAGGCATTTAAAAACAGTGCTAAACCACGGTGACAAGAATCGTGTGCTCGGAGGAGGCTGCCAGAGAATCCAGCTGGAAAAATTAAAGCTTTTTGTGTGGCAAACACTTAATAACCTCTTTGTTGTGTTGATGGAAATGAGTGATGCAGTTCCCACTGTAAGTTGCACATTTCAAAGAAAGTAGCAGTCAGAACTGTCTTGTCTCTGGACCATTTGGATGTACCCTGGCTGGAGGGAAACAAAGCCCTGGAGCAAGTTGAATGCAAGGAATACAGGCAGTCAAGCCCTACCATTATTGAACTCAAGCCAGCAAAATGCTGGGGTAACACAAGTGCTTATCTCCAGCTGATGAAAGTAGTCAGACTTTGGGACTAAGATTGTTTCCTGAACACCTCTCTTCTTATTTGCAATCATGTAGCAAATTCAGTAATCCTGGCATAAAACAGTGAATTAGGTGTGTATCTTGGCTATCTGTAACATGTTGAGAGATTTATTCATTTTGTAAAAAAGTTACTATATATTTTTCTTGTTGACACCAATCAATCAGAAGTGCTCTTTAATGCATCATGCATAATATAATGGAAAAAAAGTAAAGTATATTCTCCTTTATCTTAAGTGGTTGGGGCCTGCACTTTAGTAGTAGAAGAATCTGTTGTATTAATTCTAGCCACTTTTCCACAGTTACGTTCATAGCGGGGGTAGGCTTAGTAGGCCCTAATTACAACAGAGGCCCACTATGGCAATGAAGTTCTGAATGCCCAGGGGTGTGCAGAAGAGTGACAGCTGTGAAGTCCTAGCTTGTCATGGTTTTGTTACAATATCATGATGTTCCCTGTGCTTCACTCATGTATTTAACTTTAAGCTAGGTGTATGATTCTCTCTATTTTACAGCTGTGGAAGCCTGGGAAAACCAGCCTAGTGAGCAGGTTAGCTTTTATTATATAAATAAATACATTAATTTAATTAAATAAAGCTCACAATCCTTAGGAAGAACTTAATTAGACTCAATGGAGAAATTTAAAAATGAGGCCAATGAAAATGTAAAAAGGAAGGGAGATATTACAGAATTAAAAAATAGTCCAGAGACCTAGCTATGAAGTAAGTTTGGGCTGAGGTGAGCACACACAAGCTATAGATGGACCCAAGCACATACAAATGAGAGATGGACCTGAGCCAACACATTAGGCTCTGGATCCAAATTCAGATCTGAACTTGCCCAAAATGTGGGGGATGAAGCCCATTATACAGTTAAGGACCAGCTACACAGTTGATCTGAACAATGCTCAGTGGTATGCTACCAGCAGTAGCTGTTCAAGCTACTATCCCAAGTCCTACTAGTGCACCCACACCCTTATCTGCAGGGACCTCTCAATGTGAGAGAGGAAGCTGCAAGTTACATTCTGACTTGTGGCCTAACACTGGAAGTTTCATAGCCCATTACCAAAAATGCTCAGAACCTTCTCTCAGGAGATGGAATTTTGTTTTCTATTAGTTAGATTAAGAGAATGGGAGCCAGAAGTCCTGATTTCCATTCCGAGATCTGCCACTCATTTAGTGCATGGGACTAAACAAATCACTTATTTTCTATGAGTCACAGTTCATCCGTATGAAGCTTGATTGTTTTAAAAATGCTTTGAGAGACTCAAATACAGGTATGTTGGTAGTGCAGAATGTTACTAATTAAAGGCCTGATCCCATGCTCTTTGAAGTTAGTGGATGGGTTCCTGTTGAATTCAATGAACATTGGATCAGGCTCTAGGCTTCCACATGTGGCCACAGCACACACACATGATGAAAGCCTTCAGAAATGTTAATTGAAACCATGCATAGAAATGGTAGTGCCATATTAAGGCACAATCTGGGCCAATTTAGGCTTTACTGATCACTGGTATTTCTAAACAGAAAAGCCTGCTTGATTTCTCATTTTGTGTCTCGAAATACACAAACACGCTCCATTCCCTTTTGAACTGATTGACTTTGAAGTGTCATTTTCAAAATCAAAGCCATTATTGAGCTTTTGGAGTCTCTGAAGCACAATATCTCTATAATTAATTGCTAAATAAATTCATGAACAAGGTATTTTGTTGAGTTGATACAGCTGTAGTGCTGGTTTCATGCTCGGCAGTAGAGCTGCCATAGTACATTGTCTCAAAACACCATCACAGATATATATATAGCGAACAAGCGAGTTGCCCCTTCGTCCAACACCATTATCCAACGCTTAATCTAATGTCAGTACTATGCAAGTCAGCTTCCCAGTAGAGGAGACATCAGTGACACAGTCTGGGTATTTGAAGGGCCTGTCTACACAGTGAATTTTTCTGGTATAATTATACTCACACACTAGGCTATGTCTACACTGTACTCCTTACAGTGGGGCAGCTGTGCCGCTGCAGCTGTGCCATTATAGCTGCTCTTTATCGCCAGGAGAGGATAAAGAGGAGGAGGGGTTCACGTTCATTAGGAACTGGGGAAACTTCTGGGATGGGAGGAGCCTATACAGGAGAGATGGGCTCCACCTAAACCAAAGTGGAACCAGACTGCTGGCACTAAACAAAAAAAAAAAAGTAGAGCAGTTTTTTTTAGAGAGATGGGGGAAAGTCTGCTGCTGCTGCAGGAGTGTGGATCATCAGACACAGACTTTCTCTTAGTGGAGAGTGAGAGAAGAGAGAATCTCAGGTATAGAGGAGAGCAGAGGAATGAGAGATGTAATGTAAGGATCAGATGATAAACATAAACAAACAAAAAGAATCTGGCAATCAGAAAAAAAAGGCAAAATAAAGGACAAGTTTTAGTTTTTAAAGTGCTTGTACACAAAATAATAAAATAAATAAAATAGATGTGTGAGCCTTGTGATATAAATATATATATATATATAATATATATCACAGAAACCAAGACCAATCAACACCACACAATCATCAATCCACAAAATATAAAAAAAGGACAAAACAGGACAGGGGCGGAGAACAGGAGGGGGAGGGGAGGATAAGAAAAAAGAGAAGTAAATCAAGTAAAAAAAAAAAAAATCTCCAATGGGTCCACCATCTCTAGATCTAGAAATTAAGTGCTCTCATAATCTAAAAAAAATAATAAATATATAACCATTATCATAGGACTGAACCCAAGATGATGAAACATGATAGAATGCTAAGAAAATTAAGGAATTAAGAACCTAATAAATTAGAAATATAATAGTATAATATTTATTTTATCCATTACTCCCAACATTTCTGATCATTTCAATTCAGATAATAAAATTGATGCTTTTAAATGACTGCTTCATGAGTAACTGCTTCATGGAGCAGCTGGTGAGGGCGACTCTGAGGGAGCGGGAGAGCGGTAAAGAGAGCAGGAGCAGAGGAGCTGGTCTATAGGCAGACTATAGGATAACCTAGCATAATACAATATAATACATCTGCATGTGGAAGAAGAATTCGAACACTGCCCAACACTGCAACTGCCCACAACTGCCAAAAAGATCAAAAAAAAAAACAAAAGTTTAAAAAAGTTAAAAATAGTGAAAAGTAAGTGAAATCAGTTAAAAAGCAGAAAGCCTTTTAAGATACCAACCATAATCAAGGGCCAATAGTAAAATAACTCCAAATTAAGAAAAAAAGTAAAGAAAAAAAAAAAAAAAAAAAAAAAAAAAAAGAACCAAGAGAGATAAGAAAAAAAGAAAGAAAAAAAAAAAAAGAGAGTGTAAAAATAGAAAGGAAAACAAAAGGAAAGCAAAAGCTGCAACAGAAAGTGCAGCCAGAGAAAGCCAAAAAGTGAAGAAAGAGGAGCCAAGAAACTCAAAAGCCAAAAGGAAAAAAAAAAATAACATCATTTCAAACAACATCAGAATCATCACAAAACAATGAAAAAATGCCAAGGGGCCAAAAGCAAATGAAAATACAAAAGATGCGCTAAAAGATGATAAAAAGTCAATGCGGAGAAATTCAATCTTGATGATGCTTTCACTGGAGAGCTGAGGATTTTTGGGAGCTTTTGTGAGTGTGAGTTTGTGAGGTGAGGAACTGTCACGGAGGTTTGAGGAGGAAAGTGTCATTAGAGGATTGGAAGTAATTAATTTACTCAATCAACCCAAACAAGTCACCAGGACCAGATCACATTAAAAGAACAAAAAAAAAAGAAATGATGAAACTAGGGTTGTTACCGGCCACTTCTTTGTAACCTAAAAAAATAGTACCCAATGACTCAATGACTATTTAAAAAAAGTCTAAATCCTATCGTAGGCAAATTAAAGTCTAATGAGTAAAAGAATAAAAAGTAAGAACACATAAAAAATAGCAAATTATATAGTACAATAATAAAAAATAAACACAAATCATAAAAACATAAAACATAAACAATAGAGCACATGTCAACAACAAAAAAGTAAAATCTTTCTTTAAACTCTACATGTTTGTGAAGAGTCTTTGAAAGTGTCAACAAACAAAGGGACAGCCAAAGAGAGCTACAAGGAAATAGGATCACAAAAGGTCCTTCCCTCACCAAAGGCGACAGGAAAAGGAGGGTAGGATAAAGGGGGGAGAAAAGGGAAGGAGGGGAAGGAACAAAGGTGAGGGGAATGGAAGGAAGGGAGGGAAGGAGGGTAAATTCTAGTGAATGGAAGGTAAATAGTGGTGTAGGGAAAGGGTAAAAAGTTTTATTCAAACTAATTCAATTTAAAAGTAAAATCCTATTCAAAAAAACAAACAGAAGAAGTAAACTATGAAGTTTAAAAGAGAAAGATAATTAAGAAAGAAGAAGAATTGGAAGATACTCAAAACTAAGTGAGAAAACAAAATAAAAAAAAAAAAAATTAAAAAAAAAAAAATGAAAATAAAAATTGGAAAAAATAACCCCAAAAAAAATATAATAAAAAATGAAAAAAATACATACAACAACAAAAAGGCTACAACTATATAGAAAAATATGATGGGGAGATCTGGATAGATAGTTCTGAGTTCAGAGAAGAAAAAGCAGAAAAGAAAAGAGGATGTCAAAGGAAAAAGGATGTTAAGAATATAAATATAAGATAGAAGAGAAGAAAATTGATATATAATAACATATAATCTATAAAAAGTGATGATATCTGCCCCCAAAAAATATATTGTCTCCTCACCTCAAAAAAGAAAAAAAGATAAAAAAAAGAGAAAGAAAAAAAAGAAAAAAAAAAGAGAAAAAGGTAAGAGAGAAAGGATGGAAAAAAGAGAGAAAAGAATGAGGAGAAGGAGAGGGGGGAAAAGAGGGGGAAAGGAAAAGAGGAGTATATAAAATATAGTGTGATGTTGAAAGTGGATAAGGGAAAGTATAAAAGAGAAATAGGGGAAGAAAAAGAGTTTTACAAGGAAAAGGTATAAAAATTAATAAGGTTAGAACAAAATATAAAGGCATTTCTTCTTCACTTAAAAAGACAGGAAACAAATAAAAGGCTGATGAGGAGAGGTTGTGGAAATAGTCAACTATAAATACAAAAGGGGATGGGACTATAATGGTGGCTAAAGTCCAATGGATGGTAATGGTGTGGATAAATCCAGAATGTGTCCTAGCCTCTGTTGTGGTGTTGGGAGGAGAGATGGAGAAGGATCGTTGATCTGATCATCTGCTGTCCTGGTTCACTCACTTGATCATTGGCCGAGACAGCTGTCCTGGCAACAAAATAAAACCACCTCCAACAATGGGCAGTAGTTACGTCACTGGGAGCATGGCTCCCACCGACAAAGCACTGTCCACACTGGTTCTTTTCATAGTTAAAAGTTTGATCATTCAGAGGGGTGTGTTTTCACATCCCTGAGTGACAAACATTTTAATGATGAAAGTGCCAGTGTAGACAAAGCCTAAGTAAAAGAAATTGGAGGAGTATGCATTAACAATGTCATTTGGTGTTTCCAGCCACAACATCTATCTACGATTAGCAAAGAGAATGAACTGAGCTTGTCATTACTGTGGTAAACAGAACTGTGATAGGAACCAACAGATGAGGATAATCTGGTGTCATAGGGTGGCCCCACTTGGAACATCCTCCAACACAGTGTGACAGATGCAGCTGCCTCAGTTTCCCTCCTTCAGTGTCCTCAGAAACACCACAATAATGTTTGTGCCTAATAATAACCTCCTTGGGAGCTGTTTATTATAAAAACAAATTGTCCATAACAAAACTCCCCAAATATAGGCCATTTATCAACCCCTGTGCATATAGTCCTTAAAATCCCATGATATTACACCCCACATACCACACTCCAGCATCTTCCACCACACCTGAGCTCTTCTTCGGTTCTCTTCTGTCCTTTAAGCCACCCTAGCCTTTCTAGGTGAAGTGCAACTCCACGCTTCCAAAAAGAACTTCCCATAGCTCTATACTTGGAATCCATCCATCACTCCCCCTGGTCTTCAGCTTTCTCTAATGCTCTGATTCCAGCATGGAGACATCAACAGGTAAGCTCCTCTACAGCTCCACTGCCTTCAGTCCTCTGTGGCCCTGGGCTTTGGCTCTGCAGCTTAGATGTCAGCAGGCAACTCCCAATGCTGCTCTCTAGCCTTCAGGCCTCCATCAAACTCTGACTACGGTTTGAGGAAGTGAGTCAGCAAATAATTATCTATCTCATAGAGGGCTAGTGTTAAAATTAATTCTTAATATTGGTAATAAGTTCTGAGATTCCCCAGGCTGAATGAACTACAAAGGTTGAAAATATCTTTACTTACGAAGCTGATATGGCTGTTTTGTGAGCTAAATAGCCTTGGAAACCATCTTCCTATTCTTTAGGTGGTATTATCAAAATAAAGCATCAGGAATGGGGCAGAAAGATTGCAGATAAACAGAACTAACTATGGACGGAAGCACTATTAGCTTATGTTGACAAATTGCAAGATTTCTTTTAATGCTGTGCTGTTTACAATATGATCTAATCAGAACTTCAGTTTGTGTGACCTGGAAAACAATGAACGACTCATGGAAAAGCTCACATCTTTATTTTTGTTTGTAACAAGCTAAGCAATACTATCTTAACTTTATATCTTTGGTCTTTAAATCCACTCAGCCACTCTATGAATAGATTTGGCATGTGCATAATCTGCTACTAAGATTTATGCTGGACATTTATTAAAGGATTAAGGAGCAATGAAGCCTTTGATGGCTGTGCTACTACATTTTTACTGAGTATTTACCAAAACAGAGTACAGATAAACATGTGAGCCTCTCAGTAATTTAAATTAAAACTACAATTTTCTTCATCTTTATTATTGCTTAGGAAATTCCAACATAAATTGATTTGGAAAAAGCACCTTCTACAGTAGCTTTGCAATAGAATATAATCATTTTGCTTTGATACTGTGCTCTTCATACCGAGGTATCTTGTATATTGAATTAAGTGGTGAGTTAAATACTGGGTTTGCAATAATTGTGAAATGCACAGAACCTATTAGGTTTTCAGATGAGCTCTGAAACCGAAGTTCTGATGCATGGTTCATGTATTGAGCTGTTTGCACCAAAGTCCTGGCCACCTGCCAACTTTCTGCTTGCCTACATTTCATCAGTATTTTCAGGTGGAGAGATAGAGTTTTTGTCTTCATTTCCTGCTTTAAAGTCTTATGACATTTTCCTATATTCTGTTAAGCACCTTACATGATCCACGCCTGAAGAGGCTACCCTCCAGATAGGTATAAATTGATTTCTGTATATAGTATTTAATGTTAGAGTCAGTATATAAATATAATATAGGATTGTAAGAGCTCAAAAAAAATTCACTGAGACCATTGAGAACTACCAAGTTAAACCTAGGTTGCATGAGCAACTAAGAGCGAGAAAAACAAACAAATCTTATGGTTTGTGATGTGATCACACCTTCCAGGACTGAGAGAAATAAATTGCTGGCTTAACAGCATAGTGCTTTTAATTTTATTTATTTATAGGCTTTTCTCTGGTACCCATTACTTTAGTTTCTGAGCATCTCATAACCAACAGTGAATTTCACGTGGCAGGAGAGACCACCTCATGTTTCATGAGAAAAGCATGACCTGGCTTAGGCACCTAACTCCAGGAGACGGTTCATAGCTGTGAATCCCAGCTGGAGACTGGTGCCTTCCTCTGACCCAGAGTTAGGTATCTCTCCTTGGCATTTCTTATTGGCTGTTTTAGGCAGCTCCTTGGCTTCTGTGTGCATGCTGTATGCATTCATGACTCTCCCTGTGATGTTATTGACATGAACTGTGGCTATGTGCTTGTATCTCAATGTGTTTGATTCTAAGTAGCATCAGTGAAGCATTTGGTCAGCTTCTTGAGAAAGGACTATTCTGAGTAAGTGCCCAATCAATAAACACTTAACTGACAATGGACTTTGGGAGATGCTTTCCTCGGAACGTTCAAACTAACATGTAAACAATGGCATTGGCCCGCAAAACGCTGAATCATTCATGGACATGTGAATTGCCCAAGTGGAAACAAACTCCATCTTGTTGCTGTGATTTTGCACAGAAGAGCAAAGAGGTTTCTGCCAACAAGAGAGAGAATATAAAAGGCCCAGGAAGCCTCTCCATTTGGTCTTCATCTGGCTCAAGGGATGGCCTCTCCACCCGAAAGAGATGCCTGAAAGAAAATGGAACAAAGGACTGTAACTATGGGGGTGTGAGTGATTGCTGGACCCAGGCCATAAATCACAACATTGGTCTGAAAAGGATTGGGCCCAGACTAGCAAGGAGTCTAGTCTGTGAAAGAAGCTTATTAGAACATCTCTGAGGGTGAGATTTGTTACCTCAGTTCCCCTAAAAAGCAATCCAGGGTCACACTGGTATTAGTTTTATTACGATGCCGCTGTTGCATCATATAGAAAAGAGATGGAGCTTATCCACACATGCACACATTCACCACATTCATACCCTCATGCACCCACACACTTACACAGGCAGAGAGTTACCAGAGACAGCATGGGAGCCAAGAAGCCAAAGCATGATAGATCTGGTGTGTCCTCCTGCAGTCATGAATCCAGGCTGGTGAGCAGGTCAGGGAGTAGCAGCTTCTGTGCATGCCTTCTTCCTTTTTCTGGAACTGAGTGGCTCCTGTCACGTACACTGAGTTTTTCTTCTGTGTCCGTCATCGAGAAGCATTCCCAGACCAGTTTCTTTTATGCATACCAGGTTCTTCTTTTCTTTACAGCACCCCATGATTGCCTTTCTCAGGGCAGATTACATCAGTCACCCCTGTCTCCTGTCTCCCGGCTCTTTTCTCCTTGCAGTTCCTGTCCACCCAGTGCCACATACACTCCCTTGTTCACATTCTGTGATCTTCCCCACATACTCCCTTGTTTACACTCTCTCTGATTGCGTGATGGGATATTACAAAGTTTGGAAGTTCATACAAGTGTTAACTTGAAAAGGTTACAGAGTTTGCAAAGGTTACAAAACTTAAAAGGCTATGTTAACAATAATTGAAGTTACAAAGTCTGCAAAAAGGGTGTAGAACTTAATGATACAAGTTACAGTTCTTACAATCACATTTGAGCAGAGGCTTTACATAACAAGATTTACCTGTGTTCAGTTTCTTACTGTATTAGGCTTAGACGTGCATGTTTTGTTTTATTTTGCTTGGTAACTTACTTTGTTCTGTCTGTTATTACTTGGAACCATTTAATCCTACTCTTTATACTTAATACAATTACTTTTGCTTATTACTTAACCCAGAGTAAATAATTAATTCTTCGGGGAGCAAAGAGCTGTGCATATCTCTCCATCAGTGTTATAGAGGTTGGACAATTTATGAGTTTACAATTTATAAGCTTTACACAGAGTAAAACGCATTCATTTGGGGTTTAGGCTCCCAGAAAGACTGAATACTGGGTGCTGGGAAAATACCAGTTAACTGAGAAACCTCTGGACTAAGTGGATCTTAGTTTTTGTGAACTGCAGGGGGCGTGGCCCAACCTCTTGGTCTGTGCTATAGCCGACTGGAGTGTCTAGCTCAGCAAGTCGGGAGTGGAGGGAAGCCTTCTCTGTCAGGGGGGTTTGTTCTCAGTGGTATCCCAGCACATCTAGAGACAGTTTTGAGGAAGTCTCTATGACCAAACCTGTGTCAGTGGCATAGTCAAGCAGGATCTGTGCACAGCTGATTGCTTTGACACACTGGTAATGATTTTAAGTGAGTTTTAAGTATGGTGGCTGGAGAATAGACAAAGTGGTTACTGGTTTGTTATTTTCTGTTTGTTTATTTTGGGTGAGAGAAATAAGCACAAGAAAGCAGGAAAATGACTACCAGTGAGGCAGCTACAAAACTAGAGTTGGCCAGACTGGAAGCAGAAGAGAAGGCAAAAGACTGCAAGTTTCAAATGAAGCTCAAAGAAGCAGAGGCAGCCAGGGAGGAGGCTGCTCACAAAAGAGCCATGGACGCCCAGAAGTTAGCCCAACAAGCTGCTCAAGAAGAGAGGCAGCAAGCCCTGGAACTCAGGCAGCTGGAGGCTGACGAAAAAAGGCAGGAGAAGGAGAGAGAGACAGAGAGGCAGCTAGCCCTGGAGTTAAAAGACAGAGAAATACAGGCCCAGATTGAGACCTAGAATCATGAACTGACTGTAACGGAGTGGAAGAGACAAAATCCTTCATCAGCTAGCTCAGCTTCCCCAAAAATCCACAAATGGGAGCAGTTATGTCCACAGTATGATGCATCCAGTGATATTGCCGAATATTTCAATCACCTTTCAGAGACTGTGTACTCTCCACGTGATTCCTGAAGATCAAACAATGACCACTTTAGTTGCAAAGTTGACTGGCAGAGATCTGGACATATTCAATAAGATGCCTATTGATGATACTTCAAACTATGGTAAATTTAAGGAACTGGTTTTGAAACAGTTTCAGATTACACCTGTAACCTACACGGTTAAATTAAGGAGTCTTAAGAGGGGATCTGGATTGAGTAATGTGGCTTATGTAAATGAAATGAGAAATTTGTTAGACAAGTGGGTAAGGGGAAAAGGCATTACAAGCTTGGAAGAAATGTGTGATCTGATTACTCAAAAACAGTTCCTGAATATGTTCAATGATGATGTAAAACAGTATTTGTGTGACAAAAAAGTGGATGCAGTGGGGGAATTAGTGGGGTTTGCAGACTCCTTCAAGAAATCACAAGCTGCAATTAAAACATAATCCATTGGCAGAGGGGTAGAGGGTTGGTGGAAAGCAGAATCACCGTTTTACCCCTGGGAAAAAGGAGGCTTGGCATTCACTTCCCCATTCCCCTGTTACTCATCCCAAATCTCTTGTACAAGCAGAGGAGCCCAAAAGAGCTATCATTGTAAGTCCACTGAGCACCTGAGGAATAAATGTGTTTGGCTGAGTGGGAACAGGCAGCAGGTAACACATGAAGCTGCTTCTTCTCAGAACACAGAGGTATCCTAGGCTGCTGCCTCTTTCCACACAGGATTTGTAAAAGTTGCATCTGCACAACCAAGCAGTGAGCATATACATGCTGTTAAACTTACTGACAAAGTGCTCCAAGGATGGAGAGACACTGGTGCAGAAATTTCTGTGGTCAGAAGGGCCCGATCCATGAAAAGGATTTGTTACCAGGGAAAATGGCAGAATTAGAATTGGTGGAAGGTTACAAAGTCCTTGCACCTTTAGATAAGGTACACATAGAATCATAGAATATCAGGGTTGGAAGGGACCTCAGGAGGTCATCTAGTCCAACCCCCTGCTCAAAGCAGGACCAATTCCCAACTAAATCATCCCAACCAGGGCTTTGTCAAGCCTGACCTTAAAAACATCTAAGGAAGGAGATTCCACCACCTCCCTAGGTAACCCATTCCAGTGTTTCACCACTCTCTGAGTAAAAAAGTTTTTCCTAATATCCATCCTAAACCTCTTCCACTGCAACTTGAGACCATTACTCCTTGTTCTGTCATCAGGTACCACTGAGAACATGGGAACTGTTGATTTGCAGGCTGAGCTGACTGCTGCAGCAGTGGCACACAATTTTGCAACATTTCTACTGAGGAATGATTTCTTTGATGTGGCAGAATTTGACCCAGGGTTCGTTAGCAGCAAGAAGGAATCTTGTGCTAAAAGCCCCAGGGGGGAGGCTGAAATCACATGTGCTTCTAGTGGAATAGGAGAGTGTCTCTTTAATTCCTCTGTAGCAGTGGAGAATGCAGCTTTGGGGGCAGGGATGGTGGTAACCACTCCCTGTAACACCAGGTCTCAAGGCAGGTCCCTGCTGGAAGGGCTGAATAGAGCCAACTCCTGTCCTGTGATCATCTCCCTGGGGGAAAAGGGATGTTCCATTTTGTAACAGGGAGGCCTTCCCATCTACTGATTGCCAGGAAGTTGCAGGTCAGCAGAGGACAGGGCCTGCCCTGGGGTGCACAGAGACATGTATCCTGGAGATGGAAGTTGGGGTCCTGATGACCGCTGTGGTGGAAACAGACCTGAAGGGCTCTGTAGCTGGAAGCAGGCCCACCCTGAGTGAAAGGAGGGGATTTTGCTGATCAGTGAAGGGTCTGTCATAGCTGGTAGCTGTGAGCCCACCGGTGGATATGGGTCACCTTTCCTTTCAGGGGACACAGTAATGTCAGCCTCAGAGAGGAGCCCAGAGAGGGAAGTCCAGACAGAAGGTAAGGATTGTATAGAGAGCCTGGGTGCCTAGATTGCAGGTGAAGATTCTGCTGGGCAGCAGAGCACCTAAAGTTAGTTGTTGCAGTGCTGCGCCCAAGTTCTCTTTGTGGATTTAAACAAAGATCACACAAAATCTGTGGCAGAGTTGGGGATAAAAGTAACATTTCTCAATCTAGCGTCCTAATCACAAAACAACTCTTCATCCCCAAATGATCCTTCAAGTGTTTTAGTCTATTAGTTGAATGCTATTATATGATTTTAAACAGTTTTTATTGCAAAATAAAGACTATTCTGATGAAGACAATGTGTCTTCTAGCTTTTTTTACTATAAATCTATGACTTTTGCCTTTTTTCTTATCAGCTTGTAATATTTTGGTATAATTTGAGGCCAATATGTAAAATTAATTGCTCATTATTAATAGTTTATATGTCATAGAAATGTGCAATATGTTTCAAAGAAAGGGGATGTTAGTCAGTTCCTCAGAGTTATCCTATACTCTGTGATTTTTTTAAAGTAAATTTTACATATATAAGTTGCTGAATTTATAGACCTGGAGAATGTAATCCTTTCTTTTAAGTAGGTACAGAACAAAAAGTGGCAATACATGACAGTCCACATTAGCACTCATCACTGTGTCTCCAACCTATGCTGGAGGAACAATACCAAGGGATGAGAGAATGGAAGACTGTGAGTGAGAAAAGCCACTTTGAAGAAAGCCTGTGCCTTGCTAGATTGTTTTTAGTCACTAGAAAGATTTTTTTTCACTTTTATTTGTAATTATTTCAATCTCTATTTTTCATATCTGATCTCACTTAAAATCCTATTTTTAATTCATAAACTTCTTTTACTTTTCATTTCATTTATTTCACAGCATACTGTGGTTGAATTAAAGTGTTAGTTAACTACAGTTAAAGTGGTAAGCTGTACATTTTGTGTCTTTAGAGGGACAAACAAACATTATTTCCCTGACTGGTCCAGGAAGGCCTGGAAACTTCAGGGCAGATGCTTAGGGAAATCTGGGACTGGTACTGTGTCGGGATCATTTTACAAGTTGTAACAAAGATTGGTGGAAGCTAGAGTGGGGCTGGAGACAGGTTGTTGGGGTCAGAGCTGCTGAACCAGAGCTGGCTGCATAGCACACAGACACTCAAGGTGTGATCTGCATGCTTGTTGCTGATTGTGATGGTCCCAGGCTAAGAGCTACAGTAGTAAAGCATTGTGAAGAGTTACAGGGTAAGAGGTAACAGCCCCTCTTTTCGATTGACTGCATCCCGAAGTGTGACAACAAGCAGGGCAGAATAGCTGGAGAGGGACAGGATTAATGTTAATAAAAATGGCAGAAGGCCTGTGATTAAGGCACTAGAGTGGGGCTCAGGAGATCTGGATTTAGTTTCTGGCTCTGCCACAGATTTCCTGTTAGCTCTTGGACAAGTTACTTAAATGATCTGATCTCCAGAAGTGCATCTATATATCCCATTAAAGTGAATGAGAGCTGCAGATGCTCAAAATTAGGCCATTAGTCTCTCTATGCCTTGGTTTTCCTATGTGAATTTGGCCAAGACATATAATCCCTCTTGGGCAGATTTTGATATCTTTCTTTATGTTGAACAATTCTTTAGAACACAAATATCCCCACTGAAGTCAGTGGGGCAATGTGTGGAGTATGGTGTTACTAATTGGAGTATAGGCATGAGATTCTTGCCCTCTACATCTCAGCTGTAGAATGGAGATAGTCTATTTGTTTGTATATCTTTTGTATAGAGACTGTAAATTCTTTGGGGCAAGAACTATCTCTAACTTTATGTTTGCACTGTGCTTAGAACAAAAGGATCTCAAACTCAGTTGGACGTTTTCTGTCCTCTTTGAATACTTACAATAATAATAATTAATAATAAATTAGTTAATAATTTTGGTTGAAAGAAATCAATTTCAGGATAAAACAAAATCTGACTGTTTTTGTAATGTAATGTACATCAGAGTACATTAAACCATATTAACAGGATAGCCAAATTCTTACTTTATGTTTAAAAGATTTGTTTCTGATTGCTGTTGAGGAACTGGAAATAATTCATGTTAGCAATGAAATACATTCAAAGAGAAGTAAATGTATGCCCAATGTCATGTTTGCCACCTAGCAATGAACACAGCAAGAATATTAATAAAGAAAATACAAAGCCGGTATAGCTAAAATAAGAATTTGGCCTATCAAAACAAAATCATGTCCAATATAGCCCTTTGGCAGGAAATTTCATTATTCTTCGTCACATGAAGTAACAGTGTGAGGTATGTTATTCCATTTGCTTGGCAGTGGGAATTTATAGAAGTTGTTTACTGGAGAACAATATAATCTATGGAAATAAGCCGAAGGTCCATACAACGTGATCATTCCCCATGTGTAATGGAAAATGGTTGCAAGAATTAATAGAAGTACATAAACTCTTTTGAAAGGGTGGCACTAATGTTAGCCAGAGTTGTTTAGGAAACCCATTAGAGAGAATAAGAGGAACAAACGGGAATACGTAAGAAGTGAAATTTGGAGCATTTTTTGTTCATAATATTGTTTACACCACGGAATCTGAAATGGCTAATAACTATATGGAAACCTATGGGAAATGGAATATATGTAAGTGAATGAGCTTTTAATAAGCCAGATGATTGTAATTCCCCTCCAAATAATGGTCTCCACATTATATAAATGACATTTGACAAATTGGAGAGCATTCAAATAAGGCCAACTAGAAGAACACAATAATTAGATGGCCTGGAATGGGAGACCAGGGGAGCTTAATTTAGACTGTCTGAAAAGCAAAGAAATATAGCAAGATACTGAGCTACATCTGAAAAATGCTGAGCACAGTGAAATCAACAAGAACTCAGTGAAGTCAAGAGGAGCTGGTGTGTCTGAGGTGACTTATTCCATATCTTTCTGAATCTGTCACCCAGCAGAAAGGGGAAACAATATAATTGTGCAAAATAGCTTTTATTTTTCCCCACACACTTTGGGAATAACACAAAGTAAAAATATAAGTTAAATGTTCCGTATCTCAAAGATGACCAGAGAGTTTCCCAATAAATTCCTTCAGTTATATCTATTTAACATCTATTCACTAAAGGTTTTCTAAACTTCTTGCCCAGACATCTAATACTCAATCTAATGTATAAACATGCTGAATTGAGCTGATCTGGAATTTTACTAGTTAATGCTTTTTTGTAAGAAAATGTCAATTTGTCAAAATTGAAACTTTTTGTAGAAACATGTTTCTTGAGATGAAACCTTCATCAAGAAGGTTTCTGAGGTCTAGGATGGAATGTATGCTCAATCAAAGAACAAGTACTGATGCTGCTTAGGGTACTTATGTGAACTATAGGAGACTCAAGTTCAAGTCCCTACTTTACATACTTCTTTCTCACCCAATGAATATTTAATAATTCTCTGCTACGAATCAGACAGAGCACATATTGTAACTTTGGTCTCCCACATCCCAGATTAGTGCCATTGCTATTGGCTTATCTATCTTTTTTTTCAGTTGTTTTGAAAAATCTCAATTTCATTCTGATGTGGAACAAAACCAAATCTCAAAACTCAGACATTTTTCACAGACCAGAATTTTTCTTTTCCAACCAGCCCTAGCTCTCTGAATTATCACCAGAGCTGGGTTAAGAGAGACAGTTCTTCTGGGGCCATTCAGCCCCACTTGGCTGGTCAGGAGCACGTTGTACAGATGACAGCCCTGCAGGTTTCCCCATGTCCTGCTTCCTGTTATTGTTCTATGAACATAATGCTAAGAGGGTAATTTAGTCTTAATGGCCCATTTAGTCTATAACCTCTCTTTTGAGGCAGCCAGTGACCAGAGCTAACAATTAAAATAGTGTCATTTGTGATAAAGATGCAAAATAACAAATGGTAGGAAAAAAATGCAAAATCCTCAACCACTGTAGGAAAGAAATGAAAACTTTCTTTTTACACCAGGCTGATGCAATAGATCACACTCTAGTGCATTTTGCTCAGTGTCAGGGCTCCAAAAAATAAAAATGAATTCATGTTAATTTTGAGCCTCCAGGTTCTCACTTATGGGGTACTACAATCACCAGTGATTAATTCAGAAGCTTGGCAGTACTTTGCCTGCAACTGTGCCAAAGGGAGTTTTACTCTGGCACAGAGACTAATCTCAGATAAAAAAGCTGTGAGGAAAAGTCACAGAGAGAAGGCAATATTCAGTATTTGCCGTTCAGGGTCATATTTCTTAGTCCCCATCATTGTCCTATAGCATCTGAGCATGAAGAAAAACAGGTGTATCTACAATGACATTCTTATACAGTAACATAATAGCAATTAATTTTACTGTAGTTGGAAGAAAGAAAAAGCTCTACTTCTTTATAATACACCATCTCTGTAAATCAAAAAATTATACCTTGGGTTAGATACCAAGCCTGTGTAAATTGACATAACTTATGGAACTACCCACAATATACTCCTGTTTAGAATCTAACCCCTTCTTTTCTAGGTAGTACTTAAGGAATGTAAGCATTACACATAAAGTGCTTCTTACCCACAGGAAAACAGAGTTTGAGCTGCTTGTTTTGCATTCATTCCATTTTGAAAATGATTTCTAGAGTTGTTTCCACAGGTAAGAAAGTGGCAGTGGCATGGCAGGGAAGTTTGTGAATTCTGTTGCATTCTGGAAAGCAGGTAAATTAATTGTTTTCTACAGCATTTTAAATAGATTGGGTGTGTGGTTTTGTTTATTACAGAGATGCAGTTGTGGGTTCCTCCTGCCCCCTGTAGCTCTTTGGGAAGATAGTTCAAAGCTATAAATTTCTTCAAGGGAGGAACATAGAAAAATGAAAGAATTAAAAAAATCCTCACTCCCACAGAGTGGTAGGAAAGAGGTATGTGTGAGGACTCCTTCTTTGAATCACATGGTGCACAGCTAATTCAGTAAGCCTATTATTTACTGCAGCATAAGAGAAGTAATAAGGTTCATTTCCATATGTAATTTTGAAATTTGACAACTCACTCACTTCTTTTTTGTCTTTTAAAAAAACTGCATGAAATCCCCTTGAATCACTCAACATTATATATCTCTCAATACAGAGGCCACTTTTGAATTATCTACAGCTGAAGATCATGCTGTTCATTCAGTAAGGAAGACATGGTTTATGAGCTGACACCCAAGTCTCCTGGTAAATTTGGAACCTGTGGGTAGGGCTCCAGCTGGTACTTATGCCCTAAACCCGGGAACACATATAGTCTAATTTGCACTATCCCATTTACTTTTAGTGGACTGTCTCTGCAGGGGAGTTTAGAAATGTAATGAAACAGCCCATACATAAAAAATGTCAGTAGAACAGGGTTGGGTACATTGAAGATTTAAACAATAAATATGCCTTTTCTTATCAATTAGTAACTTTTGACACTTACGATATTGGATCAAATGTTTTAACATAAAACTAGAAATTAAAGTGTTTCCATAGTTACTGCGAATGGTCATAAATTTGTCCCTTTCAGATTAACTAACATTCCAAGCTTAGCCATAATTTCTAACGAAAAGTCCCAGTGGCCCAATATACCGCTTCATATCTTTTATGTCTTTCCTTAATGGTGCTTAGTGACTGAAAATCATTTTTGAGGAAACGGTTGCTTTATATTTATGTATAAAATTGGGGTAAAAGGGATTAGAGCCAATTTTTCTTCCAGTGATTAATGGAATCAAAACTAATATTTCAATTTTCATAATTCAGTGCATATGGACTGCTTTTGGAATACTACTACTAAAGTTTTAACAGGTGGTAATCGTGGTATTGCTAGTGATTATTATGTTAAAGAAATTCTGGGCCTGATTCTCCAATGCCCATTGGATTCCCATTGTCCATTTATACCCACAAAGAATTTGGCCTAAAGAGGTTTTTTTCCCTAATATATTTATCACAGCAGTGGTTTTTTTTAAATGACAAGCCTTATAAATTCATGGATAAGGTATATTTACCACTGAAAATTTGTCACTGTGTCATTTTACATGATTATTTACTACCTACATATCAACTTTGACGTGTATGGTATTTTATAAACCAAATAAAGATGGAGTCCTTGTTCCAAAGGGTTTACAGTCCTTGGTCTTGATATTGCAATGAGGTGAATTCAGAGGAAAAATAATTAGGCCCACAAGGAGTCCCACTGAAGTCAATCTCATTGGAGGATCTGGGCCTCAGAGTACTACAGCTGAAAGAGATGGCATCACATGGAGAGGTTTTGAGCTGGTAAGCGGTAGAAAAATTCCAGCCAAAACTTTTTTAGGTGAAAAATTTAGATTTGGTGACACCAAAATGTTTCACCAATTTATGTATCTTTTGTTCAGCTGTTTGTTTATATATATTTTTAAAAGTCCAAAAAGTGTTTTTTTAATTCAAAACAATTTTTATTAGTAATTTCCTTCAATTTTAAAAATGCTCAAAGTCAAAATGAAACTTTTTTGGGGGTTGAACAAAACATTTTATGTAACCTGAAATTAATTGTGCAAGGCATTTTGTTTACTTTTGATTCACTGAAAAATTAGAGATTTTTTTTTTCAGGTCAACCTGAAACAATTTTTTGTTCTATTTTTTTTAAAATTGACAGCAATCTGAAAAATCAGTTATTCACACAGGTCTTGTAGGAGGACAAGAAAAATATGTTGGTTTGGAGAGTAATACATGGATCTCTTATTCTAAGTATATGGGGGGGATTTTCCTACACCCCACCCCAAATTCTCCCATTCCCCTCCCCCACCAGTGGGCAAAACACATTGTGGTTACTGCAGATACCTGGGATGTTGAATTTTAGACAGAGGCCACAAAAATGGCTGGCTTAAATGTCGTTTGATTTTTGTAAACATGTTTGAAAGTTATTCAAGAGAACACATTTAGAGGACTTTGAATTATGAGGCTTACGAGTGACTTTCACACTGTTCTGTACAAAACAAACAAATATATCAGATTTAAAGGGGCACTGTCAAGATAAGAATCATGTAATGTATCACAGTTGCTTTTCCTCTCAAGTGATAGCCAGGGCTTTAACAACTGTAGAGTTACTAAAACAACAAGGAGTCTGGTGGCACCTTAAAGACTAACAGATTTATTTGGGCATAAGCTTTCGTGGGTAAAAAAACTCACTTCTCACTTTTTTTACCTACAAAAGCTTATGACTAACACGGCTACCTCCTGATACTTGTAGAGTTACTACAAGACTGAGGTGCATTGTCAAAGCTGTGTGAGTGCCCAGACCTGGAATAGCAGGGCACCTGCAACTTAGAATTCTGGTGTCTTGGCAGAATTTTTTGTAGGGAGCTGATATAGCCTCTATCTGTGTATTTGTCTGACTCCCATCAAAGTGCCTCTAAACACAGCTCCTTGGACATTATGACCATCCTACCTGAAGGTGATTGAGTCTTATGCATGATTCAAGTCAGTGCTATATGTACCTTGTTTACATTAATATGAAATTCACACTGAAGCAAAAAAGCAAACCATATAGTATGTAAATGGCAACAATCAGCCTCTCCATCTCTCAGTTGCTGTCTTCTTAATAAATGTGGAACATATCATAAAAAAATAAATGGCATTTAAGATAAGAATCTTCTCCAAAACCCAGAAGGCCAGATTAAGCCTGTGTAGCTGCATTGACTTGAGAGGAATGACACCGCTCTCCACCAGCTGAGGATGTGGCTTTCCGTTAGTTTGTTCTTCATGGTCAGTGATGGGAATCACAGAAAATTCTCCATTTTCCTGCAAAAGTGTGAGTAACAGTCACAAAGATTTTTATGTTGTTTGGAAAATTTATGTTGTTTGGTAATTTCCAGACTCAGGAAATTAATTTTATTTCTAATTAGGCAGAAATGAATGCTGAAATTCAATGAACCCAAGCAGTAACTGTGGGGGGAGAGTGAGTTACCTTTCTCTATTAGACTATAATAATGTTATATACTATATAAACAGGCCATCATGACCTTTAGAGCCACTTCAGAATCCAATAAATGACATTAGCCTTGGCTCTGTCAGCAGCATAGATTTTTATCAGGATATTGCTGTTTACTGCCACTGTACTGGGCTTTCAAGTCTTTTTCTGCCATTTTTGTCTGACCTCAAATGTTCTAAAGCTTATTTACACATCACATTTTAAGCAGTTGTTAAGTGAAAGAACTACAGCATTCACTGGTCTTGTACCACTAAACTTATCCAGCTTACATGGTTTTTCATTGTTTGTCTTATATCTAGTCTGAGTCTACTTAAGTGTAGAACTGAGTGAATGATTTGTCTTTTTGATTTGGTGACTCGGGGACTGAGAGGACCCTTAGATTCCATGACTGGCTATTAGAGGGACAATTATATAGTGGCAAGAGCAGGAGACTGGAAGTTAGGATGGCTGAAATATATTTTTGGCTCTGGCCCTGACTCTTTAAGTAGCCTAAACCAATTGCTTCGCCTCTCTATAAAATGACCACTGTAACACTTACCTCAAAGAGTTCTCTGCAGAACTGGATAGGGATGATTTTTTTTCCACACTACATTTTTGATTAAGATGATTTATTATTATTATTTTTGCTTTAGTAGAAAGTTTTCTATGATTTTTCCCCAAAATTTTTGCTGAAAAAAAAAAGATTGTAAATGAAAAAAAAAGGGGGGGGGGGAGGTTTCCAAGCAAACAATGGACATATTTTGAAAAAAAAAATCTGTTTATCAAAAGCCTGGGGGGAGGGGAGGATAAATGCTATGAAGTACAATTTTTGACTAGCTCTCATTCCCTGTAGTCTTTGAGATACCTTCCCATTATAGGCAGCCTAAGAGAAAATGAAAAAAAAATCTTAAGTTATGGCACAGGTGAATGTGACCATATTGCTACCCTGACTACAGAAAGAATAAAGCTACCGGCCAAGCAACTGATTAGATTCTCGCTACTCAAATTTCCATAAAGCTGGCATCACTTTCACTTATACTGTACAAATATAACAAAAACAAACAACCAAACTTCAGTGATATTGTTTAACATTTTGGAAAAAAGACATGAGAAATCTTCATGAGTTTACATCTGGAGGGATGACTACTCTTATCAAAGGAAAAGTAAGTACACAACCAAATGAGGCAGTCAGTATCACATTATAAAAATACCTCAGATTGGGAGCATTACAAAGAACCTGCCTCTGCTACTACAGAGTTAAAACAATTCACCAAGCATTAGAGTAAAGCTGCCATTTTTTCATTTACTAATTGGTTTTATCTTCCATGGCTGTGCATTCCTGTTCCATTCCTTCTGTTTATTATTTATGGAAAACTTTTGATCTATCTCTGATTGCTGGCCACTGCACTTGCAGTCTCCTGTGTTCCATACTGAAATTAGATGATCAGTGAAACTTTAAATCACAAAAAAAAACAAAAAACCCCAAACCCCCCAAACAAACAAAACCCCACAACAACAACAACAAACAGAGGTTCAAAGGAAAAGAGCCTTATGTATTTCTGCATCTGAATCTGGGTCGAGGTCCTCACAGTTGGGATGGATGTCAGTGCATGACAGCTAGTGGTAGATTTAGGGCAGATCCATTGATGAAGGGGTTTCTAGGTAGTAGCATTTGCACTCTGCACCAGTGGCAGTTATTTCCATGTGATGGTGGTTCAGTGGCATATGTGAAAAGAATGTGATCTTGGTCCAGTCTCTACTGGACAAGTGTACGCACAGGGTGACCACTAGCCCTTATTTTAAGGCACAACCCTTATTAGGATCCTAGTGCCCAGGGTCCAATAAGGAGATACCGAGAAACATTTGATCAGAGATTGTTTATAAACAATGAACATGCAAAGGATCATACAGTGTTATATATAATTAAAGTGTGTGTAAGAGAGATAGTGTGAGTGTGTTTTGTGTTGGTGGGATGGACAAAATATTGTGAGGTGATGTCCCATACAAGTGACTGGTGTATCCTTGAAATCTTATTGCTCACCCTGTATGTTCACCAGATAGGAATCCTATTTGGCATTCTCAACAGTGAGAACAAAGACTGAATTGTGCCACTGAAGCCAAACTACCATTCAGGTAGACCCTCCAGCTCTGGAAAAGTAGGCATTGTTGTTGACTGTACTGTATCTCTTCTGGGGATACATAAAAAAGTCAGCTTCCAGGGCTATTGAAATGCTACACTCACCAGCACAAGTGAATGGTATTTTTCATGTCCTTAAAGTTAAGCACCTGCTTAAGTGCTTTGCCTAATAGAGGTGATGTTAGTTACTTGGTCAGTTTTCTAAAGGAAAATAAATAGTCAATTAATTTAAAATATTTAAACATAGCACTTATGGCATTTATCTGCAAATAGCTTTTAACTAGTGTGTGTGTGTTACTTATAAAAAAACTATGTTGAAATAATGCTAAGATCCCAAAACCAAGCATTCAAAAATTAGGAAATGTCAGAATTAAGATTATTCTGAGTATGCGTTTGTTTAAAAACTGTTTAACCTCCTGGAATAAAATAAATATATTATTTCTATTAGGGTATTACTTAAAAATGCTACTAACTTAATGTTGAACATTGTTTTTTTACATACCGTATTGTATTAATGACATTCTAAAATGCTTGATTGGAAATCTCTACAGTGGTTAAACGTGTTTAAAATCTAAGGCTATATAATATGGTTATTATGTTAACAAAAAGTAGGAGGTGGTTTTGATCTTGAATATTTTGCTATATGCAAAGTAAGGTGGCTTTAATTAGGAATGTTCAGCCTTTTGTAAGGATATCTAGTACTTTTAAATCTAGTTAAGTTTTTTTCATATAAATATCTACTGTAACTTAGCATAGCATGATTAAGCATACAGCACTATCAGTTTTGTTTGCAAACTTACTTAAGTTACTGTTAAAGGCGGTTGGGGTTTAGCAGGTGTACTGCCCAAATAAATGTGCTCGTCTCTAAGGTGCCACAAGGACTCCTTGTTGTTTTTGTTGATACAGACTAACACGGCTACCACTCTGAAACCTGCAGGTCACAGCTGATGTACATGAACAAAGCGTGTGTGGGGGGGGGAGTAAGGGAATCCCTTTCCCTGTACTTGTCAATATCTATGCCTTGCACAAAGCAGTGCTAATTATCCTTAATTATCCTTTTCTAACTCTACCTTCAAAAATTGTTAAAGCCCCCATGCAATGAAGAAACACCAAAAATAATACCCGAAAATAATAAAGCACAATATAAAACATAATTTATCTGTGAAAGCACAATAGGGGGAAAATCAATTCTACTGTGTGTCCGTTAGCCAAATGGCCTTTGCAGAGTCTTTAGTTTCAATGGGAGTTTACAAATGCTAAAGAAATACAGCTGGACCAACTTATGGTCCAGTCAAAGGTATTGACCTAGGGGTTACGGTGGACAAAAAGCTGAATATGAGTCAACAGTGTGCCCTTGTTGCCAAGAAGGCTAATGGCATTTTGGGTTGTATAAGTAGGGGCATTTCCAGCAGATCGAGGGATGTGATCATTCCCCTCTATTCAGCACTGGTGAGGCCTCATTTGGAGTACTGTGTCCAGTTTTGGGCCCCACACTACAAGAAGGATGTGGATAAATTGGAGAGAGTCCAGCGGAGGGCAACAAAAATGATTAGGGGGCTGGAGCACATGACTGATGAAGAGAGGCTGAGGGAACTGGGATTGTTTAGTCTGCAGAAGAGAAGAATGAGGGCGGATTTGATAGCTGCTTTCAACTACCTGAAAGGGGGTTCCAAAGAGGATGGATCTAGACTGTTCTCAGTGGTAGAAGATGACAGAACAAGGAGTAATGGTCTCAAGTTGCAGAGGGGGAGGTTTAGGTTGGACATTAGGAAAAACTTTTTCACTAGTAGGGTGGTGAAGCACTGGAATGGGTTACCTAGGGAGGTGGTGGAATCTCCTTCCTTAGAGGTTTTCAAGGTCAGGCTTGACCAAGCCCTGGCTGGGATGATTTAGTTGGGTTTGGTCCTGCTTTGAGCAGGGGGTTGGACTAGATGACTTCCTGAGGTCCCTTCCAACGCTGAGTTTCTATGATTCTATGATTACCTCACTCAGGGCCGGCTCTAACCTTTTTGCCTCGCCAAGCAAAAAAAAAAAAAGCGCCGCCCGCTGAACCAAAAACAACAACAACAAAAAAACCCAGCGCCGCCCGGCCAAACCAAAAACAACCCCCCCCGAGCGCCGCCCCACCGAACCAAAAAGAAAATCAACTCCCCCCCAGAGCGCCGCCCCGCTGAACCAAAAACAACAACAACAACAAAAAACCTCAGTGCCTCCCTGCCAAACCAAAAACAACTCCCCCAAGCGCAGCCCCACCGAACCAACAAGAAAATCAACACCCCCCGCTCTCCCCGGAGTGCCACCCCGCTGAACCAAAAACAACAACAACAACAAAACCCAGCGCCACCCTGCCGAACCAAGATTGGCTGCCCCTTATAAGGTGCCGCCCCACGCACGTGCTTGGTTGGCTGGTGCCTGGAACCAGCCCTGACCTCACTCACCTTATCTTTCTAATGTCCTGGGACCAACATGGCTACAACACTACATACACAGAAATACAGTGATTACATTATGTCACAACACAGCAACGGGGTGGAGAGGTTACTGCTGGAAGATACCAATATCCAGTTCAATTGCAATCAACATTTTGACTCAATGGTTTTCTTTGTGTCTGAAAGAGAAGCCTCGGAAAATCCCTTATGGTATCCCATTAAGGTAAGAGGAAATACAAGAAACATAGTCAAAAGATGCCTGACCTTTTTATAGACGTCTTGTTGAAATGGTTACCATTTTGCACTTCTATGATCACGAATTGCAGCAGTGCTGGGTAAGATAGAACAAAGTGGCTACTCTGCATGTAAAATAGTCCTCAAAGTGCCTCTTTTTGAACCCTCCCCCCCACCTTTCTCCCACTAACCCACTCCTCCAATCTCCCACTTGTTGTCTCCATGGTAACAGCAGAACTGAGATTCTGTTGAAGTATGTTTTGAAAGCTGCCTTTACTCTGGGAAGTTAGCATTTGACAATTCTGTCCATTTTCCTGGTTCTGTCAAACCCAACTAGTTTCTGTAGGCAGGCGAAGTCACCTGTAGAATTTCATTGTAACTGAAAGTCTGTTCAGCTATTAAACACACTCCAAAGAGCAGCTTTCCTTACGCTTTGCTGCTTCTTTTGATTGCAAATGGTTTCTGATGACAGGAGTTGAAAAGCTTTGTATCAGTGGAACATTGTGCGAAAGGATTAAGTATATACAGGTTTGTTTGCACAGGGGGTTAGCAACTTAGCAAAAACAAGCAAGGCAAAGACAGCACTGTGTACTGCCTAAGAAAATACATATATGTCCAGATCTCTGATGTGCACTCTGATCCCATTAACTTCAGTGAGGTTACACAAAGGCTACGCCACTGGTGGATTTAACCCATGTGCAGCATATATATGTGGGGCCCAAATTCAGTGCTAAGGGAAGCCGACACGTTGATTTCACAGGCATAAGTTGGCCTTAAGCTGCTCTTATGCTGGAAGAATTTCCCTGCAGGCCTTAAGCCCACTCTCTGGCCCCTTTCACCGCATGAGGAGCATAAAAGGAACACAGAATGAGCCAGAAACTGGACATTTGTTGTGTTTACATTCTGGGTCTTGATCTGTGAGGTGCTAAGAATCCCAGGTGCTCATTCACTTTGATGAGACAGAGGGTCTTCTGTACCTCTTATTTGGTGCTCACCACCCTGATGAATCAGGAAGTATAAGTTCCTTGTGAGGGAAGGTTTCTTATTGTTGGATCGCGTTTAGAATCCTCCATGGAATGTGTCTGGAGGCAGAGTTCCATTAGGCAGTCTGCATTGACTGTATACATTCTTTAAGTACTAACAGGCACAATGTTTTTCTTTTTCCTCTGTGTTCAGTATTGTCCAACAACATCTCACATCCCCTCGTTGGACCTTCTGCATTTTGTTTCAATAATCACGACTATCATTTGGGTTTTGTTCAGCTGAATCTTATAGTCTTTCTAGCTTTCTCCCTTTCAAAGGAGAGGAAAAACTCCATTACCCCCTAGAGATGGGCCCAGACCAAAAACATATATACCTGCACATCTAAACTTGTGCAGGTATATATGTTTTTGGTCTGGGCCCATCTGAATCCATATCTGAATGTGGTGGGCTGGGCCTGTCTCTGCAATAAGCTGAACCAACCCCCTGGATATGATCACTCCTAGTGCTGGGAGTTAGAAATCTAGGCCTAGTGTTTGAGACTGTCCTTAATAATATTTTGTAGTCATTTCTACATCCTATTTTCAGACTGAAGGCCCCACAGAAATATTACAGCTACATAGATACAATCATTACTGAAATGCAGCTTCCTCTGGAGCACAGGTTGGTAGGTTGGCAGAGCAATGAAGAAAATCACACTGCACAGTGGGAGAGGAGGACAAATTCAGGACAAGGACACAGAGACAAATCCTGCTTTAGGAAAACTATTATGGGCCTTTAATGTCCAGGTAGAGCACACAGGATCATTGAAAGACTAATATATAGGCTATGAGATGGCATGCAGGTTATCTGTCTTTTGTCTCCTGTTTAAGTACTTCCCATAAAATAGAGTCCTTCCAAGAGTCCTCTCTCTTATATTATTTACCATCCTGGCATGGGCAGTCCTTGTCCGCATGGACTACTAAAAGCATGTTAGCTGTCTAACACACATTTGTTTCTCCAAAAAGCACCTTTACACTGTCCTATATGCTGGCCCATATGCATGGATGCTCTCCCCAAACCAATCTTCAAAAGCCATTAGAACTCTGTCCTTCTTCAAATCCCTTCTCAATTCCAATTTTGACCATGATTCCTATGGTATATGGCATGTGGCCTGTAAAGACTAATTAAAATCTTATATTTATTGGCATCTACCAAAACAAATAAAGAAATAAAGGAAGGAAGGAAGCCTGCAAATTATACACACAGTCATTTAACCTGGTCCTCACATCCTCTAGGCCAGTACTTCTCAAAGCTGGTCCGCTGCTTGTTTAGGGAAAGCCCCTAGTGGTCTGGGCTGGTTTGTTTACCTGCCGTGTCTGCAGGTTTGGCCAATTGCGGGTCCCACTGGCTGCGGTTCGCCATCCCGGGCAAATAGGGGCTGCGGGAAGCAGCGCGGGCTGAGGGATGGCTCTGTGCCCCATCCCCTCTATGGTTTGTTATATCCATCTGCAGCATCTATAATTAGATTTTAAGATAATTAGAAGTCAAATACTGTCTCTCATATATTTGACCAGTGCAGTGGGGCACTAGTTCTAACTAGGGCTTTCTGGGCACTATCATAACACAAATCAGAATAATAATTAATTCTCTCAATCTACAAAGTGTTGTTTTTTTAAACCACTGGCATTTAATTTAGGTTTTTTATGAATGAGAACACAAGCGCGCATCGACTCCTGAGCTTAAATTCCATACAACATGCAAAGCAGAGAGAGAAGAGACGTGAAGTCAGACAGCGAGAAAGAGAGAGAGACACAACACATGCACGCACAGAGACTGATTGCACTGATGATGGGGGTCTATCAGGAAGTGGTTATGAGTGTCAGTGGAAATGCAGTGGGCAAGGAGTGCAGCATGAAATAGAAAAGAAGGATTTAAAAAAACCCTGCAGCCACAGTATTTGACTTTCTAATAAAGTCAGTCTCAGAGGAGATCAGGGATGGAAATGAGAAAAGGGTGTACTTGTGATGCAGTTATTCTTTCTGTCACTGCTTTTATGGCTTTTCAGTAGGCCACAAAAGGCCAATCCACTAGAATATGAATCAGATACAGTCAAGGCCCCCACAGAATAAGTAGGAGGCATCACCACTCACTGTTTGGGTTCTAATAGCTTTTTCCACCTCAATAAACTCTCTCTCTAAACAAAAAGCCTGTCCCAGTCCCGTCCCCATCCCCCCCAACACACACTTTTCCTTTGGTGGTTATTTTGAGGGGCCTTGGCTAATTGTCAGAGAATTAACAGCCAAGGAAAATTCCATGAAGCAGCACCCTTTTGAAATCAGTTTTGTTCCCATCATTGGGACTGTGTTTTTAACATTCAACTTTATTACTTGGCTATGTGTGGAGAGATATGATAGGCAGCAGGGAAAATGTGTTAAAGGGCAAAGGGAATTTGAAGCGCAAGCATTTTCTCCACTAATTACATGATTCAAACTCCCCGTATAAGATTGTTAGGGTGAATAGAGGTATTTTATTAATGTCTCTGGTGGGGATGGTGGGCATCATTGTGCTACACCACCCTGATCCAAACAATTGCACTCCAAATGCTGTCAACTCAATCCAGTGTATACGAAGCTATTCTGATGAACTGTTCTACTGCTGTCAGTTTTTGCAAGTCTCAACATAATAGAGTCTTGTCAGTCAAACATAGAGCACAAGGGAATTTAAGTTAATTCTGTTAACCACCTGGTCTTAAAATGGGCCGCTGGGGTGTGTATAACTATGATTCCACAATTTCATTTTCTTTATGCTATACCTTTAAAAATAAAGGCCCTGTGTTCCTCCATTACTGCACCAAGAGGCAGATTGAGGGTAGCTTTTCACTACCTCTGTGTTCCCCGTATTCTGGGACAGTGGAGGGGAGTGAGGGTGGAGAGAGGGCTGTTTCTCACCCCATTCAACTGTAAGCTAGCACTTTGTAGTGCTGCAACTTTCTCACTTGGTGGTGAGCGCTGCAAGTTTCAGCGCTGTAAAGTGCCAATGTAGACAGTGCACCAGCACTGGGAGCCATGCCCCTCCTGGAGGTGTTTTTTTTTAGAGCACTGGGAGAGCACTCACAGGGGGTGGGAGGGAATTACCAGCAATGGTGCTGCAGCTCCAGCCAGGTATCAGAAGTTCCTGGGCAGACACCCCCCCACCAATCAGCTAGTAGATGGCTGTGTTAATCTCCTATGAGCTGTTCAACTTTTGTGGCCCCTGGGTTTGCTGCAGCAGAGGCTGACCCAGCCCTGCTGCCCTTGATGGGGCCCCTCCTCCAGCAGCCTCAGAGAGCTGCTCCAGCCAGGGTTAGGGGGGAGCGCAGGTGTCACTCTGCCCTGCAGAAGACCAGCCTGATCATCACCAGTGAAACCCTGCTCACTTGGATCGCCCCACCTCCTACCTAAATCTCCTGGGTAAGCTCCAGCTCCCAGGCAGCACTAGGTGAGTCCTGTTTCAGGCAGAGGGAAGTGGCTGCAGTGTCAGGAGAGGGAGATGGGAGTCCATCATGGAGGCAGTTTGGGGGTCAGGGGCATATAGAGTCACTGCCATTCCCTTCCCCCATTTCTGCCAGTGCTGAGCTGCTCTGATCTCTCTAGGTGGGGGAAATGTCTGTTCTCAGGGGTGCCACTTAGGGGCAGGGAGACTATCCTGGCTGTCCTGTCCAGCATTGTAAAAATCTGGGGGAAATTTCTCTCTCTCTCATCCTTCCCATGCATCCTTCATCCAAAATACTCATTTGGCACTGAGGTTAAATAGGTGATAACAAAATCAGACAAAACAGAGTTTTTCAAAGTGTGATTTAAAATCCCTTCCCCTCTCCATTGCTCAATTTTCTGTCTCTTGACTCTTGTGATGTTATCATTTCACTAGTTCTCCTGTTATCATAGGCTTTGTCTGGACTAGCATTTGTTCTCCTGTTGAAATTGACTGCAAATTGCTTGTTAAGTGACTGTAAATGCTAATCTAGACAGAAATGTTTCCAAAGTATCAGGACATGGTGGCTCAGCCTCAGGCAAACCACAAAACTTTGTGCCCCAGAACAAACATTTGTGGAGAGCCTCAGTTATCAACACAATTAGCATTTACGATCACTTAGCTCTAATTATAACAGGATCACAAATTCTAGTCTAGACAAAGCCAAAGCCTGAGCCCCCATGCTGTCAGGACCTGGATTTTTAATATAAAAAGAGGCAACAAAAATGTATTCTCCATCCTCAAAACATACAAAATCAAACAAAGAAACAAAAAAAAAACCACCTAGGCTCCCAAATCTTCATGCCTTCCTTACACATCAGAAGAAAATCAAAGGCACAGTCTCAGTTATTGCCTCTTTACAGATCACCTTTAAAAATGAAATGATCCTTTACATTCCCAATTCCCCAAAATCAGGGTAACTGCTGACTTTGTGCACTGAAAGACTGGATCTGGTTGTGAAAATTTGTTCCTTTCCACCCTTGCATGTACATACAGAACAAAGTACTGGGAGCACAACAGAATAGATTAGGGAAGGGGTCCCCAACGTAGTGCCCGCGTGAGCCATGGCGCCTGCCGGGGCGTCTGAGTATGCCCGCGTACTGGCCGGTGGACGAGCATCCACCGAAATGCCGCCAAAAAGCTGAGTCATCCAGAGGCGTCGCTGCTGATTTTAATCAGTATTTTGGTGGCGACGCCTCTGGATGACGCCGCTTGTCAGCGGGATTTCGGCAGCCTATTGATGTTGCCGCATGTTGGTGGAATTTCGGCAGATACTCATCCGCCACCATGGTCCTCCATGGCTCGTCGTCTGGCGCCCACCAGATGAAAAACATTGGGGACCACTGGATTAGGGTAAGAGAAAGCTGATTAGGGGAAAGAGGTCATAAAAAAATCATGTCTTGAAAATAGCCACAGGGTTAGTTTAGTAATCAAGACTTTTGAGGTTGTTCAAGTGAGTTACAGTCCCACTAAAATAAATTTAGCTCATGCTAAAATAAATTTGCTAGTCTTTAAGGTGCCACAAGTACTCCTGTTCTTTTTACGGATACAGACTAACACGGCTGCTACTCTGAAAACTAAAATAATCATGTAACATCCAAAGTTTACACTTCTTATAACTTTTTTTTTTTTACACATACTTGGGGCTCAGACTATGGCTCTGGTCCTGATATTACTTTCTCAGGCTCAATAGTAGATAATTTCTACCACCCACTTCCCTTTTGGGGAAGCAATAATTATAAAGCTGTTCAGGGACTGGGGTAGAATTTATGGTGCAAATTTAGGTCATTTGATCAAGAGGTTCCAAATTTCTGTTCTCCTCGTGCATTATGAGCTTCTTTGAATTTTCAAAGTACTCTAAAATCCACATGCATAATGAGATTATCTAGTATATTGATAAGAAGAACAGGAGTACTTATGGCACCTTAGAGACTAACTTAGAGTCTCTAAAGTGCCAAAAGTACTCCTGTTCTTTTTGGGGATACAGACTAACACGGCTGCTACTTTGAAACCTAGTATATTGATATGCCACTACAGGGGCAATGGTGCAAATTTGAAATAATTTGATTCAGGCATTCCTCAGATACTGTCCCCCTCAGTAACAGGAAAAAATTAATATTCCAGTTGTCCTAAAACTGACATGCATAGTGAGATTACCCAGTGGAGGATTTGGAGTTAGTGGGTCCCTGTGCTCAGCTTCATTTTGGGGGCCCCTCCTTGGGACCCAGCCAATAAAATGAACATTCTCTCTTATCTCCCCTTCCCACCCCCATTTTGAATTCTTTTTTTCTTCATCCTCCTCCTATAACTAATAGGAAGTAAATGAAAATAAAGTGAGGTACCTTGATTATTTTTGTAGTCTAATTTATTTTTCCACAAACCACTTGAAAATCGCTGAGGGTCTCGGCGGGCCACTTAATGATCTTTCCAAATATTGTTTGAACCATTAGCTAGTTACTGTTAAAGCACTTTGGTTAAGAGCGCTTTTTAAAAAAAAAGGGGAAAAAGTTGGGTTGTGGGGTCTGGTGCAGGAGGGGTCTCAGGGCTGAGGCAGAGGTTTGGGGTGTGTAGCACTTACCTGGGGAAGGTCCCGTTTGGTGTGAGGGGTACAGGTGTGGATGTGGGGGAGTGCAGGAGTCAGGGCTAGCAGGGGGCTGGGAGTGTGTGGGGGGGTGCAGGAGTCAGGGAGGGTAGGGGGCTGGTGGCATGGAGGGTGCAGGAGTCAGGGAGGGTAGGGGCTCGGGGCGTAGAGGTTGCAGGAGTCAGGGAGGGTGGGGGGCTGGGGGTGTGTGAGAAGGCTGCAGGAGTCAGGGCTGGGAGTGTGTGTGGGGGTGCAGGAGTTGGGGGGCTGAGGGTGAGTGAGGGGGTGCAGGAGTCAGGGAGGGCAGGAGGCTCGAGGGTGTGGGAGGTTGGAGCAGTCAGGAGGGCAGGGGGCTGGGCATGTGTGAGGGAGGTGCAGGAGTCAGGCCTGGGGGTGCAGGGTCTGGGAGAAAGTTAAGGTGCAGGAGCAGGCTGGGGGTTGAGGTGCAGGGTCTGGCAGGGTGCATGATGCAGGGCCTGCCCCGATTCCATCCCCTTCCCCAAGGCCCCGCCCCCTCCCTGCCTCTTCTTTGCCTCCTCCCACTCCCTCCCAGAGCGACCTGAACATGGCAAACAGCTGTTTGGTGGTGGTGGGAACGCTGGGAGGGGGAGGGGTGGGAATGCGCTATGCTCTGGGGAGGAGGCGGGGCAGGGCGGAGTTTGGCTGCCAGTGGGAGGCGGAGCTTCTGGGCCCACAGGTGCCTGGCCCTGGGGCCCCCTGTCATTGGGGGGGGCGGTTCCATGCCAGGGCACCATGTGTTTTACTGTAAATCCATCTCTGAGGTTACCTTGAACAATTATATTCCACAGTAGAAACTGAGGTAGAGGGGAACTCCCATTGAGCTGAATGGGTCATTTCACACCACCCAGAGTTATTTTGTTAGATTATTCATCTCTTTGGCACATCCTAATTCATTTTAGCACACCCCACTGAGTTGAATGGGCCATTCCATATATCAACAGTACTCCTGTACTGAAGAGGGCCCTTTCTTTACACTAGCTCCCTGAAGTAGATACAATGCCTGGGGCTCCCTGCTATTCGTCTTGCTGCCTCCAGCTGGTAAATATGCTCCTCAGAGCCCATCAGTTATTATCCTCCTTTCTTCCCATGGCCCTTCCAGCCCTACTGGGGGCATGGTGGGGACAGGAGGAGGGCAGAGCTGGTAGCTAAAGTGGAAGATCATTTCCCTCCCACAGGTGCCCTCCAATCATGCCCCCTCACTAATGCCTCTTCCTCACGAAATCAGTTACTTAGTGCACCTGGTGTCCACTAACACTTCTTCCTCAAGAAACAAGGGAAATTAACTGCTCCAGAACATGGTTAATACAGGTCTTGTTTACACTTCAGTTTCTTTGCCAGTATAGCTATGCCAGCTAGACTCACCCGTGCTTAGTATCCTCTTCAACTCAAGAAGTTTGATTCAGATTTCTGCTGGCACTGCCATTCTGACGTGCCTTCTCTGGCCTGTCAGATTCGTTTTATATCTGCTTGTGAACCACAAAGACAGTCATTAGACTACTTCCCAGGCTGGTGAATCACTTGTGGTTCTTTAATTTTATGCCAGTGTAACTCCACTGCTTTCATTGGGGTTGCTCCTGATTTACACTGCTGCAAGTGAGCAGACAATCAGGCCTAGGCACTGACTCCATGGGTGCGCCGGGCTCAAGCACCCTCGGAAAAAAATAACGGGGGTGGTCAACAGCCACAGCTGTTCAGCTGGGACGCCATTCAGCTGTTCGGCAGCTGGTATGGGGAATTTGGGGAGAGGGTGGAGTGAGGGCAGGGCCTCGAGAGAGGAGCAGAGTAGGGGCAGGAAGAGGTGGAGCTAGGGTGGGGCCTCGAGGGAGGAGTGGAGTGGATGGTTGCAAATACTCACCAGCAACCGCACACCATACAACATAAACACTAACCCAGGAACCTATCCTTGCAATAAAGCCCGATGCCAGCTCTGTCCACATATCCATTCAAGTGACACCATCACAGGACCTAATCACATCAGACACACCATCAGGGGCTCGTACACCTGCACATCTACCAACGTGATATATGCCATCATGTGCCAGCAATGCCCCTCTGCCATGTACATTGGCCAAACCGGACAGTCTCTACGCAAAAGAATAAATGGACACAAATCTGACATCAGGAATCATAACATTCAAAAACCAGTGGGAGAACACTTCAACCTTTCTAACCACTCAGTGACAGACTTGAAGGTGGCAATTTTGCAACAAAAAAACTTCAAAAACAGACTCCAAAGAGAGACTGCTGAACTTGAATTAATATGCAAACTAGATACAATTAACTGTGGTTTAAACAAAGACTGGGAATGGTTGGGTCATTACACCAATTGAATCTATTTCCCTATGTTAAGTTCTCCTCACACCTTCTATGGGCCATCTTAATTATCACTTCAAAAAGTTTTTTTTCCTCCTGCTAACGATAGCTCATCTCAATTGATTAGACTCTGCCTGTTGGTATGCATACTTCCACCTTTTCATGTTCTCTGTATGTATAAATAACTCCTGTCTGTGTGTTCCATTCTATGCATCCGAAGAAGTGAGCTTTAGCTCACGAAAGCTCATGCTGAAATAAATTTGTTAGTCTCTAAGGTGCCACAAGTACTCCTGTTTTTTTTCACTTGACTAGTGATTTCCAATCAACTTTGATGACACCTGGCTAGAAGTGTCAGATTGTCCTTTGTCTTTGTGAAACAAATTTACCCCTCCTGCTGTTACAAGGACCCTGTTTATATGTAAATTGAGGTAAACACACATTTCTTTGTTTAGGATAGATCTGTTTAACAACTTCTGCCTGGTCATGTGCTACCATCATCATAGAGGGAGAATTCATAACTTAACATATAATGATGCTACATACATTTCACCATGATATTACTGACCAATGTGTTATTAGTTTTCAAATGATACTTCACAAGACCTATTATGTACAAAGATTATTACAATAGTGTATAGGGTATGAATACAGGCGTGCATTTGGTCACACTCTTCAATATATTTTATATTGGCTGAGTCTTTTTTCTTTCTTAATGTGAAATACAAGTAATCTAGTCTAAAAGAACATGTTGCTCCTTGAGTATCAAAATCAGAACATTAGTTAAACAAATTTTTGCATCCACCAAGCATAACTGAGTCCTTTGTCTTCACCATAAAAGGGGCTGGCTGAAGGATTTGGAGAGCTGATCCCCTGGGACGCATGCAAAGTTAACATCCTCATTAAAAAAAAAATGGCATCAAAATCTTCCACTTACATCCAGCCTTTTGCTGCAAAAGAAGAGAAGCGCAGCTGCTTCTGCAGGTATCGTTGTATAATTTCTTAACATTGAAAATAGGTTATTTTGAAGGACAATGCCAAAATCAGTCAAAGGACTCAGAATCTGCCAGTCTCCAGGGGGCTTTATATTCATTGTGGTTATTTTTTGCACGAACATAGTGTTTACAAACATTACTTACTTATTTACCTACCTTACAGCATTAATTATTATCCTCATGAAGAAGGGGGATTGCAGACACAAAGGTTAGGTAGCTAGACCAAAGTCATATCAGAATATATCAAAGCCAGGATTACAATGCATAAATTCCTTGCTACACCATTCTTCCTGTCATACTGTTGTATTGCCAGAGGCCACATCTAGGCCATGGCTACACTTGCAAATTTGCAGCGCTGCAGCAGGGTGTGAAAACACACCCTCTCCAGCGCTGCAAATTGCGGCGCTGCAAAGCGCCAGTGTGTTCAAAGCCCCAGCGCTGGGAGCGCGGCTCCCAGCACTGTCCGTTATTCCCCACAGGGAGGTGGAGTACGGACAGCGCTGGGAGAGCTCTCTCCCAGTGCTGGCGCTTTGACTACACTTAACGCTTCAAAGCGCTGCCGCGGCAGCGCTTTGAAGTGCAAGTGTAGCCATAGCCCTAGACTAGTCAGCAAGGAAGCTGGCTGATCTGCAGGCTAAATAGAGATAAATTCATAGATGCTATATTCAAAGTTAATCATTTGTTATAATGATTCTGTCTGTGGTTGTGTATATTATACACTGCACAAGTACATCTGTCTCCTTACAAAAAGATTTGAGTTAGTGGAAGACACAAAACTCTCCTGAGTTGTGGTTGCAGCTAATATTTCCTGCCACTGAAGGAACTAAGCTTTATTGGCAAAGTGTATTTTGCATCCTCAAATTGTTTGATCTAAAGCACCTTGTATACAAAATAGTTTGGGACACGGTATACTTTATTGATTGACCAGATTGTGGTGTAGAAGAAAATGAGTCTTTGACATGCACTGGCCTAGGGATTTTGGAGCTAATATGTTCATTCAGGGTGGATTAAGTTGTTTGACAAAATACATTTTTATACACCGGGGTTATGGATTAAGGCAATTTCTGCAAGATGAGAATCTGTTCAGTTTAACCTATTTCTACAAACCAAGGTGGGGGGGTGGGAGGACGAAACACCGAGCAAACTGGTGCATTTGAATCAAAAACATTCAGTGCTGTTCATTTTGTGAAGTAATCAGAACCTTTCTAGCATCCACACTATAAAAATCTGGGTCAAAAAAATACTAAGGATATTTTGTATTTAAAATAAAGAAGAACTTTCAACATTTCAATCCAAATCCTTGCAGTGGGACAACTCACATGTTTAAAGTTATGTATGCATTTAAATGCTTGTCTGCATCATGCCCTATTACTGATAAATCCATTTTACATTTTGATAAACTGAGACATACTGATTTTCTGAGTGCTGAACACAGCATGTCTCAGGGAGAATCAGGAATAGAATCTAACGATTCTGGTTTTATTTACACTGTTAATTTGCAGTAATCTGCATCATCTTTAGTGCAGTTACACTGGTTTAGGACTGGTGTCAATGAGATCAGATTCTGACCCACTGTCTTCATTTATTTATTTATTTTTGCTGTATTCTAATTTTAAGGAATTTATTCCGTACCCTTTGTTTCAAATATCCTTCTGCATTATCTAACATCTCTGCATTTTTAGATGTGGTACTCCTCCTCAAAGAAAATATGACAGTATTTACAAATTCTGTTCTTTATTTTCAAAACTCCATGTTCATAACATGAGAGAGCAAAAAGCTTTACCTCCAAGATAAATATTACCATATTTTTAAGACCAAAAGTTCTGGAGCCAGGATTTATACTTTCATCTCTCATCTTCTCTAATCAAAGATCACAAGAAAATAAAATTGCAAACAATTAAACAAAAAGAACCAATACAACTGAGAAGCACCCTGAGCAGACATCCGAATCTCTCATAGTATTCCCACTTTAACACCTGGCTTGGGGCACTGTCTGGGCAAGATTGCTTTGTAGTGCTGGCTTTAGGCATAGAAAGCCAGTTGTGTAGGGTAACTATATAATTAATAATTCTCCTAAATTACCTAATTTAGGGCTTGTCTACACTGGCAAGTTTCTGCACAGTAAAGCAGCTTTTTGTGCTCAAACTGCAGACGTGTACACACTGCCAAGCCACTCTGTGCACAGAAACTCCTCAGTTGCAGCGCTGCAAAAAAACCACCTCGACGAGAGTCGTAAGGCTATTTGCACAGAGGCTCCAGCACTCTATTACCTGTGTAGACACTTGATTGCTTTCTGCACTGTAATTGACCACTGGAGCTGTCCCATAATGCCTCACGTTCCTTGTTTTGAACAGCTCATTGTTTTGAACTCGGCTGCCCTGAAGACATGCACCCCTCCTCTTTCAAAGCACCATTTCTGACAGCCTTTGGGTGCTGTGCTGATCTGCTTGTTAGGCCTGAATGAAAATAAAGCAGGCAAAACAGTTATGCCAACCTGACTAAAGTCAGGCTAAAAGAGGTTTCTGGGTAATCCCAGAGTGGAAAAGTACTGAGAAGCAGTTTTTTTTTAGCCTGAAAAAAAAAACGAGATATAAGATAAAGATAAACCATTGATTTGCATTGCTGGCATTTTGAAGGATAGTGTTTGAAGAGCTGAAGAGCTGATGAAACAAAACTCTATCATCCGGTTCAGATTCTAACTTTTTTTTTTGTTATTTTTTTTTTTTTAAAACTCCCTGTATTTTTTTTTTTTTGTTGTAATTAATATAAAAAATAATCTAAAGTTGTAGTAATAAGTCTAGGCATGTTGTGTGTATAAAGTGTCTAGTTTTTTTTTTTTAAAAAGGGGGGGGTTTTTTTTGAGTGAGTGATGTGATGTGAATATAATATAAAGTATATAGGCTGCTACTAACTGCTGAAAGCTGCTGCTGGTTCTCACTGAGAACTGAGAGCCGTTTGCCTTTGTGTTTTGTGTTTAAAGGGAGGGCTGATGATCTTGCTGGGTGCTGTGTTCTGTGCTCAGACAAAACAGACACGGAGTTGCTCTGGGACACACAGCAAACCATTAATGTGGAATGTTCGTGCTGTTGAACATAGAGGCTGTGTGCGTGTGCGCGTGACATTGCTGTGCAGAGAGCCCAGGGAGGGAGGCAGGGGCTTATGTCAGGGTTTCCTCCTCCCCTTGCCTCAGGACTGGTTGCTTCCTGCTGCTGCCTGAACTTACAAGACAGCCTGCTGACACACTCTCTCTGTCCCCCAAAATACACTGTCTCTTCCCCCCCCCCTCACCCCTACTTCAGTTGAAAAGCAGCTGGCAATATAGTAGGATGCCCATGGAACAATGAGATTGGGAAACCTGCATCATGTGATGCTGTGCCTGCCCCCTGAGGCATTGCAAACCCTTCCCAAAGCACCCTGCGGTCAGTTGCACAGTGGGATAGCTGCCACTATGCACTGCTTGCGGTCGCAAGAGCTGCTAATGTGAATGTGCTCCTGCATCACAAGGAGCACAGTGTGGACACGCAACAGTGGCTTAATTCCAGCGTTTTAATAGAAGTAGTATAACCTGTGGCGCAGAAACTTGCTAGTGTAGACATATCCTGAGTCTGACGGAAGCGTGCTTCTCTGCAATGAGGTGTTACTGCGAAGTCTCATGTACAGCATGTTCCACACAAAGCATATCCCGCGGATTAACACTTCATCTTCCTTTAGCTGCTCTACTTTACAGCAACATCAGCTCCCTCCAAGCCCCTATGACTTTCTCCCTCCCTGAATTGCTATGAATAGTAATTTTGGGTCTCTGTGTTTTTGTTCAACTGAAGTGTGCAGTCTGTGACATTACCATAATCTAAATCATACTTCCCACAATGGGCATTTTTGTCAAACAACTTAATCAGACCTAAATAACACAATAAATCTTAAAGCCAAATTCCATCAGTCATATGAACAGAGGCTACCAAATTAAATCATACTATTGACATATTAAATATTGCATCTGATCTGCAGCAGTGATCAATGCCTAATGCTTAGATGGTAGGAAAGAGCCTCTAATGAACCGCGTCAGTTGTGTAATGGTATATTTATATGGTAAGTGGAAGGTAAATCCCTTCTAGACCTCATGTGACATTTAGGTTCTATGCTGATGCATAAAATTTCATTACCCTTATATCAAAGGAGCTGATCAAAAAATACATAATTTTTTAATATATAGAAAATGCTTTTTTTAAATCAAAATGAAAATGTTCAGGACAAATATTAATGTTGGTCAACATTTTTCATATTTTGCAAGTGGGGGGAAATATTTCTCTCATTTTAATTCTTCTCATTCCTTTTTGCATAGGTAAGAAAGTGAGCAAAAGTTGTGGGGTTTCCCACAAAAGGATTTTTTCCCCAAAAAATAAAAGAAATGTTTTGAAATGTCATTGCAAAATAAATAATAGTCTCCCCCCACCCCCGAAATACTTGAATGAATCCAAAAGTTTCATGTCTTTCGATTGCTGTGTATAAAGCATTCTTAACTGTTTTTCAAACCAGCTCTGTTTTTTTTAACTTTATCCTTCATTACTATACATATTACTGGCTGTATTCATCCAGCCTTTTGAAAAATTCAGCTTCAATATTTAAATCATTTTCCTCCTGGAGCAGGAGAAGTTGAGTTATATTCCTACAGTGTATGCATGGGTTTTAAGTGGCCGCTGTGGTGTCTCCATGGCCAATAAATTCAAAGTAGCAGCAAAAATCTCCTGAAACAGTGTTTCCTTGTGTGAGAGCCATCTGAATTTCCAGATTAGAGTTTAAATGTGTTTAGACATGCCTTGAACCCTCTGGAATGTGAACTGAACTTGTACTGACTGAATCAATATGATAAGCCTCTTGAGGTCTACACATCTTTTACATACACTGAATCAGTGTTACCCAATCATAGAGGTGGTTGAATTGTACAAAAAAATGGTTTAGTGAGTATTTTGGTGAATATAAGTACTGCATTCAATAATATTCTCGATCACTGTGTCCTATTATATGTTATTGATGAGTATTTGGCTGACTGCCGGATTAAAAATGCACACTGATTCTCTATATCATGATTTCTTTATGCATCTATTTCTTCATCTGAAAATTTGTCACTGAAGTTTGAGACAAAGTGTTTGAAGTAATATCTTTTATTGGATGACTTCTGTTGGTGGGAGAGACTAACTTTCAAGCTGTCACATCTTGGAAATGCTACATGGGAGCTCATTGCATAGACTGGAAGACTTAGGCTAAGTCTACACTACAGTTTATGTCAGCATAATTTATGTCTTGCAGGGATGTGAATAAACCACCCCCGAGTGACCTAGTTACACCTACATAAGGGCTGGTGTGGACAGTGCTATGTCGGCAACAGAGCTTCTCCTGCTGACATAGTTACCACTGCTCACAGAAGTGGTTTTATTATGCCAACAGGAGAGCTCTCTCCAGTCAGCATAGAGTGTCTTCACCAGGCACGCTGCAGCAGCACAGCTGCATCAGTGTACCTGCGTCGCTGCAGCACTGTATGTGTAGACATGCCCTAGATGTAAGAAATAAAACAGAGTGACAAGAGAATTTCTCATCTCTTTGCTGATTGAACTGTCACAGGGACAGAGACTCTAAACTGAAGTGAGATCCCTTAGGGTTAGCCTGGGATTTGAATTAATCTGTTAATTTTGAATTAACAGATCACTACAACTGTCATTCTTAGGATTTAGGTTACAACTGTGTGTGTATGTTTGCTTGCTTTAATCTGTAAATAACTTTTATTTCTTTTCCCTAATTAATAACCTTTAGATAGCCAAACCTGTAATAAACTACAGACATTGTCTTTGGTGTAAGATGTAGAGTACCAATTGATCTGGGATAAGTGACTGGTCTCTTGGGACTAGAAGCAACCTGAATATTTTGTAATTTTTTGGTATAAGTGACCATTTATCACTAAGGCCTGGTCTCCACTACAGAGCTGAGCTTACGTTGACCTGTGTAAGTGTCTACACTAAAATTTAGCTTGCGCCGATGGCCCAGCTACACCAACTTAATAACTCCACCTCCACAAGAGGTGTTGAATTGATGTTAATGTTGTTAGGTGAACACGCTGTCAGTGTAGACACTGCGTTGCTTACAGCAATAGTTACTGGCTTTCAGAAGCCGTCCCACAATGCTCTATACTGACAGTACAATTGGTACAAGTGCTCCTGGTGAGGAGATGTGCTACCAAACAAGAAGCCAAGTGTAGACGTGCACAAGCAATGTAATTACTGCAGCAGCTGTATGCTGACGTAAGTTAGGTCAACTTAATTTTGTAGTATAGACATGCCCTAAGTCCAGCTTGGCTGGGTGGCAAGACAGACTGGAGAGCCAAAGGGGACTTTGTGATTTTATGATAAGACTGAAATGGTGATCCAGGAGTTCACGTTTGTTACTGGGCTGATGAAATCTAATTATACAACATATAATTATTGTGGGACGTCTACCCAGTTTTCAACAGTCTGCACTGAGGTGGGCACTCAGTCATGAGCCACTCCAGACAGCATGAAAGACACCTTTCTGAAAGTGTGGCACCAAGAACTGGACACGGTACTCCAGTTGAGGCCTCACCAGTGCTGAGTTGAGTGGTACAATTACCTTCCATGCCTTATATACAACACTCCTGTTAATACACACCAGAATATTGGCCTTTTTCACAGCTGCATCACACCATTTATTCATAATTAAATTTGTTATCCACTATAATCCCCAGATTCTTTTCAGCAGTACTACTGCCTAGCCAGTTATTCCCCATTTTGTAGCTGTGCATTTGATTTTTCCTTCCTACATGTAGTACTTTGCATTTTGTGCAATAGTATGCAGCAATACAGAAGCAGTTTCTGCAGTAAAAATAAATAAATAAATAAATAAATAATGACGATTTGCCCAAACAGTACACAGAGCTTTAATGTGAAATAGATGTAAAAATAACAGGCATATACACATTTTCTTACCTACTGACAAGACTTAGCTTTGCTCACTGTTCTCTCTAGGCACCTAGTTGCAGCTAGGTTGCTGCAGGCCATGCCTCTCAAGTCAGTCTGTTTGTGTATCCTCCTTCCTGCATGCTGACAGTGTCCCTGCTGCTTCTAGCTGATCTGACCACTCCCCCCACCTCCCTTTCTCTCAGGGGCATCTTTTTAACCCCTAGGGATCTTCTGATCTCCAATCGAGCATTGGGAAGAGAAAGATATCCAAATTTGGATGGCACACCAGGTAGGTTTCATAGGTTCATAGATTCTAAGGCCAGAAGGGGCCACTGTGATTATTTAGTCTCATCTCCTGTATAACATAGGCCTTAGAGCTTCCCCTAAATAAATCTTAGAGCAGAGTTTTTAGAAAAACATCCAAGCTTGTTATAAGAATTGTCAGTTATGGAGAATCCATCATGACCCCTGGTAAATTGTTCCAATGGTTAATTACTCTCAGGAAGAAATGGGATGTTCTCCCCCTAATTAATGGCCCAGCCATGGTTGTCTTAACTCTTTTGAAGAACCTGAAAGGTGCTTATCCGCATCATTGCTTTAGCCTTTCTGAGTTCCTTAACAATCCCTCTTTACAACCTCCTTTGATTTGACTTCATGCATTCAGCCAGGCAGAAATATAAAATCGAACAGAGAAACAATGTTGTATATAATATTCCTAAGAAATAATAAACATTTTCCCAGTTTGTCACAAGGGAATTTTCACATCTTACTTTTTGTTGGCAATGTAAGTAAGTACAGGAAGACAGGAGGAAACAACTAAAATGAGCAAGGGAAAAGGCAGGAGAGAGAGATGAAGAGGGGAAAGAGGAAGAACAGGGAAAGAGGGAAGCTTGTCAGAATTTTAAACATACTTGAATGAACCTGTTCGCCTATTGCTGTGTATCTTTCCTCCTCCCTGGCTGAGTTGATAGCCACTGGAAAGTACTGTATTACTCAGATCAACATCTAGCTAGCAGATAAATCTATAATCTCAAGCAAAAAAGACAAGAGCCCTAGCAGTAACCACAGCAGGGAGATAAAGCATAGTGGTCTAGAAACCGGGGCAATTCCCATGTGCAGTGGTAGGATGGTGCAAAAGGAACTCCAGCAAAGTTCAGTTACATTTATGTCACTGTACTGGCCTACCCTAGGGGCCAGGTTAAGAATTACAGTATTAGGGCATGTCACCAGGAATGTTTCCATCGACTGAAGGGAGGCAGTGCAGGGGGCTGAGAGCCAAGGCTCCCAGCTAGGAGCTGCCCAGGCTTCTCGTTTCCCCATGGGCAGCTGCCTGGGCTTTATACCTCCACATTGGGAACCCGGAGCACAGGCAGCAGCCTGTCTGGGAGCGGGGAGCCGGGATGGGGGGGGGGGGGGGCTTCAGGCTCTAGTTGGAGCCCGCCACCTGCCCTGGGGTTTCTTGTCAATTTACAGCTTCAATATGGAGCTGTGAAATTGACAAGAATGACACTTACATCGGCTGTTGGCTAACACAGTGTCTACATGGACACTGCATCACCCTAACTACACAAATATAAGCTGTACACCTCTCATGGAGGTGGAGTTATTATGTCGGTGTAGTAGGGTACTTCTATCAGCAGGAGCAAGGCTATAATGTTTACACTGACATAATTAGGTCAAAGTAAGCTGTCTTACATCAACCTAACTCTGTAGTGTGGGCCAAGGCTTAGACTGATTTCCATAGAATATTAGGGATCTCAGGAGGTCATCTAGTCCAACCCCCTGCTCAAAGCAGGACCAATCCCCAGAGAATTTTTACTTCAGTTCTCTAAATGGCCCCCTCAGGGATTGAACTCATGACCCTGGGTTTAGTAGGCCAATGATCAAACCATTGAGCTATCCTTCCTGTAGGGGAAAAAAATAAATAGGAAAGCTATTCCTAACTCATAGAATATCAAGGTTAGAAGGGTCCTTAGAAGGTCATTTAGCCCAATCTGCTACTTGAAGCAGGACCCATCCCCAGACAGATTTTTGCCCCTAATCGGCCCTCTCAAGGATTGAACTCAGAGCTGTGAGTTTAGTAGCTCAAACCACTGAGCTATCCCTCCCCTAAAAAGTGATGTCAAATAACATCCTGAAGAGATGCCTTCTTCAGTTTTTGGGGAAATATCAAATGGGGAAAAGTTGCCTCTTCACCTGACCAGGGACTTGAACCCTGGACCCTCAGATTAAAAGTCCAATGTTCTACCAACTGAGCTAGCTAGGCTCATTTTATTAAAACTATTGAAATAATTGTTTCTAGGTTATTTGCATTTGTCACAGGCTGGCTAGCCCTTTAAGGCAAGCTAGATTCAGTCTTGCCTGTGACCTAGCAGCTAGCCCCCAGCTGATGGTGATATGGCAACTTAATGATCATGACTGGTCCCATCTGCAGGAATCAGGAAAGACTGCTTAAGTAGAGCTGGGAAATCAGTCTAGGGAGAGAGACTGCAGTGAAGGCAGGACTCTCTTGCAGGGAGGAGACCCTCCCCCCCCCCCCGGGAGTTGTTTAGTTTCCTGTGGGGGAACCCTGAGATAGGGGTTTACAAAGATCAGATAAACCCCTAAGGGAAGCTGCCAGAGTTCCTGGGAGAGGGAGGCAGTAGTAGACTCCAGCTGGGGAAGAAATATGATAAGAGAAGCTCTTCAGGGTTCAGGAGAAAAGACTAAGAAGCAGAGGACTTCACTGAAGCCTGAGAGGCAAAAGAATTATTAGTTAGGGCACTTGATTGGGATTTTCTGTTGAACCTTTAGTTACTCTGGAATGGGAGTCAAATTTTACGTGAGTTGGCTGAAGGGCCAGACCACAAAACACTAAGGGTATGGCTACACTTGCAGCTGTACAGCGCTGGGAGTTAAACTTGTCTTCGTACAGCTGAGTAGGGAAAGCGCTGCAGTCTGTCCACACTGCCAGCGTGCTGTCATAGCCACATTTGCAGCATCTGCAGCGGCATTGGGAGTGGTGCATTATGGGCAGCTATCCCAGTGTTCAAGTGGCTGCAACGTGATTTTCAAAAGAGGGGGGTGGGGTGCAGTGCGACAGGGAGCGTGGGGGAGAGAGAGAGTGGATTTTCGGAGCCAACACTCTGTCAGCAGCTGCCTTGCAAGTTCCCACCCCCTCCCCCACCCTTCTCTCACTCACTGAAAGCAAACAACAGCTGTTTGGTTTTTTTCCTCACAGACCAGATAAGCAGCCTCCCCAAAACGGACCCCCCTCCCTCCCGCACACCATGCTGCTTCTCTCCTCAAGCCCCCTCCCTTTCCCTCTCTTCAAGCAAACACTAGCTGTGGGCATTCCAAAGGGAGCCTGCCTGCCTCTGCTCATTAACAGCGAACAGTAGCTGTGTTTGTTTTTTCGATAAGCAGCTTCAGGAGCCCGGAGTTCACAACAAAATAAAGAGAGGCATCACAACAAAACAAAGAGAGTTATCTTTACTTAAAAGGATTATGGGAAGCTTCCGGAGGTCAGTTACAGTGTAGTAAGATTAATCACTGTTTACACTGGCACCCTAGCGCTGCAGCAGCAGCGCTATTCTCTTTGTTCCTCTCGTCGAGGTGGAGTACATGCAGCGCTGTAGCCAGGGAGATACAGCGCTGTATGTGCCTTGCCAGTGTGGACTGGGAGTGAGTTACAGCACTATAAAGCCACCACCAGCGCTGTAACTCTCAAGTGTAGCCAAGGCCTAAGAGAGGGAGACTCAGAAATACACACAGGATGGAAAAGGCCATTAGAAGGCCTGCAAAGTATCTGCCAGGGGTTGCAAGCTAATTTGAGAACTTTTGATGAGATTAAAATTTGCTTGTTACGGGTGACAGTGTTCATGTAATATATGTAAGGTGTTTGACTGGCTACTGAATTATAATTAAGGGTCCAGATTAAGAAACTAGAAAGATATAAAATTAATATGGCACACATTAAATAGATTACCAATCGGTCTTGATGTTGTTGTAAAAGAGGAATCATCATAAAATGGCTATGCTTCTAGGGGGGTCCTGCAGGGATCAGTTCTTGAGCTATTTAACAATTTTAAATATGACCTGAAAGAAAACATAAAATCATTGAGAAAGTTTGCAGGTCCCACAAAAATTGGGGGAGTGGTAAGTAATGAAGAGGACAGGTCACTAATCTGGATCATTTGGTAACCTGGGCACAAAAACAATATGGTTTTGAAGATGGTTCAATATAAATGTATACATCTAGGAATAAAGAATGTAGGCCTACTTACAGGATGGGGGACTCTACCCTAGGAAGCAGTGACTCTGAAAAAGATTTGGGGGTCATGGTGGATAATCAGCTGAACATGATCTCCTAACGTGGTGCTCTGGCGAAAAGAACTAATGCAACCCTTGGATTCATAAACAGGAGAATCCTGAGTACATTATTTGACCTCTGTATTTGGCACTGGTTTGACAACTGCTGGAATACTGTGTTCATTTCTAGGATCCACAATTTAAGAAGGATGCTGATAAATTGGAGAGGGTTCAGAGCAGAATCATGAGAATGATTAAAGGATTAGAAAACATGCTTTACATTGACAGACTCAAGACGCTCAAACTATTTAACTTAACAAAGAGAAGGTTAAGGTGTAACTTGATTACAATCTATGAAAGCTTACATGGGGAACAACTATTTTATTTTAATTCTAACACAGAAAGGAATAACAAGATCACAAAGGCTGGAAGTTGAAGCTAGACTCAGACTGGAAATGAGGCACACATTTTTAACAGTGAGATTAATTAAACATTGGAACAATTTTCCAAAGGCCATGGTGGATTCACCATCACTGGCAATTTTTAAATCAAGATTGGAAGTTCTTCTAAAAGATATGCTCTAGGAATAATTTTGGGAACGTTCTATTACCTGTGTATTACTGGAGGTCAGATTAGGTTATGGCATTGGAATCTACAAATTTAATCAGGTGGAGTGCCTAGTTGTAGACATCAAGGTGTTGTAGTCCTTTAAGACACTCGGTCTTGGCTTTCATGTGTTCATTTAACTTGTTACTTCTTGAAACATGAGTGATGAGATATTATATGATCTAATTGATTGATTCCTGTTACATGCATCTGTCGTTTGGGCCTCTTGAATTACAAACTTTTGAATTAAGCCAGTATTTAAAGCCAAAGTGACTGCACAGTACATCGTTAAAACTAAATAGACACAAAGATATCCTTTAGATTCCCATATCAGATCTTAATGTTCTCTCTACAAATGCTATAAAGTGCATACTTGCATTGTTATTACCTTCTTCAGAATAAGCATCCCCTTGGCAAATTCTTACTTCACACACAGTACGCTGCATGCCATATTATTATATCTCTTTTAACTTTAAAAGAGCATAAAACATAATCTGTAAACCTTTCCTGCCCTAGATATTGTCTTGGGTTCTGTTTCTGTATCAAAGCCAGTTTGTTGTAACAGACAATGTTTTGATGAAAGAAGATAAAGTGAGTGATTTTAAAATATCTGTAATTAAGGCCAAAGGAAAGCCGAGCTTTAGTGGTCAAGGATATTCTGCCTGCATCTTCATGTCCCAAAGGCTATAAAAATATATCCAGTGGGTTTTTTTTTCTTTCAGAAAACTCCATCTAATGGCCTCAGAAAAGCACCAGAAAAAAAAAAAAGTCAGTTTTTTTTTATAACCCTCAACAATTACAGCTGTTCTCCAGAGAAAGAAAAAGCCGATTACTTAGTGACCTATTGGGGTGGAAGAATATCAACAAAAATATAAGTTGCTCTGAGGAACCTTTTAATTATTCAGTAGAAAAAGTAGTAAATATTTACTCATGGAGTTGTAATTTTTTTTAAGCAAAAAATTCCTATATCCCCTCTTAATCTTCTCTTTTCTTTCTGTGTTTTTTTAACCCTGATTTGAATCTTAGTTTCACCAGCCATGCTAGAAGTTAGAAGGGGCTAGGAGTCTGGTTTCAGCCACTCTCTAATTAAAATTTGTCAGTGATGAAATCATATGATGTCCTCCAGGGTTAGTTTTTTGGCATCTATGTGTGGCAGTGACATGTTCTTTAGATCAAGAATGCCGCACTGAGAAATGAATTGCCTAATCCATGTAGTAAAGTGTTAAACTGTTTCTGGAGCAATTCTTTACCTAAAATGGCTGAAATGTATCAGATCACAGAACTCTTTTTCTGGATGTATTGATCAGAGTGCAGAGAGTTCAGTGACAGCAAAGCACACTGTTAACCTGAACATCTTATCTTTCTGGCATCCACAGCAGAATGAAGACAACAAACAGTGTCAACAAGAATCTCTCTCTTACAGTAAATTATATCATAATGGCCTGGGGACAGAGGCTACTGTTTAACTTCCTCATTCCATCTGTGTCTGCTGCAGCCTTTCCTTTCCCAGTTTTCGATTGGTCTCAAGCTGACTCAGGCTGAAGCCAAGCAAGGCAGAGCTGAAGCTGGTAGGAAGAGGGGAGAAAACGTGCCTCCTCTGTAACATCTCCCATTTTTTTACTCCAACACCACCCCTTAACATCTCATCATATCCCCTTCCCACTTTGGTCCTGTGCCACTGAATTCTAACAGAGGGAACATAACCTATTGTATACAGCCTTTACATATAGCATCTTAATTTTGAAATATAACAATGAAAATATATGAATGTAAGGGGATTTTGACCTGGGAAGCAGTGACTCTGAAAAGGACTTGGGGATCATGATGGATGATCAACTGGACATGAGCTCCTAGTGCAATGCTGCAGCCAAAATGGCTAACATGATCACTAGGTAGCTAAACGGGAATACGAATTAGTAGTAGGGAAATTATATTATCTCTGTGTTTGGCAGTGGTATGACAGCTACTGGAATCCTGTGCCCAGTTCTGGTGTCCACATTTCAAGAAGGATGTTGATAAACTTGAGACAATTCAAAGAAGAACCATGAGATTGATTTAAAGGATTTGGAAAAAAAAAAGCCATAACGTAAAATACTCAAGGAGCTCAATATGTTTAGTTTCACCAAGAGAATATTAAGGGGTTATTTGAGCACAGTCTGTAAGTATCTTCATGGGGAACAGAAAGTTGATAATAGAGGGGTCTTCAGTCTAGTAGAAAAAGGTAAAAAAAGATTCAAGTAGTTGAAGCTAGAAAAATTCATACTACAAAAAAGGTGTATATTTTAAATTATCCATTGGAACAACTTACAAAAGACTGTGGTAGATCCTCATATCTGCAAATTTTAAACACCACATTGATTTTTTTTTCTAAAAGATATTCTGTATTCCAAACATGAATTAATTCACAGAACTCCAGTGGCTGATCACAATGGACCCTTCTGGCTTTACAATATACTAAAATGAATTGTTCAGGCTGTTATATAATTGCCAAGAACAAAGGAATTACAGCTGTTTAAAACCCAGTTTAACATTTTAGCATTAAAGTACAACATTTTAAAACAATTATACTTCTTGTTTGTTTGTTTTTACTTACAATTGGGAGTGTCACAAAAGTGGGATTGGGGAGACTGTTGTAGATAGCTGGGGAATGAGACATCAGCTGCCAGAGAATTCACAGTACAAAATGTGAGCCACTGGTTTATTAATGGCAATGAACCAACATCATATGTCTTTGATATCATCTTTCATACATCTGCTGATCATGTCAGTTACATCTTATGCAGGAACAAAATAACCACAATGTGACTGACTCCACCAACGCTAATCTCCTGCTTGTTCCTTCAGTCTCTCCATTTGAGTTCACCCACTGCAGACAATTCATTTGGAGCAGACACCTTTGTGCCCCTTGAACAGTCTCTTCTCTCTCTCTCTATATATATATACAGTTTCCTTCCTGAAGTGGCAAACCAATGCTCTTGGTGAAAGACATTTTTGCAAGGGCATTCAGTTATCCTTAAATAACTTCTGCTCAAACTGCTTCATTCTGAAAAAAAGACAAGTGCAGATACACGCTATTGACCCCTACCCAAATGTATTCAAAGGTGCTGAATAGATCTCAGTATTTCCAGTAGCAGGATTTGGTACTCCTCAGTCATTCCTATTCTCTACCTCTGGCACATAATAATCTAGTCCAGGGATCGGCAACCTTTCAGAAGTGGTGTGCCGAGTCTTCATTTATTCACTTTAATTTAAGGTTTCACGTGCCGGTAATACATTTTAACGTTTTTAGAAGGTCTCTCTCTATAAGTCTATATATTATATAACTAAACTATTGTTCTATTGTAAAATAAACAAGGTTTTCAAAATGTTTAAGAAGCTTCATTTAAAATTAAATTAAAATGTTGATCTTATGCCACCGGCCTGCTTAGCCCGCTGCTGGTCTGGGGTTCTGTTCACCTAGGCCGGCAGCGGGCTGAGCGGGCCCTGTGGCTGGGACCCCGGCTGGCAAGGGTCCGGCAGCCAGAACCCCAGACCGCAGCGAGCTGTGCGTGGCCGGCAGCTGGGACCCCGGGCCAGCAGTGGGCTGAGAAGCTAAGTCCACTCAGGGGTTCCATCCGCCAGCTCCTGCCAGCCGGGATCCTGACTGCTGGATCCACTCAGCTCGTGGCCAGTCTGGGGTCCCGGCCCTGCCCACATAGAGTGGGTACCTACCTTCTCCCTGGTTCTAGCCCATTCCCTTCCTCTCTTTGCACTGAGCTGAGGGGGAGTGCTGAGCACAGGCTGGGGGGGGGGTCTGGCTGGGGCCAGGAGCTAGAGGAGGGGGGGGGGTTGGGGGGGGGCAGTTGGGTGTGGGGCACTTACCTGGGCAGCTCCCATTTGGTGCGAGGGGTGCAGGTGGGAATGGGGGGTGCAAGAGTCAGGATGTGGGGGTGCATGGGGTGGGGGGGTGTAAGAGTCAGGGCAGAGGGCTGGGGGCATGTGAGGGGGTGAAGGTGTCAGGGCGGGGGCCGGGTATGTGTGGGGGTGCCTGAGTCAGGGCTGGAGTCATGCGGTGTGTGTGAAGGAGTCAAACAGAGGGCTGGGTGTGTGTGAGGGGGGTACAGGGCTCAGGGCAGGAGCCTGGGGGGTGTGCAGGGTGCAGGGCATGGGCCTGGGGGGTGTGCAGGGCTGCGGGGTTAGGGGCAGAGGGCTGGGTGTGTGTGAGGGGGGGTCAGGGCAGGAGGCTGGAGGGGATATGCCCCTATTCCACCCCCCCTTCCCCAAGGCCCTGCCCTGCTTCTTCTCTGCCTCTGCCCAGAGCAGTAAGCACCCTGACTCTGCTCCTTCCCAACCCCCTCTCTCACAAGGGCCATCAGCTGATCGGCAGGGAGAGAGGGACAGAGAGGCAGAGGAGGGGCAGGAACCCAGCATACTGCAGGAAGAGTTCAGAGAGCCGGCAGGACCAAGCTTCCGCCCCTTGCCCCCTGCCCCCGCCTGGGGGGGAGGCAGGGGGATCAGAGGGTGGAGAAGAGAGTGGGCTGGGCTGGGCTGGGCTGGGCAGGATTTTTAATGGCATGCTGCTGCCTGCCAGAGTCCCAGCAGGCAGCAGCATGCCATTAAAAATTGGCTCGCATACTATCTTTGGCGCGCGTGCCATAGGTTGCCGACCCCTGGTCTAGTCTCCTGTTGGCTGTAATACATTGGTCTCATTGCAGTTGTTAGGTTAGTGTGTTGTTTCTGGGTGATGTTAGTGGCCTGTGTTATACAGGAGATCAGATAAGAAGATCTTGTGGTCCCTTCTGGCCTTAAATTCTATGACTGACTGATTTACATCTCTGACTTTCTGACCCAGAGATTAGAATTTTTCTTACTCATCTCTTGTACAACAAGGGGATTGTTGTGGCCCTCACAGTAATCCAGGAGGTAAAAAGGTGGTTTAATGCCCCCGCTCAACCCCTTTGGGATGAGCCCCTTGTTAGGCACCTCTCAGGTGGCTCAGCACAGAATCTACCCCTAGATATTTTTAATTTAAAACTTATGTAATTTTGTAGATATATCAAATGTACACATAATATTGTAATTGTATTGTAATCACATCCCTACCACAGGGTGACCAAATCATCAGACAAAGAGGGAGCCATCATAGTTCTCAATCATGATGACTAAGGCTGCGAGTTTGTCACAGAAGTCATGGATGCGGTGACTTTCTGTAACCTCTGTGACTTTTGCAGCGGCCAGTGCGCCTGGCTCAGGGGCAACTCAATCAGCTCCTGCGCCAGGCACACCAGCCACTGCTGGGACAGTGTCTCCCCCCGACCCCGGAACAGCAGAGTTCGGGTGTGGGAAGGGGAAGGGGTTTGGGGCATTGGATGGGGTGAGGCAGGCTCTGGGCAGCACTTACGTGGTGGGCTCCCCGGAAGCGGTGACATCCCCCTCACTTAGCTGCTAGGCAGAGGCGTGGCCAGACAGCCCCCGCCCCCAAGCAGCTGGGCCGCCCTTCCCCAGCACCCATGGGATCCCCGGGCAGCCTCCCCCGCCCCATGTTTTATTCACTGGTATTTTTAGTAAAAGTCATGGACAGGTCACAGACTGTAAATTTTTGCTTACTGCCTGTGACCTGGATTGCGGGGGTGGTCAGGAGACAAGGAGCAGGATGGGTCAGGGATTCTAAAAAATTATCATTTCATTTGAAATGTTTAGCAGGGTTTTTATTTGTTTGTTTGTTTTTGTTTTTCTGCTTCTCGGTGAAACAAGAACTTAGACTTTTACTAAAAATACCCATGTCTAAAATGTAGCCTTAATGATGACTACATTTGCAAAGCCAACAGCCAATTCTCCAACATCACCTACTATAAAGTACTCTTGAAGACCTTACACCATAATTCACATAGGAATCTTCCCCAAACAACTCAAAGAAAACCTCTAAAGCACATCCCCCACAAACTCACCCCAATGACCTTCTACGAGCTTCCCAAGATACACAAACAAGGGATCCAGCCTCATTAGAACTGGCCATGGAACTCTTATTGAAAGAATAGTGGGACTGTTAGAAACCATCCTCAAACCACTCACCACCCAAAGGGCCAACTTCCTCCAAGACACTACCAACTTCTAGAAAGTCTGCAACATCATCCCCGCCACCATGGATGTCACATCCCTGTACACCAACAGCCCTGACTATGATGACATCACTGCCTGCCTCAAATACCTATCAGATAATGAACAATGCTCAGAAATCCACCCTAAATACATTGTCAGACTTACCCATTTCATTATACCCACAGTAGCTTTACATTTAACAAACACATTGTCCAAACCATAGGAACAGCCATGGGCACTAGAAGAGGCTGGCATATCAGAGAGCCATCTAGAGGAAGAATTTCTGGAAAAATGCACCGTGAAACCAACAGTATACCTGAGGTACATTAATGATATTTTCACCTTCTGAACAGATGGCCTAAACAACTCCTTCAGCTTTCCACCACAACTTCAGCAACCACCACCCATCCATCAAACTCTCGCTAGAACACTCCCGCACCAGCATCAACTTTCTGGACACCATAATCAGCTTCAGCAATGGAAACTTACAAATCACTATAAAAAAGCCATGAATCACCAAACTCACATCCACGGACCCAGCAATCACCCCAGAGATACCAAAAAATCTGTAAGAATGGCCCTACTGTGTCAGACCAAGGGTCCATCTAGCCCAGTATCCTGTCTTCTGACAGTGGCCAGTGGCCAGTGCCAGGTGCCCCAGAGGGAATGAACAGAACAGGTAATCATCAAGTGATCCACCCTCTGTCGCTCATTCCCAGTTTCTAGCAAACAGAGGCTAGGGACACCATTCCTTCCCACCTTGGTTAATAACCATTGATGGACCTGTCCTCCATGAATTTATCTAGTTCTTTGAACCCTGTTATGGTCTTGGTCTTCACAACATCCTCTGGCAAGGAGTTCTACAAGTTGACTGCATTGTGTGAAGAAATACTTCCTTTTATTTGTTTTAAACCTGCTGCTTATTAATTTCATTTGGTGACCCTTAGTTCTTGTGTTATGCGAAGTAGTAAACAACACTTCCTTATCTACTTTCTCTACACCAGTCATGATTTTATAGACCTCAATCATATCTCCCCTTAGTCGTCTCTTTTCCAAGCTGAAGAGTCCCAGTCTTATTAATCTCTCCTCATACGGAAGCCGTTCCATACCCCTAATCATTTTTGTTGCCCTTTTCTGAACTTTTTCCAGTTCCAATATATCTTTTTTTGAGATAGGGTGATCACATCTGCACACAGTATTCAAGATGTGGGAGTACCATGGATTTATATAGATGCAACATGATATTTTCTGTCCTATTTTCTATCCCTTTCTTAATTATTCCCAGCATTCTGTTTGGTTTTTTGTCTGCTGCTGCACATTGAGTGGATGTTTTCAGAGAACTATCCACAATGACTCCAAGATCTCTTTATTGAGTGGTAACAGCTAATTTAGACCCATAATTTTATATGTATAGTTGGGCTTATGCTTTCCAATGTGCATTAGTTTGCATTTATCAACATTAAATTTCATTGGCCATTTTGTTGCCCAGTCACCCAGTTTTGAAAGATCCTTTTGTAGCTCTTCACAGTCTGCCTGGGTCTTAACTATCTTTAGTAATTTTGTATCATCTGCAAATTTTGCCACCTCACTGTTTATCCCTTTTTCCAGATCATTTATGAATATGTTGAATAGGACTGGTCCCAGAACAGACCCCTGAGGGACACCACTATTTACCTCTCGCCATTCTGAAAACTGACCATTTATACCTATCCTTTGTTTCCTATCTTTTAACCAGTTACCAATCCATGAGAGAACCTTCCCTCTTATCCTGTGGCAGCTTACTTTGCGTAAGAGCCTTTAGTGAGCGATCTTGTCAAAGGCTTTCTGAAAGTCTAAGTACACTATATGCACTGGCTCTCCTTGGTACACATGCTTGTTGACCCCCCGCAAAGAATTCTAGTAGATTGGTGTGGCATGATTTCCCTTTATTAAAACCATGTTGACTTTTCCTCAACAAATTATGTCCATCTATGTGTCTGACAATATTGTTCTTTATTATAGTTTCAAGCAGTTTGCCCAGTACTGACATAAGGCTTACAGGCTTGTAATTGCCGGGATCACCTCTAAAGGGATCACCTTTTTAAAAATTGGCATCACATTAGCTATCCTCCAGTTATCTGGTACAGAAGCTGATTTAAATGATAGGTCACAGACTACAGTTAGTAGTTCTGTAATTTCACATTTGAGTTCCTTCAGAACTCTTGGGTGAATACCATCTGATCCTGGTGACTTATTGCTGTTTAATTTATCAATTTGTTCCAAAACCTCCTCTAATGATACCGCAATCTCAGACAGTTCCTCAGATCTGTCACCTAAAAAGAATGGTTCAGGTTTGGGAATCTTCCTCACATCATTAGCTGTGAAGACCAATGCAAAGAATGCATTCATTTAGTTTGTCCTCAATGGCTTTATCATCCTTGAGTGCTTCTTTAGCGCCTCAATCATCCAGTGGCCCCACTCGTTGTTTAGCAGGCTTCCTGCTTCTGATGTACTTTAAAAAAAATTGCTATTACTTTTTGAGTCTTTGGTTAACTGTTCCTCAAATTCTTTTTTGGCCTTCCTAATTGTATTTTTACAGTTCATTTGCCAGTGTTTTTGCTCTTTTCTATTTTCCTCACTAGGATTTAACTTCCACTTTTTAAAGGATGCCTTTTTGCCTCTCACTGCTTCTTTTACTTTGTTGTTTAGCCACGGTAGCTCTTTTTGGGTTCTCTTACTATGTATTTTAATTTAGGGTATACATTTAAGTTGAGCCTTGTGACGGGCCCACTAGCTATCCCAATAAAGTGCAGAGAGGACTCCAGTTATGCAGCTCCTGTGTCTTTATTTACACACACAGTTCTCCCACCACCAGTGTTGAGCTATATACAAGGCTTGCGGGGTTAGTTCCCTCTTTTCCTGCAGTCAGCCCACAGCTAGGAGACTGACCTTTCCCTGGCTGGCTTTTCTGCTGGCTCCCAGCCCTTATAACTGCTGGCTTATCAGGCCCGCAGGTGGAGCCAATCCCCAAGTCAGGCATCAGGTCTGTTTCACCAGCCCCAATCTATTTCTCTTGATTGGAGCTGGCTGAGCAGGAGTAATTAGGTGCTTTTGCACCAGCACCCTGCTACAAGCCTCTATTATGGTGTCTTTAAAAGTTTCCATGCAGCTTGCAAAGATTTCACTTTTGGCATTGTATCCTTTAATTTCTGTTTAACTAACCTCATTTTTGTGTAGTTCCCCTTTCTGAAATTAAATTCTACAGTGTTGGGCCGCTGTGGTGTTTTTCCTGTGAATCCCTCCCACAACACAGTTTTCAAGATCCATGGGTCCAACACCTGCTTATCATAGCATGTAGTATACCTCATCCAGTGCCTCAAATGCCCCAACAACAACAATGTGGGTGAAACCAGACAATCAGCACGCAGGGGACTAGACTAGATCACCTCTCGAGGTCCTTTCCAGCCCTAGGAGTCAATGATTCTATGCTTTCAAACAAACTCATACAGAAAAAATGATTAAAAAAACAAAAGCACCCTATTACCTGTGGGCATGCACTTTTCAAATATCTGGCCTCTCAGTCCTCATCTTCAAAGGAAACCTTTATTAGAATGTATATTAGTGATATGAAAGAAGTTGGCACCAGAAAAATAGCCTTAAGAACACTGCGGATCACAGCCTGATACTGATTCTTTATGATGAAGTCCCACTGAAGCCAATAGGAGTCCCAGATCTTGAATGACAGCAGGACATACTCTGTTGACATCCAAGACCAATGGTGATTTGGTCTGTGAGGATTTCCAAAATGGGAGAATTTCACTGTAGTGGAGAACTGGTATCCTCTTTTTAAAAAAACATAGGTAAAAATGTACAGGCTCTAAAATTATTATTATTTATTATTAAATATTGAAGGTTTTAAGTCATTACTATGGCAACTGTTTGCATCAGAATACTATTTTTCCCTTGAGTTATTTCAGGCTCATTAAATACTTGCTAATACTTTATTATTTGCTATCTTTTAAGCCATATGTATTTCAGTATCTAATTTACTTAACAAATTATGTCTGACAAAAGAGAAAAATGTATAGTACAATAAACAACACTATTAATTACTCTGTGGCGCAGGGAGCCACTATGTTTGTCAGCAACATTATGCCTTCAGAGTAATGGCACCCAGTAATTAAGTATGAATGTGTTCTATTATTAGGACATATATCCTTTTCTTACATTTATTTATTCATTATAATAAAGAAAAGCAAAGTTGCATTTATTACAGTGAAGGCCTTTATCCTGCTAAAACAAAGTAGGAGAAAAAGAACAAAAAATATCATTCAGCCTGACAGTATGTAAGAAAAAGTATGTTGCTATGGCAACAGAAATGTAATTTGTTATACTTTACTCATTAGCGCATTAGAGGTGACTTTATGAAAGAGCAAGGAAAAATCCTCTAAATTTCAGAAGGTGGTCTAGTAAGAAATACTTATTTCTAAAAGACTACTTCGGTTGGTTACATTTATGGGACAAGTCTTGCACCCCTTATTTGCATAATTACCATGCAAGTAGCTTCATTGATATTACTGGCACTACTTGTGTGAGTTACTCTGTGACGAAGTGGGAATATGTCTGTACAATTTATGAATTGTGGGTGAGATTATGAACACTGTGGGTCTGTGTAAGTTGCAAACTCCATTTTGAACATGCTACCTTTTGCCTTCTCTATGGTCTGTTTGCCCCAAGTTCCAAACGCTGGTGGCAAAAGAATAATAGAGTGTAGATGGCTCTAAAGTACCCACTCATTGGAAATCTGTTTGCTCTAGACAAAAGACTGGTCTCTGCCCACAAGATCTGGTTCAGAAAGGAGGAAGTCACCTTAGCAACAGTCATCTCAGGGTTTGTACTCATGTGAGGAAGCTGGCAAGGATGTAACTTGACACAGGCTACTCTGTCTCCTTTGGGGGGAAGCAGGGACGTTTTCTCCAGGCAGAGACGACTCACCAGATAATTTCTTGCATGAGGAAAGGGAAACCCTGCCTGTCTGTCTTCCTAGACCCTGATAGTTCCCCAGGGACTTACAAGGGAAGGGTGATCTAGAAAGGGACTGTAATGTAGAATATATTATTTTGTATCTGTGTTCTCTTCTGTGCTTTATATGGCTATGGATAAAAGAACATGAAGATGTTAGACTGTACAACAACGGTGCCCAAACTTTTACCCTCCCCACCACCCCGGAACGGAATGTGTCCGCGCCCCCCCCCCCCAGGCCAGCAGTGCAGTCATGGCCAGGCTGGGGAGGTGTGGGCTGAGAGTGGGGATCAGGGGCTGGGAGCCGAAAGTGGGGACTGGGCTGAGAGTGGGGCAGACAGCCGAGCCACAGCTAGGAGCAGGGGCCAGGGGCTGAGAACGGGGGCTAGTGGCCAAGAGTCAGGGCCAGGAGTGGGGGCCGATGGCTGAGCAGCGACCAGGAACCTGGAACATGGACCGGGAGCAGAGCTGGCCTGCAGCCCACCGTGCCCCTCTGAACGTTCTTCCCTGCTTCCCTGGGGGGGCACACCCCACAGTTCGGGGTCCGTGGCTGTACAAAGTATATATGTACTTACTGTTTCACAGCTTCTGCATGTCACTAGAAGAGAGAAATTGCAAACCAATCACACTGCTGGGTAGAATTCTGGCCAAGGGGTGTGTTTAAGTATGGGGGAGTCTGAAGGGTCAGTGCTGCGCCCATACCAGCTCGGTAGTTGGACAATGGGTTCCAACATTCCGAGGGAGTGTGCATAGGGACCCTCAGATTGGGGAAGTGGCTGGACTCCATTCAGGTTCTAGAACAGGGGTGGGCAAACTTTTTGGCCTAAGGGCCACATCTGGGAATAGAAATTGTATGGTGAACCGTGGGTGCTCAGAGAATTGGGGTTGGGTTGCAGGAGGGGGTGAGGGCTCTGGTTGAGGGTGCAGGCTCCAGGGTGAGGCCAGAAATGAAGAGTTCAGGGTGCCGGAGGGGGCTCCAGGCTGGGGAATAGGGTGCAGGGGGGGAGGTGAGGGCTCCAGTGGGGGTGCGGGCTCTGGGGTAGGGCTGGGGATGAGGAGTTTGGGGTGCAGGAGGGTGCTTAGGGCTAGGACTGAGGGGTTCAGAGGGCGGGAGGGAGATCAGGGCTGGGGCAGGGGTTGGGGTGTGGGGAGAGGCTCAGGGCTGCAGGATCCAGGCAGCGCTTACCTGAAGTGGCTCCCGGAAGCAGCAGCCATGACCCCACTTCAGCTCCTACATGGAGCCGTGGCCAGGCAGCTCTGCGCGCTGCCCCGTCTGCAGGCGCCACCCTTGCAGCTCCCATTGGCCGCAGTTCCCAGCCTGGGATGGGGACAGCATGCAGAGCGCCCCCCCTCCCCCCGGCTGCCCCTACACGTAGGAGCCAGAGCAGGGCCACTGCTTCCGGGAGTCACGTGGACCCTGAGCCTGCTCCCCAGCTGGGGTGCTGGAGTGCTGGAGCAGGGCAAGCGCCAGACCCTGCTCCCCAGCAGGAGCTTGAGGGCCGGCTTAAAACGGCTGGTGGGCCGGATGTGGCCTGTGGACCACAGTTTGCCTGCCCCTGGTCTAGAAGCTTAAAACACCTGCTGGATCTAGAGCACAGAGACTTGGATCCCCCTCACAGCAGTCCCAGTGGGAGGCCAGGAAGGGGCTCAAGCTAGGATTTGTGACTGAGCTTTGGGACCAGATACTTTATACCAGTCTAAATCTGGTATAATTTCATTGACTTCAATAAAGTTACTCTGTATTTACACCACTGTAACTGACATGAGATTCTGCACCTTAGTACAAGAACAAGCCCAATCCTGCTCCCAATGAAGCGAAATCAATAACACATTTCTCACTGGTTACAGCAGGAGCGTACATTTGAGTAGCCTGTAGACAAATATGTAGACTTTATTTTGAATCAAATTATATTTTGGGTTCCTAGATTTTGCTATTGGAAAACAATAGGAAGAAAGAAAATTCCTTGGCAAGACAGACAAAAAAAAATTATAATATTCAATTTTCTTTGAGGAGCCCACCAGGCCACATAAGTTTAATGTGCCATATCTTTGGTGAGTCGAATCATCATCCATATGCTTTACTCTGCTGATGACATGCACCTGCACAATGCCAGATGTAATGCACAGTGATATTTGATGGCTAATGTGATGCCCATTTTATGTCCATGACATTCTAGCTTCTATCTGAACTATCACTGTAGTTGCTACACATACCTGAAGTAAATTCTTACTCTTGTCCTTTTAAATACTTAGATACTTAGACAGGATCTTTTGTGTTTGCGTTATACCTCCTAAGCCCCTTAAATCCACTTGTGTCATGCAAAAACAAACAAACCAACCAACCAAACAGCAGAAGTAAAGGAATAATTGATTGCAATTTCTATATCTATGGAGCCCTTTGAGGCCAACTCTCTCCTTTGTGTCTCACTTGTAATAATTTCACCCCACTTAGTTCTTTAAGGGCTACCTTGAATTTATGAACCAGACAAGTCTTTCTACTGTGATGGTATAATAACTAATCCTAATGCACATGTCTGGATTGTATTTTTATTTAAACCATTAACTTAGCCACCAGCTGGCCAAAATGCTCTTGGTGATAACAACATTGGCTCTTCTTTATAGGATTTGCCTGAAAATATCTCTGTCCAGGTATAAAATGCCCAACTGCTCACTGTTGGGGTGTTTGGAGCAGTAGTCCATTTTTAGAAGTAAATTTTTAATGAGATCTCTGTTCAGAATAGATTATCATTCCAGTGATAAAGCAACCTCCTCAGATCACATGCACTTATGATTCAGTAACTACTCTGCAGTAGTACTGTATGTGCACATATGTAATTATTGCAATTGTGCTAGCTTTCATGCTTCTGTGTTATAGGCTGTCATTGGTAGCTTCTGAGTGATGAATTAGGTAACATTTTAAACACTGGTTTTTTAATGTCCTCTGAAACAAACATTAATTATCTGAACATTTTTAATAGTTAATCAAAATAAAATAGTATATCTGATTGATAGATAGATAGATACAGAGTGCCACCAACCATGATGCTGTTAAGGTACATCTAGCAGCTAGTGTTCTGTTAGGGGTGTATGTTTGTATCCACATGCAGTGATTACAAATTGGGAGTTGTTACATTTGTAAGCAATTGACTATTCCACATAAGTTGCTAAACATGGTCAATTTACAAAAAGCAGTAACAGCTCTTCATTTCAGTCCAGTGGCTAATAAAATTACAGCATTTGAGAAAATAACTTTGAAAACACATCACTTCTTGAAAAATGTGTCTGCACACCCTCCCCTAGCACTTTGCACTGCTAGAGTGATTCAGGACTCAGGACTCATAAAGGCCTTTCCTTTAAGATGCCCTTTCTTTTCTAGTGAGCCACCTTCAAGAAAGCTAATTCATTAGCTAATTCATTAGCTCAAATGCAAGTGTCCATCATTAATCTCTATTTCCGGCTTCACTGTTCAATACATGTTGCCAGACCTTTAGAGAAGAAGAAAAAGCAATACCAGGCTGTTCTTTGCTACATGGAAAAATGTTCTATTCTCAGAACAGAACCATTATATGAGTTGTGAATTATTTAACAAGGCATACAGAAAAAAGAAGCTTGCTCACTCTTTTTTTGTGCTTATGTGGCAGTGCCCCCATGTTTACTACCCTCACTGAGCTCTGGGAACACGTGGGAGTACTGACAAGTGTGAGTGTGTGTATTCATGTAGCTCACAATGTGTTCCCTGCCCTCAGCTGGCAGTGAAGAGGAGGAGATGGAGGAGAAGGATGCTGAGAATGACTAAACTGCTTAACCCAATGTGTTCTTCGATGCCTGCACTCACATGCCCGGTGTAATGGGGTGTACAAACCCCACACTGGGTAACAAGGGGTTAAGGGATTATTTGGGGCTCAGACAGCCCCACCCCATCACACTTGCAGCAAATGCTCCATCTGCTGGAGGAATTAAAAGACAGGGAATTAGCTCTTTTGGGTGGCAGAGCTGGAGGTGAGCAGACCTGCAGCCCACAGCTCCAGCAGTGCAGCGAGAGGCATAAAGGCCCTGACATAGCTGTCCAAAGGGGCCCTCCCTGAGGGAAGGGAGGACCTACCTGAGAGAAAACCAGAGAGGGAAGTATCCCCACTCCCCCATCTGTGGACCCTGAACATTGGTAATCCCCTCTTACTTATTTTGGTTTGGACTTCCCCAACAGGGGAAAGGCTTGGATTAAGCTGACCGGGGAGAGGGGGGGGTGAGATGAGAGAAAGAGGCCCAGGAAGGGCAGCCTTAGTTTCCAGATCACTGTAGCCAAAAGGGCCCTGGATCAGAGCCTTGTGGAGTGGGAAGGCCTGGGCTCCCATCCCCACAACTCCCTTGGCAGTCAGGGGTTGCATAACAGTTCCTAGAGGCACAGATAATCATCATCATCACTCCCATAACCGCACTGGTTGTTCTGGTGCCATCATTGATGAGCAATCAACCAATTGTCTCCACCCCGATGATTGTGTGTCAGTGCTTGAGTCTCTGTGAAGTCTATTCCTGTCCACTCTTTTACATTGTCAATCCATCTCTTCTTCTATCTACCTCTTTTTCTCTTCCCCTGTACTGTCCCTTGGAGGATAATCTTGGATGGGCCAGATGATCTTGTTACATGGCCGTACCACTTCGGCTTGCACTTCTTCACAGTCATCAGGAGGTCTTCATATGACCCAGCACATTGAGTGATGATGTTGTGGACCTCTCCATTAGTGACGTGGTTGAAGTAGGAGATGCCCAGGGTTTTACAGAAGCATCTCATCTCTACTACCTGTATTTTCAGTTCCAGTTCTGACATAAGGGTCCATGTCTCGCACTCATACAAAAAAATGGAGATGACTGATGTGTGCAGCAGTTTCAGTTTGGATTCCAGGGAGATGTTCTTATTCCTCCAAATTGGCTTTAGCTTTGCCTCTGCTACTGTTGTTTGCACAGTCTTGTCTGAATTTCTGCCTTAGATCCTTCATCAGTGATGATTGCCCCCAAATACTTGAACTGTTTCACTGTCTCCAGCTCTTGTCCACTGACAGTGATATGTGAGCTGATCCATCAGGTTTGTTTGTCATCAGTTTGGTTTTCTCTGCACTGATTTCCATGCCATATTTTGCAGAAGTTTCATCCAATCATTTCACAAGGTTGGCAAGTTCATCTTTGCTGCCTGCCAGGCCATCAATGTCATCAGCAAACTGAAGATTTGAGATTGTTTGCCCCCCAATGCTGACTGTACATATGTGATCTTCTAGGGCATCAGTCATTATGCACTCCAAGTAGATGTTGAACACCATGGATGAAAGAAGGCAGCCTTGCCAGCCTCCAACAGTGGTGCGAAACCACTCTCCTATTGTGCCATTGATGAGAACTGCACTGCTGGCCTTGGCATACAGTTGTTTAATGGTAAGAAGAAGAAAGCTTACGACCAACATTGTACTTCTTCATGGTTGCCCAGAGAGCTTTGTGCCATTAAAGGGTAGCCCCCCACAAAAGCTGTGTTGGTTGGTGAAGGTATTGACCAGTTGGAGATGCATTAGTGAGCCCACTTGCAGCCCTGGCCAGGCCAGAATGCAATGGTCTGGTGACTCATAGGCCTGGCCTTTGCTGCTCCTGATATTCTTCCCCAAAAGGTTGTGGGACAGCTGGACCAAAGGCCAGGTGACATGGTGGTTCCCAGCCATTGCTGCTAGTATGAGCGGAACATTCCCTTAAATGGATTGCTGCTGGGAGGGATGGTCAAGCAGGAGCCAAATTGGCCCTGCATCTCCTAGCCCTGCTGTTCCCAGATAGTGTGGGGGAAAGGTTGGGTAGAGCGCTCTTTGAAAATTCAGTACCAGAGACAGCTGCCCATGTGGCCTACTCCTAATGCCAGCCCAAATAAAGCAACCCAAACAAAGGGAAAAATCTGGTCCACATGCTGTGTATATGATGAAGAAGAGAGAACAAGAAAATGTGAGTGAATATTTCATTAGTTGGAAGGCCTGCACAGATATGACAAGTATTAAAATAACTGTAGTAATTGATATTTTATTAATAATTTATGTATATAACAATAGCGCCTCAATGTCCAAGTCAGGTCTGGGTCCATTGTGCTAGGCACTGAACAGATTTGTAGTGATTGACAGTCCTTGCCCCAAAGAGTTTATTATCTAAAAGGTGAGACATCACAGTGAGGTGAAACAAACCAATGACTAGGAGGGAAGGATGCCTGGATAACGACAATAATATTAATTAATAAGATATTTGCGTATAGACCGCAGCAAATTCATAAAAGAAATCAAGGTGATTTGACTGAGCAGGAACTCTGTTCAACAGAACGCAAAAGGAAAAAGAAGAAACAGAGAATATGATGGAATCACATAAAACAAAAAGGAGAGTGAATTTTTAAAAAAAAATTTAAATAACAATCAAGCCAGAGAGATTAGAGCATGAAAGTGAACAAATAGAAAGCGGAAGTAAATATCCATTGGTGCTAATGACAAAAAAAAAGGAAACAATACTAAAAAGGATGCAGGGCACTTGGAAGTCACCAGTAGAGCCATGCAAAACTTTTTGTAACTACAGGAACATTTCACAAACTAAAGCTGAATTTTTGGCAAACCAGGTATAGCAGGGTGGTTACCCCGCTCCTGTCCTGAAGGGCTTAAAACAGCCCTGGGGAAACGTTGTGGCTGGGAGCTGCTAAGCTGGGCTGATTGGGAAGTGGCTGCAGCTGGGCCACGCCCCAATCAGGCCACAGCTGGGCCTGTATAAAAAGGTTGTGAGCCAGGAGCCCAAATGCTGTCCCTCTGCCTGTAGAGGGAGAAGGGCCTGGCTGCAGAGAGCTGGAGACAGGGTACCTGAGTGGAGCAGGACTGGGGAAAGGCTGGGGAGCTCCAGCCTGGAAAGCCTCAGGCTGTGGCCTAGCATAAGGCCAACAGGTACTGGAGGTTGCAGAGGGCAGCCCAGGGGTAGGCCAAGGCAGCAGGTCCAAACTCAACCTTGCCAGTGATGAGTAGGCTGACACTACAGTTTGCCCCAGTGAATGGGGGCTAGACGATGACTGGCAGTAGCCTTATACTGAGGTGAGGTGGGAATAGTGGGTGGGGGTTCCCTGGGGAGGGGAGACCCTAAGCCTGAGGGGTTACTGCCAGGGGGCAGCACCCCACGTACAAGGGCACTGGGTCCAGGAGGGACACGGTGGCTAGAGGACAGGTGGATCACCAGCCTGCAGAGGGTGCTCTGGAGCTGGAATGAGCTAATTCCCAGAACAGACCATCAGGAGGTGCAGCAGGGGTGAGTCCGCTTGTCTACACCAGGGTTAGGTTTTGAGTTATTCTATCAGTCCACCTACCTATACATCTCATATTGGTGTTTATCACTGAAATACCTGAGTAAATGTAAACTAGTGTTTCAAGCTAACCTGGAATAATTTGGGGTATACATTACAATAACCAATATATTTTGACCAATAACTGGGGTAAATTTGTTGGTTTCAGTTGATTAGAAATTAGACGGCTGAGTTCATTTAAAGATACACCTCAAACTGAAACTCAGATAACATGAAGCTTCAGGAACTGAAACAAACAAACAAAAATATTACAAGGACCTGTGGAAATCAAAGCCACTTAATTGCACACAGCTTAAGGCACAGATGGATAAAGCAGATAGTGTCACCAGTTGATCTCACCATGGTTTGTTGGCACAGTAGGAGATATCAACTAAACCAGAATGTGAACAAGAAAATAAACAAAGTTTTCATCCACTTGTTGTAAACATGTTGACTTTTCTTTCTGTTAGTTTGAATGAATTATTAAAAATATCACTACAATAGGCACCATCTGCAAGATACACCTGAACAATACCATGTGAAGGTACTCTTGAGATATTAAGGATATATTGGAATCTCCTGGTGGTATGTTTTTCTCAACAACCTTGAATGAATGTGCCATGTAATGAATGAAGCAGTCTGTGATGCCGTGACATTTCCCATGCAGATAGACAATTTTTCAGATATTATCCCTACATCCATTTTACAGTGATTCTGATAACCAGTGGGCTACTGGCTCTTGGTAGAGATCTTGCATGCCACTCTTTGGTGAATTGTTGGGCTTATACTTGACCCAGAGGATCTCTGTAAAACTCTGTGCTGCCCTGAGCCCTCTGCCAGTTGGCACACTGAGTCACAGATGAGGCTATTTCCCATGACCTGTTAGGCAAGGTGTAGGAGACAGTGCAGCAGTAAATAATGGATTCATTGCCTCCTGGTCAGAGGAGGTGGATATAGGTAAAGCTCATTAGGCACCTGGGCCTTATAAGGAGTCAGAGGGAACTCAGTAGAGAAGAGACTGTACAAGAGACAGGATTCTTCTGTGGTGAGAGAGCTTCAGAGAGCAGGTCGGGCTTGGTGGGGAGCCTGGAGATAGGGATTAAGGAGGCAAGACACCAGATAAGAGGATTCACGGGGAGCAGATCAGGGCTGTATGGGGAGGACCTGAGGTAGAGTCAGTTAACAGCACTTCAGTGGTGCTTGAGAGGGGTGGAAGTGTGATTAGTTCAGCCTAGAAAGGAGAAGCTGGGAGGATCTAGCGACCTGATATTCAAAAGCACAAGCTATGGGAAGCAGCACAAGGGGACCTGGAGATAGGACAAGTCCAGGGAAACAGCAGCATGCCTAAGGAAGCAGACCTAGCTGCTCAATACAGGGTCCCTGGACTAGAACCTAAAGCAGAGGGTAGGCCTGTGTTCCCCTATCAGCCCCTGAGGAAGGGACATACAAGCCCAATAGAAGGAATATTGAGCCCAGGATGGGATTCAAGACTGATTCCCCAAAAGGGGTGGCTGGCAGCTCTTTTGTGTTGGAAAGTTTTGTGACCTTTTAATTGAACCTTGTAATCCTGCAAGGGGACTGCTCTTTATGTGATTTGTCTGGCGGGCCAAGCTACAGAAGATCTGGCAAGGGGCAGACCGTCAGGAGGGTTGGAAGGCCTGCACAGATATGACAAGTATTAAAATAACGGTAGTAATTGATATTTTATTAATAATTTATGTATATAACAATAGCGCCTCAATGTCCAAGTCAGGTCTGGGTCCATTGTGCTAGGCACTGAACAGACAGATTTTGAGTGATTGACAGTCCCCCAAAGTTTATTATATAAAGGTGAAGGTGATCACAGTGAATGCTATGGGTCATGAGTGCACTACCTTACCAGTCAAAACTGGGATTTCTAACACCAGAAATTCAGAAACATTTACAATACTTTTCTAAGCAGGGGTTATTTCACTGTGGTCTTTCATCACATTCTGTACCAAGGGAATAGATCTAATGCCCTTGCGGTAGAAAAGTCTAAGTCTCTTGCTGTAGAAGGCTTTCATGTAAACTTGAATTAGTCTGACTACATCATTGGTATCATTTCTTCAGGGAATTTCCCCTTTCTTTTTAAAAAAAAACAGGGTTAAATTGAGCCCTAGTTATGAAAGGCTCCAGGAGCAAGGGTATATGGGTGCATAGCAATGCAGAGAGCCTTCTTCCCTCCTGAAATCATCTACAGAAGCTGGGTACAATCATAATTACTGGGCTCCCCTTTCTCTGCTGACTCCTCAAAGTGGGTGGAGGTGGGTGGATTGAAAATGGCTTCCCCGTGCACCAGGCAGAAGAGCTGGTCCCACCTAAGAGGGATGATCGACATATGCTGCAGCCTGTCAAATGTTATTGCAGTCGATATGCTCCCTTTGCAAACCAAGAAGCATTACCTAAGGCTTAGTGCCTTCCGGGGATCTCTCTGGGTAAGTGCTTCTCAATACATTTCCCTATAGTACACTTTGCCTTAAAGTGCTTTATGGGGGAGCTTTTTAGCCCTAATGCCACCACAAAAAGATGAGATTGGAGCATGCTTTGCCCCGGTGCAGGTAATGGTGCCCTTGAAGGCTTCCCTAATTCCCCATCTCCAACACACAAACACCTGCCATAGCTCCTATGGGGCTAGGAAGAAGTAGAGACTTGCCAGAGCATGGGTTTGCTTCCTCCAGATCCCAATCTGATCAGTCTTCTTCCAAGCTTACTCCCAACACATCCATGGTTTATAACAAAATGTCCCTTTCCCAGTTGGTGCAGAGTTGGTCACAGTCTATATCAAGACCTAACCAGTTTCAGGGGCATTTAGACCTGGAGGATTGTAGTGAGGTGGAGTGGGCTCCCATGGACCCAGAAGCAGAGGAACCACTCTCAGAGCCCAGGTGGGCAGAGCCAGGCCATGCTCACCCCTCTAGCCGGAAGTCAGTAGGTGCGACAGGAAGTATAAAAGGTGGGTTTGAAAGCTCAGCTGTGGAGCAGCTGCTGTGGGAGCTAGATGCCTCCTGCCTGCTCCTGAGCTGGGAGACTGCCACAGACCCCTATGGAGCTGTGAACTGGCCAGGGCTGCTGGAGACATATACCAAGCAGACCACAGAGGAGTTACCAGGACTGCCACAGGCATTCTACCTGGGTGCTCTGGAGGGCCCTGTACAAACCCAAGTACACCCTGAGGGGGAGTTAGGAAGTGGCCCAGGGACAGCCGACACTAGCCTGATTGCATTATTTCCATAGACCCAGTCAGCTTGTTGCAGTCAGGATCCCTGCTGACCCAGTGGCAGACCCCGCTGCCACTGTTAGGGCCCTGGGCTTCGGGTGGCAGTCTTGCCCTCTCTAGGCCAAGAAGCCAGTGCTTGTCTGCCATCCACTGGAACTAGGATGCCAGAACCCCTTGCTGCTCGACCCTGAGTGCAGGTCAGAGCCTTAGACTCTCATTGCCCTTCCCTGACTATAAGACTGGGCTACCAGACTGTTTATGTTGCTTGGCCCTGACCACAGGCCCGAGCTATAGCCTAGCCTTGCTCTGCCCTGACCAAGAGTCTGAGCTACCTAGCTGTGTTTTGTTGCGTGGCCCTGACCATAGGCCCGAGCTACAGACTCTCACTGCCATGCCCTGACTAAGGGCCTGGGTAACCTCACTGTGTCTATTGCTTGCCCCAAACACAGACCCAAGCTATAGACTCCTGTCGCCCGCTAATTCCCCACGGTAGGTGACACTCAGAGATGTAGTGAGGCAGAGTGGCCTCCCACGGACCCAGAGGGGGAGGAACCCTTGCTGCAAACCCACTACAAGGGTTTATTCAGAACCATCTATTTAGTCTTATGAACCGTTTGTTTTCTCACTTAAGTCACATCAGCAGTTTGTGTGGGTTCTCTTCCATTTTTTTCAGGTTGGCATGTCCATTCCTATCACTTTGTTACTGTACTAACGTTAGTGAACTGCTTATTGATACCCCTCATGGTTATAGCGCATACATGTGTCTCCAAGAACATGTTAAAGTGCATGACCTTTCCAGTTTCTGCCATGATTCAGCAGCAATATGTTTTCCTCCGAGTTACCTCTCCATCTACCTCCCACTGCAGAGGATCAGAAGTGGATTATACAGAAAACATGAGTTTAGTCTTGATTTTACTGTGTTACTAATGGGGTGATTTGTATTTGCAGATGAGTAATATAAGTATTGCTACAGATCACTGAATCTATTTCAAGCTTTTGCGTTAGTGCTACAATGGAATAAAATCCACATGGGAATTCAGTTGATGCTTAATGCTATTGATTCATAGCATAGATGGAGCAGGCAGGAAATGAAGTGCTTTGGTGTTTCTTTTATTATACAGAAGGAATTGTGCATTGTAGTGCTTTCTACTTAAACATTATGGGGTCAAACCTCAACAATGCCAGAGAAAAGGTTGGTGTAGCTGCAGGAGGAGGACAAAGACAAAGCTGTCTGTAAGACACCCTTCTGTCTTCCTTGATTCTCAGGGAGAGGGCACTGAATCAGCCCATAATGGCTATTCCAAATTTCCTCTGGCTTTCAGTGGCCATTGTGGCAGATATGGCAATTTCCAAGTTCCTATTGAATTAAGTTCAAATAGCTGTGGAGTCAATTATATTACAAATACAAAGTTTATATATTATTGTGGAATTGTATGCAATTTCTGTATGGGGTAATCATGACAAATATAAACCCTGGGAAGTGTTCTGAGTTTCAAAGAACTATTTGAAACAATGTAACAAACAAGAATGAATTTATGGGACAAACAAAGTTAGGTGTGTTTCCCCAGAAGATCTCAGGGGCGGGGAGGGGAGGGCGTGTGTGTAGGCAAATATACTGCCTCTAGTTATGCAAGAACTCAGCCTTTTGAAGCTTTCACCTGAGGAGGGGACTCATACACTTTAAGGTCAGAAGGGACCATTGTGATCATCTAGTCTGACCTCTACACACTGCAGGCCACAGAACCTTACCAACCACTCCTGAAATAGATACCTAACCTCTGGCTGAGTTACTGAAGTCCTCAAATCATGGTTTAACGATTTAAATTTACAAAGAATTCATGATTTACACTAGTTTAAACCTGCAAGTAACCCATGCCCCATGCTGCAAAGGAAGGCAAACCCTCCCAGGATCTCTGCTAATCTGACCTGAGGGAAATTTCTTCATAACCCCAAATATGGTGATCTGTAAGACACTGAGCATGTGGGCAAGACTCACTCGGCAGATACCTGGGAAAGAAGTCTCAGTAGGAACTCAGAGCTTTCCCCATCTAGAATCTCCTCTCCATCCAGTAGGGATTTTTGCTACTGGCAGTCACTGATGGACCTCATGCCATAGTAGTCATTCCCATCATACTATCCCCTCCATAAGCTTATCAAGCTCAGTCTTGAAGTGAGATAGTTTTTTGGTTTTGGGTTTTTTTTGCCCCCACTGCTCCCCTTGGAAGGCTTTTCCAGAACTTCACTCCTCTGATGGTTAGAAACCTTTGCCTAATATCAAGCCTAAACTTGTTGATGGCCAGTTTATAGCCATTTGTTCTTGTGTCCACACTGGCGCTTAACTTAAATAACTCCTCTCCCTCCCTGGTATTTATCCTTCAGATGTATTTGTAGACAGCAATCATATCTTCCCCTCTTCCTTCTTCTGTTTGGCTTGTTTAGCCTAAACAAACCTTTTTCTGCTGATCATCTGTCCCCAGAGTCCCAATATCAAAGGCCCAAAATGTATAAAGGAATGACGCACATATTTATGTTGGTGCTTGTTCTGAGCTTACAGCAGTTATGAACTTGTAACCACAGAAAAACCTCTTGGAGGGGTTTAAAGTACTGGAGCCTACAGTAGGTGCCCTTGCTGGACCATGGAGGGGGAATACAAGTGCAGTTGCCTGGAACTGTGACAGCCATTACAGTGGCAAGGATTGGTAGAAGCTCAATCAGGCCCTTTAAACCCCTCTCCACCTCCACATGCCCACAGCTCGAAGAGGCTGGTGTGGAGATGTACACTAGCTGAGGATTCCCCCATATCAAGGGAATCCATAGCTATGCATTTAAGGCAGCTTTAATATCACTTTGCATCAGTGTGGTGACACAAAGTAGCCTTAACATCCATAAACTAAGATGTATTAAATTAAAACATTTACTCTGATGGCAACTGTGTTGTGTGTCATGGATCAATGAGACTACAGGCCACACTTCAAGTTTTGATCAGTGCAGGACTGACAGACCTGGAGAGTGAAATAATCTATTTCTGCACTGTTATGTTATGGGTATGTTATGGGTAGTAGCAGCCCAAGCTTCCACATTGTCTCATCAATAAAACAGTGCCTCATAAGCAGGGTTGAAAGATATTCTTTGTGCTTTCTGCTTTCTTGTCAGTTCAGGCCCTGGCCTCTCTGATGAGATTTAAAATGGATAATTCATGCCAACTTGAGTGTTTGTGTTTTGTGTTGTGGACACCTGTCAAGTAACAACTAAATCAGGGGTAGGCAACCTATGGCACATGTGCCGAAGGCGGCATGCAAGCTGATTTTCAGTGGCACTCCCACTGCCCGGGTCCTGCCCACTGGTCGGGGGGGGGGAGGGGGGCTCTGCATTTTAATTTAATTTTAAATGAAGCTTCCTAAACATTTTAAAAACCTTATTTACTTTACATACAACAATAGTTTAGTTATATATTATAAACATAGAAAGAGACCTTCTAAAAACGTTAAAATGTATGACTGGCACGCGAAACCTTAAATTAGAGTGAATAAATGAAAACTCGGCAACACCACTTCTGAAAGGTTGCCGACCCCTGAACTAGATTAACACCAACAGCTCATTTTACACAGTCCACAGATTGTAACTGGTGCATTTGATCACTAAGGGCTAGATCCTCAAAGGCATTTTGGTGCCTAACTAATAATATAAATTCCTATTAATGGTATATCTTTGAGGATCTGGGCCTTACAGCCTGAGTTGAATTTGAAAGGATGACCTAAAAGTGAAAGCCCCCCATGCTCTATTCCCAACTTCTGAACCATCTAGTCCTACTTGACCATATTTCCCCCATTAAAATACAATGTGAAGCTATCTTTTCATAAAACAATATGATCTATTTTCACGATCAGTCATCTCAGAGAGTGAGTCAATGTTTTGTAATAGCTACTCCCCCAAAGTGGGCGAAAACCCAAGAGCAGCAGATGCTGTTATTAATAGAGCCCAGCAAAAATGATCAACTCGTGCTTTTTGGTCAAAAAATAACTTTTCTACCTATGGACATTTTCTGTTTGCTTCTGAAAAATAATTTGGCTTTATTGATACTATTTATAATTTAACTACCTTAGTTAAGTGCTTAGTACTAGACCATGTGCAGGTATAAATAGTTCCTGCTCAGAGATTACAGTCCAAAAGACAAGTAGAGTTTAGATGAGAGTTGTTAATTTTGGGGAGAATTCTCTTTGTCTCTCTCCCCTCCTAAAATGTCCATATGTCTGATAGGTGGTGGAATCTGAGAGCCTTGGGGATGAAGTTAGGAGGTTGTTGTGTGTGTAGGGGGGCAGCACAGTAGAAAGTCCCAAAGTGAGAATGGGAGAAGGAAATGAAAGGAGTAGTGGCCTTGGTATCACTGGCGGAGCAAAGGAAGAGAAGAGAGAGACAATGAGAAACAAGATCCCCAACATAGACTGACATTGTGCAGGGTCTCAAAGATGAGAATGAGAAGTTTAAAGATGATATGATGGCAAAGGGAAAAATAACTGTAGGGATTAGAAGAATGAAGTGATTGTCCTGATTAGTGAGACTTGTGAAATTGTTTAATTGCTACTTTAGAGAATTAATCCCCAACTAAATCATCCCAGCCAGGGCTTTGTCAAGCCAGACCTTAAAAATCTCTAAGGAAGGAGATTCCACCACCTCCCTAGGTAACCCCTTCCAGTGCTTTACCACCCTCCTAGTGAAAAAGATTTTCCTAATATCCAACCTAAACCTCCCCCACTGCAACTTGAGACCATTATTCCTTGTTATGTCATCTGCTACCACTGAGAACAGTCTAGATCCATCCTCCTTGGAACCCCCTTTCAGGTAGTTGGAAGCAGCTGTCAAATCTCCCCTCATTCTTCTCTTCTGCAGACTAAACAATCCCAGTTCCCTCAGCCTCTCCTCATAGGTCACATGCTCCAGCCCCCTAATCATTTTTGTTGCCCTCCGCTGGACTCTTTTCAATTTTTCCACATCCTTCTTGTAGTGTGGGCCCCAAAACTGGACACAGTACTCCAGATGAGGCCTCACCAATGTCGAATAGAGGGGAATGATCACGTCCCTCGATCTGCTGGCAATGCCCCTACTTATACAGCCCAAAATGCCATTAGCCTTCTTGGCAACAAGGGCACACTGTTGACTCATATCCAGCTTCTCGTCCACTGTAACCCCTAGCTCCTTTTCTGCAGAACTGCTTCCCAGCCATTTGGTCCCTAGTCTGTAACAGTGAATGGGATTCTTCTGTCCTAAGTGCAGGACTCTGCACTTGTCCTTGTTGAATCTCATCAGATTTCTTTTGGCCCAATCCTCTAATTTGTGTAGGTCCCTCTGTATCCTATCCCTACCTGCAGCGTATCTACCACTCCCTCCCAGTTTAGTGTCATCTGCAAACTTGCTGAGAGTGCAGTCCACGCCACCCTCCAGATCATTAATGAAGATATTGAACAAAACCGGCCCCAGAACTGACTCCGCTTGAAACTGGTTGCCAACTAGACATGGAGCCGTTGATCACTGCCCGATGATCTAGCCAGCTTTCTGTCCACCTTATAGTCCATTCATCCAGCCCATACTTCTTTAACTGGCTGGCAAGAATACTGTGGGAAACTGTATCAAAAGCTTTGCTAAAATCAAGGAATAACACATCCACTGCTTTCCCCTCATCCACAGACCCAGTTATCTCCTCATAGAAGGCAATTAGGTTAGTCAGGCATGACTTGCCCTTGGTGAATCCATGCTGACTGTCCCTGATCACTTCCCTCTCCTCAAGTGCTTCAGAATTGATTCCTTGAGGACCTGCTCCATGATTTTTCCAGGGACTGAGGTGAGGCTGACTGGCCTGTAGTTCCCCGGATCCTCCTCCTTCCCTTTTTACATATACCTTGTGTGTGGGAGAGAGAGAGAAATGCACACTGCCCCTTTAAGTAAGCTGACCCACTCTTAAGTGCATTGTCTTTTTAAGTGGATCAGGAAGTTCGGAGAGCAGCTGCTGCCCCAGGCTCTCTGAGTCTCTCTCTCTCTGTGTCCCCACCCTGCTCTATATGGAGAAGAAGGGGTAAGCAGGGTGTAGGAGCGGGGGGGGACGACACCCTGACATTAGCCTCCCCCCCCCCGCACAGCAAGCAGGAGGCTGCGGAGTGGGGAGGGGGGAGGAGCAGCTCCAAGGCAGAGGGCAGGAGCAGCACATGGCAGTGGGGGGAGGGATAGCTGCAATTGCTAGCTTGCTGGCAGCTGCTGCACAGGGAACTTCGGGGAGCGGGGAGCTGATAGGGGGGCTGCCGGTCCACCCTGGTTCCAAGCCCCCACCAGCTAGCTGCAACGGGCTGCTCTTCCTACAAGCAGTGGACAAAGCAGGCGGCTGCCGAAGACTTTAGAAGGGAGCATAGCACAACTTTAAACGAGCATGTTTCCTAATTGATCAGCAATGAAACAACTTTAACCGGGACGACTTTAAGTGAGGAGTTACTGTACCAGTGAATATAGACCTATATCTCTACTTCTATGAATCCATGATTCAGCAAATTGTTACTTGAAAATCTTAGTATTCTGGCATCACAAATAGCTGATGTGGCTTTAGCAGCTAAAGTGCGCAGTATAGCTCACTGTCAGCTTTCCCTACCATGTATTATTCCTGAAGCCACCAGTATAATGACAAATATAACAGCATCAGGAGAAGCAAAAGTTCCATGAACAGGGGCAGTGTCTTTCTGTTTGTGCAGCACCTTGCACAATGAGGCCTATGCACACAGCTGTAATGGAAACATTTAACAATAACAACACAGTCTGACACTTTCACACTGCTCCAGCCCTATACACATACTTTTACCCAGCCAGCCCAGCTTGTGTGTTATATGGGAGCGACTATCACTTTAGAAACAGACAGTAACAGCTTTCTGGCTATGGGTGGGTCATCATGTAAACTTAATTGATGATGGGCCTCAGTGGCTGAGAAGTATTGGTGACCTGCTTCCAGTTAGAGGTTAGCAAGAATATTCTGCTCTGAAACGGGGGAAAAAAATGTAATTTGAAAACTTTGATGAAGCTGTCATGCTCTGAAAGGCAGAGACTACCCTGGGGACAAAGATAATATTACTGAGCAGCACAAGCCCTGTTTGGTGAAGAAAGAATCCATTCTCTTAGAAGAGTAGGCGAGGGATAAAAAATCTTTTAAGTGATTTTCTGACGGGATTATGTTGGCAATGGCGCTCTCTCTCTCTCTCTCTCTCTCTCTCTCTCTCTCTTTAATACACAGGGAACTGGGACATCATCAATATGACAGTTTCTAAAGAACTTTTCAATTATCTAGTTTTCCACTAGGGAAGGGCAAATGGTTGGTGTTTTAACTTCAGTTGAACATCATAGGTTGAAATTTTTGACTAGAATTTGAGTGGATTAATGTTCTGACTTGGAAAAAGTGGGGGTGGCAATGAGAGGAAAGAAGTACAAAGAGATTGCAAATAAACAGAACAGAAACAGACTAGAGTGAAGAATTCTAATGGCTCTTAAATATATCATATGAAGGACACACATGTGTTAGCCTACCTTCATGTGATGGTATGGCTGGCTCGGGGCTTTCTATGCCCAAAACAGCACTTGCCATTGAAGTGTGAATATTCAACCAGTGATATTTATCTCAAAATTTTCCTTCATGGTATCTGAAGTACAATTGTGTGATAACTGTTGACAAAAGTAAACTTTTTAATGTTACCTACAGGTTGCCCTTTAGCTTTGAAACAGTTTTTTAGAAATGAGCAAAAACTATATATTTTTTAATCCAACCTTCCTGAACTGTGATTGATAAAACTGGACCTAGATAGGAACTGCTCCTAGACTGTAAACAACTGTCTGTTATTAAGGAGTTGTTTATGAGCCCCCAAGTACAGATTGTTGTTGTATGGATTGCACACATGGATTTGTTATGGTAGGGTTGCTCATGAGCAATGGGCAGATAACTGTTCTATTTTCCTTTTCTTTAGTTTGCCTAGAGCTCTGCTTTGTATTTGCTTTAAGGAGATCGAATCGTTTGAAAGAGTATTCTTTGAATTACATTACTCAGTTTAATTACATTAGAAATATCTAATATTATGTCTAGCACAAAGTGTTACAGATCAAAATTGGGAGATGGGGAGCACAAACTCAATAATTAAAACAATATTACAAGTTTCCCTGAAACAGAGAATAAAGCATGGGAATTCCCGGGCAAAGCT